>NC_143259.1:52319748-52642703 GCF_984573655.1 Nuphar pumila
GAAGAAAAACCCGAGCTGGAACTCGGATTTCCGAAGAAATGAAGGATTTCCAAGGCGAGGATTGGATTCAAAAGGAAGTCCTGGTCGGAACTCAGAACTTCTACTGAAAATAATAGATGAAAAACCCGAGCTGGAACTCGGATTTCCAAAGAAATGAAGGATTTCCAATGCGAGGATTGAATTCAAAAGGAAGTCCTGGTCGGAACTCAGAACTTCGACTGAAAATAATAGAAGAAAAACCCGAGCTGGAACTCGGATTTCCAAAAGAATGAAGGATTTCCAATGCGAGGATTGGATTCAAAAGGAAGTCCTGGTCGGAACTGAGAACTTCAACTGAAAATAATAGAAGAAAAAACCCGAGCTGGAACTCGGATTTCCAAAAGAATGAAGGATTTCCAATGCGAGGATTGGATTCAAAAGGAAGTCTTGGTCGGAACACAGAACTTCGACTGAAAATAATAAAACAAAAACCCGAGCTGGAACTCGGATTTCTGAAGAAATGAAGGATTTCTAAAGCGAGGATTGGATTCAAAAGGAAGTCCTGGTCGGAACTCAGAACTTCGACTGAAAATAATAGAAGAAAAGACCGAGCTGAAACTCGGATTTCCGAAGAAATGAAGGATTTCCAATGCGAGGATTGGATTCAAAAGGAAGACCTGGTCGGAACTCAGAACTTCGACTGAAAATAATAGATGAAAAACCCGAGCTGGAACTCAGATTTCCAAAGAAATGAAGGCTTTCCAATGCGAGGATTGAATTCAAAAGGAAGTCCTGGTGGGAACTCAGAACTTCGACTGAAAATAATAGATGAAAAACCCGAGCTGGAACTCGGATTTCCAAAAGAAAGAAGGATTTCCAATGCGAGGATTGGATTCAAAAGGAAGCCCTGGTCGAAACTCAGAACTTCGACTGAAAATAATAGAAGAAAAACCTGAGCTGAAACTTGGGTTTCCAAAAGAATAAAGGATTTCCAATTCGAGGATTGGATTCAAAAGGAAGTCCTGGTCGGAACTCAGAACTTCGACAGAAAATAATAGAAGAAAAACCCGATCTGGAACTCGGATTTCTAAAAGAATGAAGGGTTTCCAATGCGAGGATTGGATTCAAAAGGAAGTCGTGGTCGGAACTCAGAACTTCGACTGAAAATAATAGAAGAAAAACCCGAGCTGGAACTCGAATTTCCAAAGAAATGAAGGATTTCCAATGCGAGGATTGAATTCAAAAGGAAGTCCTGGTCGGAACTCAGAACTTGGACTGAAAATTATAGAAGAAAAACCCGAGCTGGAACTTGGATTTCCAAAAGATTGAAGGATTTTCAATGCGAGGATTGGATTCAAAAGGAAGTCCAGGTCATAACTCAGAACTTCGACTGGAAATAATAAAAGAAAAACCCGAGCTGGAACTCGAATTTCCAAAGAGATGAAGGATTTCCAATGCGAGGATTGGATTCAAAAGGAAGTCCTCGTCGGAACTCAGAACTTCGACTGAAAATAATAGAAGAAAAACCCGAACTGAAACTCGGATTTCTAAAAGAATAAAGGATTTCAAATGCGAGGATTGGATTTAAAAGGAAATCCTGGTCGGAATTCAGAACTTCGACTGAAAATAATAGAAGAAAAACCCGAGCTGGAACTCGGATTTCCAAAGAAATGAAGGATTTTCATTGCGAGGATTGGATTCAAAAGGAAGTCGTGGTCGGAACTCAGAACTTCGACTGAAAATAATAGAAGAAAAACCTGAGCTGGAACTCAGATTTCCAAAGAAATGAAGGATTTCCAATGCGAAGATTGGATTCAAAAGGAAGTCCTGGTCGGAACTCAGAACTTCGACTAAAAATAATAGAAGAAAAACCCGAGCTGGAGCTCAGATTTCTAAAAGAATGAAGGATTTCCAATGCGAGGATTGGATTCAAAAGGAAGTCCTGGTCGGAACTCAGAACTTCGACTGGAAATAATAGAAGAAAAACCCGAGCTGGAACTCGGATTTACAAAGAAATGAAGGATTTCCAATGCGAGGATTGGATTTAAAAGGAAGTCCTGGTCGGAACTCAGAACCTCGACTGAAAATAATAGAAGAAAAACCCGAGTTAGAACTCGGATTTTCAAAAGAATGAAGGATTTCCAATGCGAGGATTGGATTCAAAAGGAAGTCCTGGTCGGAACTCAGAACTTCGACTGAAAATAATAGAAGAAAAACCCGAGCTGGAACTCGGATTTCCGAAGAAATGAAGGATTTCCAATGC
The DNA here is from genome assembly GCF_984573655.1 of Nuphar pumila. Classification (NCBI taxonomy): domain Eukaryota; kingdom Viridiplantae; phylum Streptophyta; class Magnoliopsida; order Nymphaeales; family Nymphaeaceae; genus Nuphar; species Nuphar pumila. The sequence goes on from NC_143259.1 coordinate 52,321,991, forward strand.
GAGGATTGGATTCAAAAGGAAGTCCTGGTCGACACTCAGAACTTCGACTAAAAATAATAGAAGAAAAAACCGAGCTGGAACTCGGATTTCTAAAATAATAAAGGATTTCCAATGCGAGGATTGGATTCAAAAGGAAGTCCTGGTCGGAACTCAGAACTTCGACTGAAAATAATAGAAGAAAAATCCGAGCTGGAACTCGGATTTCTAAAAGAATAAAGGATTTTCAATGCGAGGATTGAATTCAAAAGGAAGTCATCGTCGGAACTCAGAACTTCGACTGGAAATAATAGAAGAAAAACCCGAGCTGGAACTCGGATTTACAAAGAAATAAAGGATTTCCAATGCGAGGATTGGATTTAAAAGGAATTCCTGATCGGAACTCAGAACCTCGACTGGAAATAATAAAAGAAAAACCTGAGCTAGAACTCGGATTTTCAAAGAGATGAAGGATTTCCAATGCGAGGATTGGATTCAAAAGGAAGTCCTGGTCGGAACTCAGAACTTCGACTGGAAATAATAAAAGAAAAACCCGAGATGGAACTCGGATTTCCGAAGAAATGAAGGATTTCCAATGCGAGGATTGAATTCAAAAGGAAGTCCTGGTCGGAACTCAGAACTTCGACTGAAAATAATAGAAGAAAAACCCGAGCTAGAACTCGGATTTCCAAAAGAATGAAGGATTTCCAATGCGATGATTGGATTCAAAAGGAAGTCCTGGTCGGAACTCAGAACTTCGACTGAAAATAATAGAAGAAAAACCCGAGCTGGAACTCGGATTTCCAAAAGAATGAAGGATTTCCAATGCGAGGATTGGATTCAAAAGGAAGTCCTGGTCGGAACTGAGAACTTCGACTGAAAATTATAGAAGAAAAACCCGAGCTGGAACTCGGATTTCCAAAAGAATGAAGGATTTCAAATGCGAGGATTGGATTCAAAAGGAAGTCTTGGTCGGAACTCAGAACTTTGACTGAAAATAATTGAAGAAAAACCCGAGCTGGAACTCGGATTTCCGAAGAAATGAAGGATTTCCAAGGCGATGATTGGATTCAAAAGGAAGTCCTGGTCGGAACTCAGAACTTCTACTGAAAATAATAGATGAAAAACCTGAGCTGGAACTCGGATTTCCAAAGAAATGAAGGATTTCCAATGCGAGGATTGAATTCAAAAGGAAGTCCTGGTCGGAACTCAGAACTTCGACTGAAAATAATAGAAGAAAAACCCGAGCTGGAACTCGGATTTCCAAAAGAATGAAGGATTTCCAATGCGAGGATTGGATTCAAAAGGAAGTCCTGGTCGGAACTGAGAACTTCAACTGAAAATAATAGAAGAAAAAACCTGAGCTGGAACTCGGATTTCCAAAAGAATGAAGGATTTCCATCGCGAGGATTGGATTCAAAAGGAAGTCTTGGTCGGAACACAGAACTTCGACTGAAAATAATAAAACAAAAACCCGAGCTGGAACTCGGATTTCTGAAGAAATGAAGGATTTCTAAAGCGAGGATTGGATTCAAAAGGAAGTCCTGGTCGGAACTCAGAACTTCGACTGAAAATAATAGAAGAAAAGACCGAGCTGAAACTCGGATTTCCGAAGAAATGAAGGATTTCCAATGCGAGGATTGGATTCAAAAGGAAGACCTGGTCGGAACTCAGAACTTCGACTGAAAATAATATATGAAAAACCCGAGCTGGAACTCAGATTTCCAAAGAAATGAAGGCTTTCCAATGCGAGGATTGAATTCAAAAGGAAGTCCTGGTCGGAACTCAGAACTTCGACTGAAAATAATAGATGAAAAACCCGAGCTGGAACTCGGATTTCCAAAAGAAAGAAGGATTTCCAATGCGAGGATTGGATTCAAAAGGAAGCCCTGGTCGGAACTCAGAACTTCGACTGAAAATAATAGAAGAAAAACCTGAGCTGAAACTTGGATTTCCAAAAGAATGAAGGATTTCCAATTCGAGGATTGGATTCAAAAGGAAGTCCTGGTCGGAACTCAGAACTTCGACAGAAAATAATAGAAGAAAAACCCGAACTGGAACTCGGATTTCTAAAAGAATGAAGGATTTCCAATGCGAGGATTGGATTCAAAAGGAAGTCGTGGTCGGAACTCAGAACTTCGACTGAAAATAATAGAAGAAAAACCTGAGCTGGAACTCAGATTTCCAAAGAAATGAAGTATTTCCAATGCGAGGATTGGATTCAAAAGGAAGTCCTGGTCGGAACTCAGAACTTCGACTAAAAATAATAGAAGAAAAACCCGAGCTGGAACTCGAATTTCTAAAAGAATGAAGGATTTCCAATGCGAGGATTGGATTCAAAAGGAAGTCCTGGTCGGAACTCAGAACTTCGACTGGAAATAATAGAAGAAAAACCCGAGCTGGAACTCGGATTTACAAAGAAATGAAGGATTTCCAATGCGAGGATTGTATTTAAAAGGAAGTCCTGGTCGGAACTCAGAACCTCGACTGGAAATAATAAAAGAAAAACCCGAGCTAGAACTCGGATTTCCAAAGAGATGAAGGATTTCCAATGCAAGGATTGGATTTAAAAGGAAGTCCTGGTCGGAACTCAGAACCTCGACTGAAAATAATAGAAGAAAAACCCGAGCTAGAACTCGGATTTTCAAAAGAATGAAGGATTTCCAATGCGAGGATTGGATTCAAAAGGAAGTCCTGGTCGGAACTCAGAACTTCGACTGAAAATAATAGAAGAAAAACCCGAGCTGAAACTCGGATTTACGAAGAAATGAAGGATTTCCAATGCGAGGATTGGATTCAAAAGGAAGTCCTGGTCGACACTCAGAACTTCGACTAAAAATAATAGAAGAAAAAACCGAGCTGGAACTCGGATTTCTAAAATACTAAAGGATTTCCAATGCGAGGATTGGATTCAAAAGGAAGTCCTGGTCGGAACTCAGAACTTCGACTGAAAATAATAAAAGAAAAATCCGAGCTGGAACTCGGATTTCTAAAAGAATGAAGGATTTTCAATGCGAGGATTGGATTCAAAAGGAAGTCATCGTCGGAACTCAGAACTTCGACTAGAAATAATAGAAGAAAAACCCGAGCTGGAACTCGGATTTACAAAGAAATAAAGGATTTCCAATGCGAGGAATGGATTTAAAAGGAATTCCTGATCGGAACTCAGAACCTCGACTGGAAATAATAAAAGAAAAACCTGAGCTAGAACTCGGATTTTCAAAGAGATGAAGGATTTCCAATGCGAGGATTGGATTCAAAAGGAAGTCCTGGTCGGAACTCAGAACTTCGACTGGAAATAATAAAAGAAAAACCCGAGATGGAACTCGGATTTCCGAAGAAATGAAGGATTTCCAATGCGAGGATTGAATTCAAAAGGAAGTCCTGGTCGGAACTCAGAACTTCGACTGAAAATAATAGAAGAAAAACCCGAGCTAGAACTCGGATTTCCAAAAGAATGAAGGATTTCCAATGCGATGATTGGATTCAAAAGGAAGTCCTGGTCGGAACTCAGAACTTCGACTGAAAATAATAGAAGAAAAACCCGAGCTGGAACTCGGATTTCCAAAAGAATGAAGGATTTCCAATGCGAGGATTGGATTCAAAAGGAAGTCCTGGTCGGAACTGAGAACTTCGACTGAAAATAATAGAAGAAAAACCCGAGCTGGAACTCGGATTTCCAAAAGAATGAAGGATTTCAAATGCGAGGATTGGATTCAAAAGGAAGTCTTGGTCGGAACTCAGAACTTTGACTGAAAATAATAGAAGAAAAACCCGAGCTGGAACTCGGATTTCCGAAGAAATGAAGGATTTCCAAGGCGAGGATTGGATTCAAAAGGAAGTCCTGGTCGGAACTCAGAACTTCTACTGAAAATAATAGATGAAAAACCCGAGCTGGAACTCGGATTTCCAAAGAAATGAAGGATTTCCAATGCGAGGATTGAATTCAAAAGGAAGTCCTGGTCGGAACTCAGAACTTCGACTGAAAATAATAGAAGAAAAACCCGAGCTGGAACTCGGATTTCCAAAAGAATGAAGGATTTCCAATGCGAGGATTGGATTCAAAAGGAAGTCCTGGTCGGAACTGAGAACTTCAACTGAAAATAATAGAAGAAAAAACCCGAGCTGGAACTCGGATTTCTAAAAGAATGAAGGATTTCCAATGCGAGGATTGGATTCAAAAGGAAGTCTTGGTCGGAACACAGAACTTCGACTGAAAATAATAAAACAAAAACCCGAGCTGGAACTCGGATTTCTGAAGAAATGAAGGATTTCTAAAGCGAGGATTGGATTCAAAAGGAAGTCCTGGTCGGAACTCAGAACTTCGACTGAAAATAATAGAAGAAAAGACCGAGCTGAAACTCGGATTTCCGAAGAAATGAAGGATTTCCAATGCGAGGATTGGATTCAAAAGGAAGACCTGGTCGGAACTCAGAACTTCGACTGAAAATAATAGATGAAAAACCCGAGCTGGAACTCAGATTTCCAAAGAAATGAAGGCTTTCCAATGCGAGGATTGAATTCAAAAGGAAGTCCTGGTGGGAACTCAGAACTTCGACTGAAAATAATAGATGAAAAACCCGAGCTGGAACTCGGATTTCCAAAAGAAAGAAGGATTTCCAATGCGAGGATTGGATTCCAAAGGAAGCCCTGGTCGAAACTCAGAACTTCGACTGAAAATAATAGAAGAAAAACCTGAGCTGAAACTTGGGTTTCCAAAAGAATAAAGGATTTCCAATTCGAGGATTGGATTCAAAAGGAAGTCCTGGTCGGAACTCAGAACTTCGACAGAAAATAATAGAAGAAAAACCCGATCTGGAACTCGGATTTCTAAAAGAATGAAGGATTTCCAATGCGAGGATTGGATTCAAAAGGAAGTCGTGGTCGGAACTCAGAACTTCGACTGAAAATAATAGAAGAAAAACCTGAGCTGGAACTCAGATTTCCAAAGAAATGAAGGATTTCCAATGCGAGGATTGGATTCAAAAGGAAGTCCTGGTCGGAACTCAGAACTTCGACTAAAAATAATAGAAGAAAAACCCGAGCTGGAACTCGGATTTCTAAAAGAATGAAGGATTTCCAATGCGAGGATTGGATTCAAAAGGAAGTCCTGGTCGGAACTCAGAACTTCGACTGGAAATAATAGAAGAAAAACCCGAGCTGGAACTCGGATTTACAAAGAAATGAAGGATTTCCAATGCGAGGATTGGATTTAAAAGGAAGTCCTGGTCGGAACTCAGAACCTCGACTGGAAATAATAAAAGAAAAACTCGAGCTAGAACTCGAATTTCCAAAGAGATGAAGGATTTCCAATGCAAGGATTGGATTTAAAAGGAAGTCCTGGTCGGAACTCAGAACCTCGACTGAAAATAATAGAAGAAAAACCCGAGCTAGAACTCGGATTTTCAAAAGAATGAAGGATTTCCAATGCGAGGATTGGATTCAAAAGGAAGTCCTGGTCGGAACTCAGAACTTCGACTGAAAATAATAGAAGAAAAACCCGAGCTGGAACTCGGATTTACGAAGAAATGAAGGATTTCCAATGCGAGGATTGAATTCAAAAGGAAGTCCTGGTCGGAACTCAGAGCTTCGACTGAAAATAATAGAAGAAAAACCTGAGCTGGAACTCGGATTTCCAAAAGAATGAAGGATTTCCAATGCGAGGATTGGATTCAAAAGGAAGTCCTCGTCGGAACTGAGAACTTCGACTGAAAATAATAGAAGAAAAACCCGAGCTAGAACTCGGATTTCCAAAAGAATGAAGGATTTCCAATGGGAGGATTGGATTCAAAAGGAAGTCCTGGTCGGAACTAGGAACTTCGACTGAAAATAATAGAAGAAAAACCCGAGCTGGAACTCGGATTTCCAAAGAAATGAAGGATTTCCAATGTAAGGATTGATTCAAAAGAAAGTCCTGGTCGGAACTCAGAACTTCGACTGAAAATAATAGAAGAAAAACCCGAGCTGGAACTCAGATTTCCAAAGAAATGAAGGATTTCCAATGCGAGGATTGGATTCAAAAGGAAGTCCTTGTCGGAACTCAGAACTTCGACTAAAAATAATAGAAGAAAAATCCGAGCTGGAACTCGGATTTCTAAAGGAATGAAGGATTTCCAATGCGAGGATTGGATTCAAAAGGAAGTCTTGGTCGGAACTCAGAACTTCGACTGAAAATAATAGAAGAAAAACCCGAGCTGGAACTCGGATTTCCAAAGAAATGAAGGATTTCCAATGCGAGGATTGGATTCAAAAAGAAGTCCTGGTCGGAACTCAGAACTTCAACTGAAAATAATAGAAGAAAAACCCGAGCTGGAACTCGGATTTCCAAAAGAATGAAGGATTTCCAATGCGAGGATTGGATTCAAAAGGAAATCCTGGTCGGAACTCAGAACTTCGACTGAAAATAATAGAAGAAAAACCCGAGTTGGAACTCGGATTTCCAAAAGATTGAAGGATTTCCAATGCGAGGATTGGATTCAAAAGGAAGTCTTGGTCAGAACTCAGAACTTCGACTGAAAATAATAGAAGAAAAACCCGAGCTGGAACTCGGATTTCCGAAGAAATGAAGGATTTCTAATGCGAGGATTGGATTCAAAAGGAAGTCCTGGTCGAAACTCATAACTTCGACTGAAAATAATAGAAGAAAAGACCGAGCTGGAACTCGGATTTCTGAAGAAATGAAGGATTTTCAATGCGAGGATTGGATTCAAAAGGAAGTCCTGGTCGGAACTCAGAACTTCGACTGAAAATAATAGAAGAAAAACCCGAGCTGGAACTCGAATTTCCAAAGAAATGAAGGATTTCCAATGCGAGGATTGAATTCAAAAGGAAGTCCTGGTCGGAACTCAGAACTTGGACTGAAAATTATAGAAGAAAAACCCGAGCTGGAACTTGGATTTCCAAAAGATTGAAGGATTTTCAATGCGAGGATTGGATTCAAAAGGAAGTCCAGGTCATAACTCAGAACTTCGACTGGAAATAATAAAAGAAAAACCCGAGCTGGAACTCGGATTTCCAAAGAGATGAAGGATTTCCAATGCGAGGATTGGATTCAAAAGGAAGTCCTCGTCGGAACTCAGAACTTCGACTGAAAATAATAGAAGAAAAACCCGAACTGGAACTCGGATTTCTAAAAGAATAAAGGATTTCAAATGCGAGGATTGGATTTAAAAGGAAATCCTGGTCGGAATTCAGAACTTCGACTGAAAATAATAGAAGAAAAACCCGAGCTGGAACTCGGATTTTTGAAGAAATGAAGGATTTTCATTGCGAGGATTCGATTCAAAAGGAAGTCGTGGTCGGAACTCAGAACTTCGACTGAAAATAATAGAAGAAAAACCTGAGCTGGAACTCAGATTTCCAAAGAAATGAAGGATTTCCAATGCGAAGATTGGATTCAAAAGGAAGTCCTGGTCGGAACTCAGAACTTCGACTAAAAATAATAGAAGAAAAACCCGAGCTGGAGCTCAGATTTCTAAAAGAATGAAGGATTTCCAATGCGAGGATTGGATTCAAAAGGAAGTCCTGGTCGGAACTCAGAACTTCGACTGGAAATAATAGAAGAAAAACCCGAGCTGGAACTCGGATTTACAAAGAAATGAAGGATTTCCAATGCGAGGATTGGATTTAAAAGGAAGTCCTGGTCGGAACTCAGAACCTCGACTGAAAATAATAGAAGAAAAACCCGAGTTAGAACTCGGATTTTCAAAAGAATGAAGGATTTCCAATGCGAGGATTGGATTCAAAAGGAAGTCCTGGTCGGAACTCAGAACTTCGACTGAAAATAATAGAAGAAAAACCCGAGCTGGAACTCGGATTTCCGAAGAAATGAAGGATTTCCAATGCGAGGATTGGATTCAAAAGGAAGTCCTGGTCGACACTCAGAACTTCGACTAAAAATAATAGAAGAAAAAACCGAGCTGGAACTCGGATTTCTAAAATAATAAAGGATTTCCAATGCGAGGATTGGATTCAAAAGGAAGTCCTGGTCGGAACTCAGAACTTCGACTGAAAATAATAGAAGAAAAATCCGAGCTGGAACTCGGATTTCTAAAAGAATAAAGGATTTTCAATGCGAGGATTGGATTCAAAAGGAAGTCATCGTCGGAACTCAGAACTTCGACTGGAAATAATAGAAGAAAAACCCGAGCTGGAACTCGGATTTACAAAGAAATAAAGGATTTCCAATGCGAGGATTGGATTTAAAAGGAATTCCTGATCGGAACTCAGAACCTCGACTGGAAATAATAAAAGAAAAACCTGAGCTAGAACTCGGATTTTCAAAGAGATGAAGGATTTCCAATGCGAGGATTGGATTCAAAAGGAAGTCCTGGTCGGAACTCAGAACTTCGACTGGAAATAATAAAAGAAAAACCCGAGATGGAACTCGGATTTCCGAAGAAATGAAGGCTTTCCAATGCGAGGATTGAATTCAAAAGGAAGTCCTGGTCGGAACTCAGAACTTCGACTGAAAATAATAGAAGAAAAACCCGAGCTAGAACTCGGATTTCCAAAAGAATGAAGGATTTCCAATGCGATGATTGGATTCAAAAGGAAGTCCTGGTCGGAACTCAGAACTTCGACTGAAAATAATAGAAGAAAAACCCGAGCTGGAACTCGGATTTCCAAAAGAATGAAGGATTTCCAATGCGAGGATTGGATTCAAAAGGAAGTCCTGGTCGGAACTGAGAACTTCGACTGAAAATTATAGAAGAAAAACCCGAGCTGGAACTCGGATTTCCAAAAGAATGAAGGATTTCAAATGCGAGGATTGGATTCAAAAGGAAGTCTTGGTCGGAACTCAGAACTTTGACTGAAAATAATAGAAGAAAAACCCGAGCTGGAACTCGGATTTCCGAAGAAATGAAGGATTTCCAAGGCGATGATTGGATTCAAAAGGAAGTCCTGGTCGGAACTCAGAACTTCTACTGAAAATAATAGATGAAAAACCTGAGCTGGAACTCGGATTTCCAAAGAAATGAAGGATTTCCAATGCGAGGATTGAATTCAAAAGGAAGTCCTGGTCGGAACTCAGAACTTCGACTGAAAATAATAGAAGAAAAACCCGAGCTGGAACTCGGATTTCCAAAAGAATGAAGGATTTCCAATGCGAGGATTGGATTCAAAAGGAAGTCCTGGTCGGAACTGAGAACTTCAACTGAAAATAATAGAAGAAAAAACCTGAGCTGGAACTCGGATTTCCAAAAGAATGAAGGATTTCCAATGCGAGGATTGGATTCAAAAGGAAGTCTTGGTCGGAACACAGAACTTCGACTGAAAATAATAAAACAAAAACCCGAGCTGGAACTCGGATTTCTGAAGAAATGAAGGATTTCTAAAGCGAGGATTGGATTCAAAAGGAAGTCCTGGTCGGAACTCAGAACTTCGACTGAAAATAATAGAAGAAAAGACCGAGCTGAAACTCGGATTTCCGAAGAAATGAAGGATTTCCAATGCGAGGATTGGATTCAAAAGGAAGACCTGGTCGGAACTCAGAACTTCGACTGAAAATAATAGATGAAAAACCCGAGCTGGAACTCAGATTTCCAAAGAAATGAAGGCTTTCCAATGCGAGGATTGAATTCAAAAGGAAGTCCTGGTCGGAACTCAGAACTTCGACTGAAAATAATAGATGAAAAACCCGAGCTGGAACTCGGATTTCCAAAAGAAAGAAGGATTTCCAATGCGAGGATTGGATTCAAAAGGAAGCCCTGGTCGGAACTCAGAACTTCGACTGAAAATAATAGAAGAAAAACCTGAGCTGAAACTTGGATTTCCAAAAGAATGAAGGATTTCCAATTCGAGGATTGGATTCAAAAGGAAGTCCTGGTCGGAACTCAGAACTTCGACAGAAAATAATAGAAGAAAAACCCGAACTGGAACTCGGATTTCTAAAAGAATGAAGGATTTCCAATGCGAGGATTGAATTCAAAAGGAAGTCGTGGTCGGAACTCAGAACTTCGACTGAAAATAATAGAAGAAAAACCTGAGCTGGAACTCAGATTTCCAAAGAAATGAAGTATTTCCAATGCGAGGATTGGATTCAAAAGGAAGTCCTGGTCGGAACTCAGAACTTCGACTAAAAATAATAGAAGAAAAACCCGAGCTGGAACTCGAATTTCTAAAAGAATGAAGGATTTCCAATGCGAGGATTGGATTCAAAAGGAAGTCCTGGTCGGAACTCAGAACTTCGACTGGAAATAATAGAAGAAAAACCCGAGCTGGAACTCGGATTTACAAAGAAATGAAGGATTTCCAATGCGAGGATTGTATTTAAAAGGAAGTCCTGGTCGGAACTCAGAACCTCGACTGGAAATAATAAAAGAAAAACCCGAGCTAGAACTCGGATTTCCAAAGAGATGAAGGATTTCCAATGCAAGGATTGGATTTAAAAGGAAGTCCTGGTCGGAACTCAGAACCTCGACTGAAAATAATAGAAGAAAAACCCGAGCTAGAACTCGGATTTTCAAAAGAATGAAGGATTTCCAATGCGAGGATTGGATTCAAAAGGAAGTCCTGGTCGGAACTCAGAACTTCGACTGAAAATAATAGAAGAAAAACCCGAGCTGAAACTCGGATTTACGAAGAAATGAAGGATTTCCAATGCGAGGATTGGATTCAAAAGGAAGTCCTGGTCGACACTCAGAACTTCGACTAAAAATAATAGAAGAAAAAACCGAGCTGGAACTCGGATTTCTAAAATACTAAAGGATTTCCAATGCGAGGATTGGATTCAAAAGGAAGTCCTGGTCGGAACTCAGAACTTCGACTGAAAATAATAAAAGAAAAATCCGAGCTGGAACTCGGATTTCTAAAAGAATGAAGGATTTTCAATGCGAGGATTGGATTCAAAAGGAAGTCATCGTCGGAACTCAGAACTTCGACTAGAAATAATAGAAGAAAAACCCGAGCTGGAACTCGGATTTACAAAGAAATAAAGGATTTCCAATGCGAGGAATGGATTTAAAAGGAATTCCTGATCGGAACTCAGAACCTCGACTGGAAATAATAAAAGAAAAACCTGAGCTAGAACTCGGATTTTCAAAGAGATGAAGGATTTCCAATGCGAGGATTGGATTCAAAAGGAAGTCCTGGTCGGAACTCAGAACTTCGACTGGAAATAATAAAAGAAAAACCCGAGATGGAACTCGGATTTCCGAAGAAATGAAGGATTTCCAATGCGAGGATTGAATTCAAAAGGAAGTCCTGGTCGGAACTCAGAACTTCGACTGAAAATAATAGAAGAAAAACCCGAGCTAGAACTCGGATTTCCAAAAGAATGAAGGATTTCCAATGCGATGATTGGATTCAAAAGGAAGTCCTGGTCGGAACTCAGAACTTCGACTGAAAATAATAGAAGAAAAACCCGAGCTGGAACTCGGATTTCCAAAAGAATGAAGGATTTCCAATGCGAGGATTGGATTCAAAAGGAAGTCCTGGTCGGAACTGAGAACTTCGACTGAAAATAATAGAAGAAAAACCCGAGCTGGAACTCGGATTTCCAAAAGAATGAAGGATTTCAAATGCGAGGATTGGATTCAAAAGGAAGTCTTGGTCGAAACTCAGAACTTTGACTGAAAATAATAGAAGAAAAACCCGAGCTGGAACTCGGATTTCCGAAGAAATGAAGGATTTCCAAGGCGAGGATTGGATTCAAAAGGAAGTCCTGGTCGGAACTCAGAACTTCTACTGAAAATAATAGATGAAAAACCCGAGCTGGAACTCGGATTTCCAAAGAAATGAAGGATTTCCAATGCGAGGATTGAATTCAAAAGGAAGTCCTGGTCGGAACTCAGAACTTCGACTGAAAATAATAGAAGAAAAACCCGAGCTGGAACTCGGATTTCCAAAAGAATGAAGGATTTCCAATGCGAGGATTGGATTCAAAAGGAAGTCCTGGTCGGAACTGAGAACTTCAACTGAAAATAATAGAAGAAAAAACCCGAGCTGGAACTCGGATTTCCAAAAGAATGAAGGATTTCCAATGCGAGGATTGGATTCAAAAGGAAGTCTTGGTCGGAACACAGAACTTCGACTGAAAATAATAAAACAAAAACCCGAGCTGGAACTCGGATTTCTGAAGAAATGAAGGATTTCTAAAGCGAGGATTGGATTCAAAAGGAAGTCCTGGTCGGAACTCAGAACTTCGACTGAAAATAATAGAAGAAAAGACCGAGCTGAAACTCGGATTTCCGAAGAAATGAAGGATTTCCAATGCGAGGATTGGATTCAAAAGGAAGACCTGGTCGGAACTCAGAACTTCGACTGAAAATAATAGATGAAAAACCCGAGCTGGAACTCAGATTTCCAAAGAAATGAAGGCTTTCCAATGCGAGGATTGAATTCAAAAGGAAGTCCTGGTGGGAACTCAGAACTTCGACTGAAAATAATAGATGAAAAACCCGAGCTGGAACTCGGATTTCCAAAAGAAAGAAGGATTTCCAATGCGAGGATTGGATTCAAAAGGAAGCCCTGGTCGAAACTCAGAACTTCGACTGAAAATAATAGAAGAAAAACCTGAGCTGAAACTTGGGTTTCCAAAAGAATAAAGGATTTCCAATTCGAGGATTGGATTCAAAAGGAAGTCCTGGTCGGAACTCAGAACTTCGACAGAAAATAATAGAAGAAAAACCCGATCTGGAACTCGGATTTCTAAAAGAATGAAGGATTTCCAATGCGAGGATTGGATTCAAAAGGAAGTCGTGGTCGGAACTCAGAACTTCGACTGAAAATAATAGAAGAAAAACCTGAGCTGGAACTCAGATTTCCAAAGAAATGAAGGATTTCCAATGCGAGGATTGGATTCAAAAGGAAGTCCTGGTCGGAACTCAGAACTTCGACTAAAAATAATAGAAGAAAAACCCGAGCTGGAACTCGGATTTCTAAAAGAATGAAGGATTTCCAATGCGAGGATTGGATTCAAAAGGAAGTCCTGGTCGGAACTCAGAACTTCGACTGGAAATAATAGAAGAAAAACCCGAGCTGGAACTCGGATTTACAAAGAAATGAAGGATTTCCAATGCGAGGATTGGATTTAAAAGGAAGTCCTGGTCGGAACTCAGAACCTCGACTGGAAATAATAAAAGAAAAACCCGAGCTAGAACTCGGATTTCCAAAGAGATGAAGGATTTCCAATGCAAGGATTGGATTTAAAAGGAAGTCCAGGTCGGAACTCAGAACCTCGACTGAAAATAATAGAAGAAAAACCCGAGCTAGAACTCGGATTTTCAAAAGAATGAAGGATTTCCAATGCGAGGATTGGATTCAAAAGGAAGTCCTGGTCGGAACTCAGAACTTCGACTGAAAATAATAGAAGAAAAACCCGAGCTGGAACTCGGATTTACGAAGAAATGAAGGATTTCCAATGCGAGGATTGAATTCAAAAGGAAGTCCTGGTCGGAACTCAGAGCTTCGACTGAAAATAATAGAAGAAAAACCTGAGCTGGAACTCGGATTTCCAAAAGAATGAAGGATTTCCAATGCGAGGATTGGATTCAAAAGGAAGTCCTCGTCGGAACTGAGAACTTCGACTGAAAATAATAGAAGAAAAACCCGAGCTAGAACTCGGATTTCCAAAAGAATGAAGGATTTCCAATGGGAGGATTGGATTCAAAAGGAAGTCCTGGTCGGAACTAGGAACTTCGACTGAAAATAATAGAAGAAAAACCCGAGCTGGAACTCGGATTTCCAAAGAAATGAAGGATTTCCAATGTAAGGATTGATTCAAAAGAAAGTCCTGGTCGGAACTCAGAACTTCGACTGAAAATAATAGAAGAAAAACCCGAGCTGGAACTCAGATTTCCAAAGAAATGAAGGATTTCCAATGCGAGGATTGGATTCAAAAGGAAGTCCTTGTCGGAACTCAGAACTTCGACTAAAAATAATAGAAGAAAAATCCGAGCTGGAACTCGGATTTCTAAAGGAATGAAGGATTTCCAATGCGAGGATTGGATTCAAAAGGAAGTCTTGGTCGGAACTCAGAACTTCGACTGAAAATAATAGAAGAAAAACCCGAGCTGGAACTCGGATTTCCAAAGAAATGAAGGATTTCCAATGCGAGGATTGGATTCAAAAGGAAGTCCTGGTCGGAACTCAGAACTTCAACTGAAAATAATAGAAGAAAAACCCGAGCTGGAACTCGGATTTCCAAAAGAATGAAGGATTTCCAATGCGAGGATTGGATTCAAAAGGAAATCCTGGTCGGAACTCAGAACTTCGACTGAAAATAATAGAAGAAAAACCCGAGTTGGAACTCGGATTTCCAAAAGATTGAAGGATTTCCAATGCGAGGATTGGATTCAAAAGGAAGTCTTGGTCAGAACTCAGAACTTCGACTGAAAATAATAGAAGAAAAACCCGAGCTGGAACTCGGATTTCCGAAGAAATGAAGGATTTCTAATGCGAGGATTGGATTCAAAAGGAAGTCCTGGTCGAAACTCATAACTTCGACTGAAAATAATAGAAGAAAAGACCGAGCTGGAACTCGGATTTCTGAAGAAATGAAGGATTTTCAATGCGAGGATTGGATTCAAAAGGAAGTCCTGGTCGGAACTCAGAACTTCGACTGAAAATAATAGAAGAAAAACCCGAGCTGGAACTCGAATTTCCAAAGAAATGAAGGATTTCCAATGCGAGGATTGAATTCAAAAGGAAGTCCTGGTCGGAACTCAGAACTTGGACTGAAAATTATAGAAGAAAAACCCGAGCTGGAACTTGGATTTCCAAAAGATTGAAGGATTTTCAATGCGAGGATTGGATTCAAAAGGAAGTCCAGGTCATAACTCAGAACTTCGACTGGAAATAATAAAAGAAAAACCCGAGCTGGAACTCGGATTTCCAAAGAGATGAAGGATTTCCAATGCGAGGATTGGATTCAAAAGGAAGTCCTCGTCGGAACTCAGAACTTCGACTGAAAATAATAGAAGAAAAACCCGAACTGGAACTCGGATTTTTGAAGAAATGAAGGATTTTCATTGCGAGGATTCGATTCAAAAGGAAGTCGTGGTCGGAACTCAGAACTTCGACTGAAAATAATAGAAGAAAAACCTGAGCTGGAACTCAGATTTCCAAAGAAATGAAGGATTTCCAATGCGAAGATTGGATTCAAAAGGAAGTCCTGGTCGGAACTCAGAACTTCGACTAAAAATAATAGAAGAAAAACCCGAGCTGGAGCTCAGATTTCTAAAAGAATGAAGGATTTCCAATGCGAGGATTGGATTCAAAAGGAAGTCCTGGTCGGAACTCAGAACTTCGACTGGAAATAATAGAAGAAAAACCCGAGCTGGAACTCGGATTTACAAAGAAATGAAGGATTTCCAATGTGAGGATTGGATTTAAAAGGAAGTCCTGGTCGGAACTCAGAACCTCGACTGAAAATAATAAAAGAAAAACCCGAGCTAGAACTCGGATTTCCAAAGAGATGAAGGATTTCCAATGCAAGGATTGGATTTAAAAGGAAGTCCTGGTCGGAACTCAGAACCTCGACTGAAAATAATAGAAGAAAAACCCGAGTTAGAACTCGGTTTTTCAAAAGAATGAAGGATTTCCAATGCGAGGATTGGATTCAAAAGGAAGTCCTGGTCGGAACTCAGAACTTCGACTGAAAATAATAGAAGAAAAACCCGAGCTGGAACTCGGATTTCCGAAGAAATGAAGGATTTCCAATGCGAGGATTGGATTCAAAAGGAAGTCCTGGTCGACACTCAGAACTTCGACTAAAAATAATAGAAGAAAAAACCGAGCTGGAACTCGGATTTCTAAAATAATAAAGGATTTCCAATGCGAGGATTGGATTCAAAAGGAAGTCCTGGTCGGAACTCAGAACTTCGACTGAAAATAATAGAAGAAAAATCCGAGCTGGAACTCGGATTTCTAAAAGAATAAAGGATTTTCAATGCGAGGATTGGATTCAAAAGTAAGTCATCGTCGGAACTCAGAACTTCGACTGGAAATAATAGAAGAAAAACCCGAGCTGGAACTCGGATTTACAAAGAAATAAAGGATTTCCAATGCGAGGATTGGATTTAAAAGGAATTCCTGATCGGAACTCAGAACCTCGACTGGAAATAATAAAAGAAAAACCTGAGCTAGAACTCGGATTTTCAAAGAGATGAAGGATTTCCAATGCGAGGATTGGATTCAAAAGGAAGTCCTGGTCGGAACTCAGAACTTCGACTGGAAATAATAAAAGAAAAACCCGAGATGGAACTCGGATTTCCGAAGAAATGAAGGATTTCCAATGCGAGGATTGAATTCAAAAGGAAGTCCTGGTCGGAACTCAGAACTTCGACTGAAAATAATAGAAGAAAAACCCGAGCTAGAACTCGGATTTCCAAAAGAATGAAGGATTTCCAATGCGATGATTGGATTCAAAAGGAAGTCCTGGTCGGAACTCAGAACTTCGACTGAAAATAATAGAAGAAAAACCCGAGCTGGAACTCGGATTTCCAAAAGAATGAAGGATTTCCAATGCGAGGATTGGATTCAAAAGGAAGTCCTGGTCGGAACTCAGAACTTCGACTGGAAATAATAAAAGAAAAACCCGAGATGGAACTCGGATTTCCGAAGAAATGAAGGATTTCCAATGCGAGGATTGAATTCAAAAGGAAGTCCTGGTCGGAACTCAGAACTTCGACTGAAAATTATAGAAGAAAAACCCGAGCTGGAACTCGGATTTCCAAAAGAATGAAGGATTTCAAATGCGAGGATTGGATTCAAAAGGAAGTCTTGGTCGGAACTCAGAACTTTGACTGAAAATAATAGAAGAAAAACCCGAGCTGGAACTCGGATTTCCGAAGAAATGAAGGATTTCCAAGGCGATGATTGGATTCAAAAGGAAGTCCTGGTCGGAACTCAGAACTTCTACTGAAAATAATAGATGAAAAACCCGAGCTGGAACTCGGATTTCCAAAGAAATGAAGGATTTCCAATGCGAGGATTGAATTCAAAAGGAAGTCCTGGTCGGAACTCAGAACTTCGACTGAAAATAATAGAAGAAAAACCCGAGCTGGAACTCGGATTTCCAAAAGAATGAAGGATTTCCAATGCGAGGATTGGATTCAAAAGGAAGTCCTGGTCGGAACTGAGAACTTCAACTGAAAATAATAGAAGAAAAAACCTGAGCTGGAACTCGGATTTCCAAAAGAATGAAGGATTTCCAATGCGAGGATTGGATTCAAAAGGAAGTCTTGGTCGGAACACAGAACTTCGACTGAAAATAATAAAACAAAAACCCGAGCTGGAACTCGGATTTCTGAAGAAATGAAGGATTTCTAAAGCGAGGATTGGATTCAAAAGGAAGTCCTGGTCGGAACTCAGAACTTCGACTGAAAATAATAGAAGAAAAGACCGAGCTGAAACTCGGATTTCCGAAGAAATGAAGGATTTCCAATGCGAGGATTGGATTCAAAAGGAAGACCTGGTCGGAACTCAGAACTTCGACTGAAAATAATAGATGAAAAACCCGAGCTGGAACTCAGATTTCCAAAGAAATGAAGGCTTTCCAATGCGAGGATTGAATTCAAAAGGAAGTCCTGGTCGGAACTCAGAACTTCGACTGAAAATAATAGATGAAAAACCCGAGCTGGAACTCGGATTTCCAAAAGAAAGAAGGATTTCCAATGCGAGGATTGGATTCAAAAGGAAGCCCTGGTCGGAACTCAGAACTTCGACTGAAAATAATAGAAGAAAAACCTGAGCTGAAACTTGGATTTCCAAAAGAATGAAGGATTTCCAATTCGAGGATTGGATTCAAAAGGAAGTCCTGGTCGGAACTCAGAACTTCGACAGAAAATAATAGAAGAAAAACCCGAACTGGAACTCGGATTTCTAAAAGAATGAAGGATTTCCAATGCGAGGATTGGATTCAAAAGGAAGTCGTGGTCGGAACTCAGAACTTCGACTGAAAATAATAGAAGAAAAACCTGAGCTGGAACTCAGATTTCCAAAGAAATGAAGTATTTCCAATGCGAGGATTGGATTCAAAAGGAAGTCCTGGTCGGAACTCAGAACTTCGACTAAAAATAATAGAAGAAAAACCCGAGCTGGAACTCGAATTTCTAAAAGAATGAAGGATTTCCAATGCGAGGATTGGATTCAAAAGGAAGTCCTGGTCGGAACTCAGAACTTCGACTGGAAATAATAGAAGAAAAACCCGAGCTGGAACTCGGATTTACAAAGAAATGAAGGATTTCCAATGCGAGGATTGGATTTAAAAGGAAGTCCTGGTCGGAACTCAGAACCTCGACTGGAAATAATAAAAGAAAAACCCGAGCTAGAACTCGGATTTCCAAAGAGATGAAGGATTTCCAATGCAAGGATTGGATTTAAAAGGAAGTCCTGGTCGGAACTCAGAACCTCGACTGAAAATAATAGAAGAAAAACCCGAGCTAGAACTCGGATTTTCAAAAGAATGAAGGATTTCCAATGCGAGGATTGGATTCAAAAGGAAGTCCTGGTCGGAACTCAGAACTTCGACTGAAAATAATAGAAGAAAAACCCGAGCTGAAACTCGGATTTACGAAGAAATGAAGGATTTCCAATGCGAGGATTGGATTCAAAAGGAAGTCCTGGTCGACACTCAGAACTTCGACTAAAAATAATAGAAGAAAAAACCGAGCTGGAACTCGGATTTCTAAAATACTAAAGGATTTCCAATGCGAGGATTGGATTCAAAAGGAAGTCCTGGTCGGAACTCAGAACTTCGACTGAAAATAATAAAAGAAAAATCCGAGCTGGAACTCGGATTTCTAAAAGAATGAAGGATTTTCAATGCGAGGATTGGATTCAAAAGGAAGTCATCGTCGGAACTCAGAACTTCGACTAGAAATAATAGAAGAAAAACCCGAGCTGGAACTCGGATTTACAAAGAAATAAAGGATTTCCAATGCGAGGAATGGATTTAAAAGGAATTCCTGATCGGAACTCAGAACCTCGACTGGAAATAATAAAAGAAAAACCTGAGCTAGAACTCGGATTTTCAAAGAGATGAAGGATTTCCAATGCGAGGATTGGATTCAAAAGGAAGTCCTGGTCGGAACTCAGAACTTCGACTGGAAATAATAAAAGAAAAACCCGAGATGGAACTCGGATTTCCGAAGAAATGAAGGATTTCCAATGCGAGGATTGAATTCAAAAGGAAGTCCTGGTCGGAACTCAGAACTTCGACTGAAAATAATAGAAGAAAAACCCGAGCTAGAACTCGGATTTCCAAAAGAATGAAGGATTTCCAATGCGATGATTGGATTCAAAAGGAAGTCCTGGTCGGAACTCAGAACTTCGACTGAAAATAATAGAAGAAAAACCCGAGCTGGAACTCGGATTTCCAAAAGAATGAAGGATTTCCAATGCGAGGATTGGATTCAAAAGGAAGTCCTGGTCGGAACTGAGAACTTCGACTGAAAATAATAGAAGAAAAACCCGAGCTGGAACTCGGATTTCCAAAAGAATGAAGGATTTCAAATGCGAGGATTGGATTCAAAAGGAAGTCTTGGTCGGAACTCAGAACTTTGACTGAAAATAATAGAAGAAAAACCCGAGCTGGAACTCGGATTTCCGAAGAAATGAAGGATTTCCAAGGCGAGGATTGGATTCAAAAGGAAGTCCTGGTCGGAACTCAGAACTTCTACTGAAAATAATAGATGAAAAACCCGAGCTGGAACTCGGATTTCCAAAGAAATGAAGGATTTCCAATGCGAGGATTGAATTCAAAAGGAAGTCCTGGTCGGAACTCAGAACTTCGACTGAAAATAATAGAAGAAAAACCCGAGCTGGAACTCGGATTTCCAAAAGAATGAAGGATTTCCAATGCGAGGATTGGATTCAAAAGGAAGTCCTGGTCGGAACTGAGAACTTCAACTGAAAATAATAGAAGAAAAAACCCGAGCTGGAACTCGGATTTCCAAAAGAATGAAGGATTTCCAATGCGAGGATTGGATTCAAAAGGAAGTCTTGGTCGGAACACAGAACTTCGACTGAAAATAATAAAACAAAAACCCGAGCTGGAACTCGGATTTCTGAAGAAATGAAGGATTTCTAAAGCGAGGATTGGATTCAAAAGGAAGTCCTGGTCGGAACTCAGAACTTCGACTGAAAATAATAGAAGAAAAGACCGAGCTGAAACTCGGATTTCCGAAGAAATGAAGGATTTCCAATGCGAGGATTGGATTCAAAAGGAAGACCTGGTCGGAACTCAGAACTTCGACTGAAAATAATAGATGAAAAACCCGAGCTGGAACTCAGATTTCCAAAGAAATGAAGGCTTTCCAATGCGAGGATTGAATTCAAAAGGAAGTCCTGGTGGGAACTCAGAACTTCGACTGAAAATAATAGATGAAAAACCCGAGCTGGAACTCGGATTTCCAAAAGAAAGAAGGATTTCCAATGCGAGGATTGGATTCAAAAGGAAGCCCTGGTCGAAACTCAGAACTTCGACTGAAAATAATAGAAGAAAAACCTGAGCTGAAACTTGGGTTTCCAAAAGAATAAAGGATTTCCAATTCGAGGATTGGATTCAAAAGGAAGTCCTGGTCGGAACTCAGAACTTCGACAGAAAATAATAGAAGAAAAACCCGATCTGGAACTCGGATTTCTAAAAGAATGAAGGATTTCCAATGCGAGGATTGGATTCAAAAGGAAGTCGTGGTCGGAACTCAGAACTTCGACTGAAAATAATAGAAGAAAAACCTGAGCTGGAACTCAGATTTCCAAAGAAATGAAGGATTTCCAATGCGAGGATTGGATTCAAAAGGAAGTCCTGGTCGGAACTCAGAACTTCGACTAAAAATAATAGAAGAAAAACCCGAGCTGGAACTCGGATTTCTAAAAGAATGAAGGATTTCCAATGCGAGGATTGGATTCAAAAGGAAGTCCTGGTCGGAACTCAGAACTTCGACTGAAAATAATAGAAGAAAAACCCGAGCTGGAACTCGGATTTACAAAGAAATGAAGGATTTCCAATGCGAGGATTGGATTTAAAAGGAAGTCCTGGTCGGAACTCAGAACCTCGACTGGAAATAATAAAAGAAAAACCCGAGCTAGAACTCGGATTTCCAAAGAGATGAAGGATTTTCAATGCAAGGATTGGATTTAAAAGGAAGTCCTGGTCGGAACTCAGAACCTCGACTGAAAATAATAGAAGAAAAACCCGAGCTAGAACTCGGATTTTCAAAAGAATGAAGGATTTCCAATGCGAGGATTGGATTCAAAAGGAAGTCCTGGTCGGAACTCAGAACTTCGACTGAAAATAATAGAAGAAAAACCCGAGCTGGAACTCGGATTTACGAAGAAATGAAGGATTTCCAATGCGAGGATTGGATTCAAAAGGAAGTCCTGGTCGACACTCAGAACTTCGACTAAAAATAATAGAAGAAAAAACCGAGCTGGAACTCGGATTTCTAAAATACTAAAGGATTTCCAATGCGAGGATTGGATTCAAAAGGAAGTCCTGGTCGGAACTCAGAACTTCGACTGAAAATAATAGAAGAAAAATCCGAGCTGGAACTCGGATTTCTAAAAGAATGAAGGATTTTCAATGCGAGGATTGGATTCAAAAGGAAGTCATCGTCGGAACTCAGAACTTCGACTCGAAATAATAGAAGAAAAACCCGAGCTGGAACTCGGATTTACAAAGAAATAAAGGATTTCCAATGCGAGGATTGGATTTAAAAGGAATTCCTGATCGGAACTCAGAACCTCGACTGGAAATAATAAAAGAAAAACCTGAGCTAGAACTCGGATTTTCAAAGAGATGAAGGATTTCCAATGCGAGGATTGGATTCAAAAGGAAGTCCTGGTCGGAACTCAGAACTTCGACTGGAAATAATAAAAGAAAAACCCGAGATGGAACTCGGATTTCCGAAGAAATGAAGGATTTCCAATGCGAGGATTGAATTCAAAAGGAAGTCTTGGTCGGAACTCAGAACTTCGACTGAAAATAATAGAACAAAAACCCGAGCTGGAACTCGGATTTCCAAAAGAATGAAGGATTTCCAATGCGATGATTGGATTCAAAAGAAAGTCCTGGTCGGAACTCAGAACTTCGACTGAAAATAATAGAAGAAAAACCCGAGCTGGAACTCGGATTTCCAAAAGAATGAAGGATTTCCAATGCGAGGATTGAATTCAAAAGGAAGTCCTGGTCGGAACTGAGAACTTCGACTGAAAATAATAGAAGAAAAACCCGAGCTGGAACTCGGATTTCCAAAAGAATGAAGGATTTCCAATGCGAGGATTGGATTCAAAAGGAAGTCTTGGTCGGAACTCAGAACTTCGACTGAAAATAATAGAAGAAAAACCCGAGCTGGAACTCGAATTTTCGAAGAAATGAAGGATTTCCAATGCGAGGATTGAATTCAAAAGGAAGTCCTGGTCGGAACTCAGAACTTCTACTGAAAATAATAGATGAAAAACCCGAGCTGGAACTCGGATTTCCAAAGAAATGAAGGATTTCCAATGCGAGGATTGAATTCAAAAGGAAGTCCTGGTCGGAACTCAGAACTTCGACTGAAAATAATAGAAGAAAAACCCGAGCTGGAACTCGGATTTCCAAAAGAATGAAGGATTTCCAATGCGAGGATTGGATTCAAAAGGAAGTCCTGGTCGGAACTGAGAACTTCAACTGAAAATAATAGAAGAAAAAACCCGAGCTGGAACTCGGATTTCCAAAAGAATGAAGGATTTCCAATGCAAGGATTGGATTCAAAAGGAAGTCTTGGTCGGAACACAGAACTTCGACTGAAAATAATAAAACAAAAACCCGAGCTGGAACTCGGATTTCTGAAGAAATGAAGGATTTCTAAAGCGAGGATTGGATTCAAAAGGAAGTCCTGGTCGGAACTCAGAACTTCGACTGAAAATAATAGAAGAAAAGACCGAGCTGAAACTCGGATTTCCGAAGAAATGAAGGATTTCCAATGCGAGGATTGGATTCAAAAGGAAGACCTGGTCGGAACTCAGAACTTCGACTGAAAATAATAGATGAAAAACCCGAGCTGGAACTCAGATTTCCAAAGAAATGAAGGCTTTCCAATGCGAGGATTGAATTCAAAAGGAAGTCCTGGTCGGAACTCAGAACTTCGACTGAAAATAATAGATGAAAAACCCGAGCTGGAACTCGGATTTCCAAAAGAAAGAAGGATTTCCAATGCGAGGATTGGATTCAAAAGGAAGCCCTGGTCGAAACTCAGAACTTCGACTGAAAATAATAGAAGAAAAACCTGAGCTGAAACTTGGGTTTCCAAAAGAATAAAGGATTTCCAATTCGAGGATTGGATTCAAAAGGAAGTCCTGGTCGGAACTCAGAACTTCGACAGAAAATAATAGAAGAAAAACCCGATCTGGAACTCGGATTTCTAAAAGAATGAAGGATTTCCAATGCGAGGATTGGATTCAAAAGGAAGTCGTGGTCGGAACTCAGAACTTCGACTGAAAATAATAGAAGAAAAACCTGAGCTGGAACTCAGATTTCCAAAGAAATGAAGGATTTCCAATGCGAGGATTGGATTCAAAAGGAAGTCCTGGTCGGAACTCAGAACTTCGACTAAAAATAATAGAAGAAAAACCCGAGCTGGAACTCGGATTTCTAAAAGAATGAAGGATTTCCAATGCGAGGATTGGATTCAAAAGGAAGTCCTGGTCGGAACTCAGAACTTCGACTGGAAATAATAGAAGAAAAACCCGAGCTGGAACTCGGATTTACAAAGAAATGAAGGATTTCCAATGCGAGGATTGGATTTAAAAGGAAGTCCTGGTCGGAACTCAGAACCTCGACTGGAAATAATAAAAGAAAAACCCGAGCTAGAACTCGGATTTCCAAAGAGATGAAGGATTTCCAATGCAAGGATTGGATTTAAAAGGAAGTCCTGGTCGGAACTCAGAACCTCGACTGAAAATAATAGAAGAAAAACCCGAGCTAGAACTCGGATTTTCAAAAGAATGAAGGATTTCCAATGCGAGGATTGGATTCAAAAGGAAGTCCTGGTCGGAACTCAGAACTTCGACTGAAAATAATAGAAGAAAAACCCGAGCTGGAACTCGGATTTACGAAGAAATGAAGGATTTCCAATGCGAGGATTGGATTCAAAAGGAAGCCCTGGTCGACACTCAGAACTTCGACTAAAAATAATAGAAGAAAAAACCGAGCTGGAACTCGGATTTCTAAAATACTAAAGGATTTCCAATGCGAGGATTGGATTCAAAAGGAAGTCCTGGTCGGAACTCAGAACTTCGACTGAAAATAATAGAAGAAAAATCCGAGCTGTAACTCGGATTTCTAAAAGAATGAAGGATTTTCAATGCGAGGATTGGATTCAAAAGGAAGTCATCGTCGGAACTCAGAACTTCGACTCGAAATAATAGAAGAAAAACCCGAGCTGGAACTCGGATTTACAAAGAAATAAAGGATTTCCAATGCGAGGATTGGATTTAAAAGGAATTCCTGATCGGAACTCAGAACCTCGACTGGAAATAATAAAAGAAAAACCTGAGCTAGAACTCGGATTTTCAAAGAGATGAAGGATTTCCAATGCGAGGATTGGATTCAAAAGGAAGTCCTGGTCGGAACTCAGAACTTCGACTGGAAATAATAAAAGAAAAACCCGAGATGGAACTCGGATTTCCGAAGAAATGAAGGATTTCCAATGCGAGGATTGAATTCAAAAGGAAGTCTTGGTCGGAACTCAGAACTTCGACTGAAAATAATAGAACAAAAACCCGAGCTGGAACTCGGATTTCCAAAAGAATGAAGGATTTCTAATGCGATGATTGGATTCAAAAGGAAGTCCTGGTCGGAACTCAGAACTTCGACTGAAAATAATAGAAGAAAAACCCGAGCTGGAACTCGGATTTCCAAAAGAATGAAGGATTTCCAATGCGAGGATTGAATTCAAAAGGAAGTCCTGGTCGGAACTGAGAACTTCGACTGAAAATAATAGAAGAAAAACCCGAGATGGAACTCGGATTTCCAAAAGAATGAAGGATTTCCAATGCGAGGATTGGATTCAAAAGGAAGTCTTGGTCGGAACTCAGAACTTCGACTGAAAATAATAGAAGAAAAACCCGAGCTGGAACTCGGATTTTCGAAGAAATGAAGGATTTCCAATGCGAGGATTGAATTCAAAAGGAAGTCCTGGTCGGAACTCAGAACTTCTACTGAAAATAATAGATGAAAAACCCGAGCTGGAACTCGGATTTCCAAAGAAATGAAGGATTTCCAATGCGAGGATTGAATTCAAAAGGAAGTCTTGGTCGGAACTCAGAACTTCGACTGAAAATAATAGAAGAAAAACCCGAGCTGGAACTCGGATTTCCAAAAGAATGAAGGATTTCCAATGCGAGGATTGGATTCAAAAGGAATTTCTGATCGGAACTGAGAACTTCAACTGAAAATAATAGAAGAAAAAACCCGAGCTGAAACTCGGATTTCCAAAATAATGAAGGATTTCCAATGCAAGGATTGGATTCAAAAGGAAGTCTTGGTCGGAACACAGAACTTCGACTGAAAATAATAAAAGAAAAACCCGATCTGAAACTCGGATTTCTGAAGAAATGAAGGATTTCTAAAGCGAGGATTGGATTCAAAAGGAAGTCCTGGTCGGAACTCAGAACTTCGACTGAAAATAATAGAAGAAAAGACCGAGCTGAAACTCGGATTTCCGAAGAAATGAAGGATTTCCAATGCGAGGATTGGATTCAAAAGGAAGTCATGGTCGGAACTCAGAACTTCGACTGAAAATAATAGATGAAAAACCCGAGCTGGAACTCAGATTTCCAAAGAAATGAAGGCTTTCCAATGCGAGGATTGAATTCAAAAGGAAGTCCTGGTCGGAACTCAGAACTTCGACTGAAAATAATAGAAGAAAAACCCGAGCTGAAAGTCGGATTTCCAAAATAATGAAGGATTTCCAATGCGAGGATTGGATTCAAAAGGAAGTCCTGGTCGGAACTGAGAACTTCGACTTAAAATAATAGAAGAAAAACCTGAGCTGGAACTCGAATTTCCAAAAGAATGAAGGATTTCCAATACGAGGATTGGATTCAATAGGAAGTCTTGGTCGGAACTAGGAACTTCGACTGAAAATAATAGAAGAAAAACCCGAGCTGGAACTCGGATTTTCGAAGAAATGAAGGATTCACAATGAGAGGATTGGATTCAAAAGGAAGTCGTGGTCGGAACTCAGAACTTCGACTGAAAATAATAGAAGAAAAACCCGAGCTGGAACTCGGATTTCCAAAGAAATGAAGGATTTCCAATGCGAGGATTGGATTCAAAAGGAAGTCCTTGTCGGAACTCAGAACTTCGACTGAAAATAATAGAAGAAAAATCCGAGCTGGAACTCGGATTTCCAAAAGAATGAAGGATTTCCAATGCGATGATTGGATTCAAAAGGAAGTCCTGGTCGGAACTCAGAACTTCGACTGAAAATAATAGAAGAAAAACCCGAGCTGGAACTCGGATTTCCAAAAGAATGAAGGATTTCCAATGCGAGGATTGAATTCAAAAGGAAGTCCTGGTCGGAACTGAGAACTTCGACTGAAAATAATAGAAGAAAAACCCGAGCTGGAACTCGGATTTCCAAAAGAATGAAGGATTTCCAATGCGAGGATTGGATTCAAAAGGAAGTCTTGGTCGGAACTCAGAACTTCGACTGAAAATAATAGAAGAAAAACCCGAGCTGGAACTCGGATTTTCGAAGAAATGAAGGATTTCCAATGCGAGGATTGAATTCAAAAGGAAGTCCTGGTCGGAACTCAGAACTTCTACTGAAAATAATAGATGAAAAACCCGAGCTGGAACTCGGATTTCCAAAGAAATGAAGGATTTCCAATGCGAGGATTGAATTCAAAAGGAAGTCCTGGTCGGAACTCAGAACTTCGACTGAAAATAATAGAAGAAAAACCCGAGCTGGAACTCGGATTTCCAAAAGAATGAAGGATTTCCAATTCGAGGATTGGATTCAAAAGGAATTTCTGATCGGAACTGAGAACTTCAACTGAAAATAATAGAAGAAAAAACCCGAGCTGGAACTCGGATTTCCAAAATAATGAAGGATTTCCAATGCAAGGATTGGATTCAAAAGGAAGTCTTGGTCGGAACACAGAACTTCGACTGAAAATAATAAAAGAAAAACCCGAGCTGAAACTCGGATTTCTGAAGAAATGAAGGATTTCTAAAGCGAGGATTGGATTCAAAAGGAAGTCCTGGTCGGAACTCAGAACTTCGACTGAAAATAATAGAAGAAAAGACCGAGCTGAAACTCGGATTTCCGAAGAAATGAAGGATTTCCAATGCGAGGATTGGATTCAAAAGGAAGTCCTGGTCGGAACTCAGAACTTCGACTGAAAATAATAGATGAAAAACCCGAGCTGGAACTCAGATTTCCAAAGAAATGAAGGCTTTCCAATGCGAGGATTGAATTCAAAAGGAAGTCCTGGTCGGAACTCAGAACTTCGACTGAAAATAATAGAAGAAAAACCCGAGCTGGAACTCGGATTTCCAAAATAATGAAGGATTTCCAATGCGAGGATTGGATTCAAAAGGAAGTCCTGGTCGGAACTGAGAACTTCGACTTAAAATAATAGAAGAAAAACCCGAGCTGGAACTCGAATTTCCAAAAGAATGAAGGATTTCCAATACGAGGATTGGATTCAATAGGAAGTCTTGGTCGGAACTAGGAACTTCGACTGAAAATAATAGAAGAAAAACCCGAGCTGGAACTCGGATTTTCGAAGAAATGAAGGATTCACAATGAGAGGATTGGATTCAAAAGGAAGTCGTGGTCGGAACTCAGAACTTCGACTGAAAATAATAGAAGAAAAACCCAAGCT
This sequence comes from Nuphar pumila, assembly GCF_984573655.1. Taxonomy (NCBI): domain Eukaryota; kingdom Viridiplantae; phylum Streptophyta; class Magnoliopsida; order Nymphaeales; family Nymphaeaceae; genus Nuphar; species Nuphar pumila. Next base: position 52,349,789 of record NC_143259.1, read on the forward strand.
GGAACTCGGATTTCCAAAGAAATGAAGGATTTCCAATGCGAGGATTGGATTCAAAAGGCAGTCCTCGTCGAAACTCAGAACTTCGACTGGAAATAATAGAAGAAAAACCCGAGCTGGAACTTGGATTTCCAAAAAGATGAAGGATTTCCAATGCAAGGATTGGATTCAAAAGGAAGTTCTGGTCGGAACTCAGAACTTCGACTGAAAATAATAGAAGAAAAACTCAAGCTGAAACTCGGATTTCCATAAGAATGAAGGATTTCCAATGCGAGGATTGGATTCAAAAGAAAGTCCTGGCCGGAACTCAGAACTTCGACTGGAAATAATAAAATAAAAACCAGAGCTGGAACTCGGATTTCCAAAGAGATGAAGGATTTCCAATGCGAGGATTGGATTCAAAAGGAAGTCCTCGTCGGAACTCAGAACTTCAACTTAAAATAATAGAAGAAAAACCCGAGCTGGAACTCGGATTTCCGAAGAAATGAAGGATTTCCAATGCGACGATTGGATTCAAAAGGAAGTCCTGGTCGAAACTCAGAACTTCGACTAAAATTAATAGAAGAAAAACCCGAGCTGGAACTTGGATTTCTGAAGAAATGAAGGATTTCCAATGCGAGGATTGGATTCAAAAGGAAGTCCTGGTCGGAACTCAGAACTTCGACTAAAAATAATAGAAGAAAAACCCGAGCAGGAACTTGGATTTACAAAGAAATGAAGGATTTCCAAAGATATGAAGGATTTCCAATGCGAGGATTGAATTCAAAAGGAAGTCCTGGTCAGAACTCAGAACTTCGACTGAAAATAATAGAAGAAAAAACTGAGTTGAAACTCGGATTTCTAAAAGAATGAAGGATTTCCAATGCGATGATTGGATTCAAAAGGACGTCCTGGTCGGAACTCAGAACTTCGACTGAAAATAATAGAAGAAAAAACCGAGCTGGAACTCGGATTTCTAAAAGAATGAACGATTTCCAATGCGAGGATTGGAATCAAAAGGAAGTCCTCGTCGGAACTCAGAACTTCGACTGGAAATAATAGAAGAAAAACCCGAGCTGGAACTCGGATTTACAAAGAAATGAAGGATTTCCAATGCGAGGATTGGATTCAAAAGGAAGTCCTGGTCGGAACTCAGAACTTCGACTGGAAATAATAAAACAAAAACCCGAGATGGAACTCAGATTTCTGAAGAAATGAAGGATTTCCAATGCGAGGATTGAATTCAAAAGGAAGTCCTGGTCGGAACTCAGAACTTCGACTGAAAATAATAGAAGAAAAACCCGAGCTGGAACTCGGATTTCCAAAGAAATGAAGGATTTCCAATGCGAGGATTGGATTCAAAAGGAAGTCCTGGTCGGAACTCAGAACCTCGACTGGAAATACTAAAAGAAAAGCCCGAGCTAGAATTCGGATTTCCAAAGAGATGAAGGATTTCCAATGCAAGGATTGGATTCAAAAGGAAATCCTGGTCGGAACTCAGAACTTCGACTAAAAATAATAGAAGAAAAACCCGAGCTGGAACTCGGATTTCTAAAAGAATGAAGGATTTCGAATGCGAGGATTGAATTCAAAAGGAAGTCCTGGTTGGAACTCAGAACTTCGACTGAAAATAATAGAAGAAAAATTCGAGCTGGAATTCGGATTTCCGAAGAAATGAAGGATTTCCAATGCGAGGATTGGATTCAAAAGGAAGTCCTGGTCGGAACTCAGAACTTTGACTGAAAATAGTAGAAGAAAAAACCGAGCTGGAACTCGGATTTCTAAAAGAATGAAGGATTTCCAATGCGAGGATTGAATTCAAAAGGAAGTCCTGGTCGGAACTCAGAACTTCGACTGAAAATAATAGAAGAAAAACCCGAGCTGGAATTCGGATTTCCGAAGAAATGAAGGATTTCCAATGCGAGGATGAGATTCAAAAGGAAGTCCTGGTCGGAACTCAGAACTTCGACTGAAAATAATAGAAGAAAAACCCGAGCTGGAACTCGGATTTCCAAAAGAATGAAGGATTTCCAATGCGAGGATTGGATTCAAAAGGAAGTCCTGGTCGGAACTCAGAACTTCGACTGAAAATAATAGAAGAAAAAACCGAGCTGGAACTCGGATTTCCAAAGAAATGAAGGATTTCCAATGCGAGGATTGGATTCAAAACGAAGTCCTGGTCGGAACTCAGAACTTCTACTGAAAATAATAGAAGAAAAGACCGAGTTGAAACTCGGATTTCCGAAGAAATGAAGGATTTCCAATGCGAGGATTGGATTCATAAGGAAGTCCTGATCGGAATTCAGAACTTCGACTGAAAATAATAGATGAAAAACCCGAGCTGGAACTCGGATTTCCAAAGAAATGAAGGATTTCCAATGCGAGGATTGAATTCAAAAGGAAGTCCTGGTCGGAACTCAGAGCTTCGACTGAAAATAATAGAAGAAAAACCCGAGCTGGAACTCGGATTTCCAAAAGAATGAAGGATTTCCAATGCGAGGATTGGATTCAAAAGGAAGTCCTGGTCGGAACTAAGAACTTCGACTTAAAATAATAGAAGAAAAACCTGAGCTAGAACTCGGATTTCCAAAAGAATGAAGGATTTCCAATGGGAGGATTGGATTCAAAAGGAAGTCCTGGTCGGAACTAGGAACTTCGACTGAAAATAATAGAAGAAAAACCCGAGCTGGAACTCGGATTTCCGAAGAAATGAAGGATTTCCAATGTAAGGATTGATTCAAAAGGAAGTCCTGGTCGGAACTCAGAACTTCGACTGAAAATAATAGAAGAAAAACCCGAGCTGGAACTCAGATTTCCAAAGAAATGAAGGATTTCCAATACGAGGATTGGATTCAAAAGGAAGTCCTTGTCGGAACTCAGAACTTCGACTAAAAATAATAGAAGAAAAATCCGAGCTGGAACTCGGATTTCTAAAGGAATGAAGGATTTCCAATGCGAGGATTGGATTCAAAAGGAAGTCCTGGTCGGAACTCAGAACTTCGACTGAAAATAATAGAAGAAAAACCCGAGCTGGAACTCGGATTTCCGAAGAAATGAAGGATTTCCAATGCGAGGATTGGATTCAAAAGGAAGTCCTGGTCGGAACTCAGAACTTCAACTGAAAATAATAGAAGAAAAACCCGAGCTGGAACTCGGATTTCCAAAAGAATGAAGGATTTCCAATGCGAGGATTGGATTCAAAAGGAAATCCTGGTCGGAACTCAGAACTTCGACTGAAAATAATAGAAGAAAAACCCGAGTTGGAACTCGGATTTCCAAAAGATTGAAGGATTTCCAATGCGAGGATTGGATTCAAAAGGAAGTCTTGGTCAGAACTCAGAACTTCGACTGAAAATAATAGAAGAAAAACCCGAGCTGGAACTCGGATTTCCGAAGAAATGAAGGATTTCCAATGCGAGGATTGGATTCAAAAGGAAGTCTTGGTCGGAACTCATAACTTCGAGTGAAAATAATAGAAGAAAAGACCGAGCTGGAACTCGGATTTCTGAAGAAATGAAGGATTTTCAATGCGAGGATTGGATTCAAAAGGAAGTCCTGGTCGGAACTCAGAACTTCGACTGAAAATAATAGAAGAATAACCCGAGCTCGAACTCGAATTTCCAAAGAAATGAAGGATTTCCAATGCGAGGATTGAATTCAAAAGGAAGTCCTGATCGGAACTCAGAACTTGGACTGAAAATAATAGAAGAAAAACCCGAGCTGGAACTTGGATTTCCAAAAGATTGAAGGATTTTCAATGCGAGGATTGGATTCAAAATGAAGTCTAGGTCATAACTCAGAACTTCGACTGAAAATAATAGATGAAAAACCCGAGCTGGAACTCGAATTTCCAAAGAGATGAAGGATTTCCAATGCGAGGATTGGATTCAAAAGGAAGTCCTCGTCGGAACTCAGAACTTCGACTGAAAATAATAGAAGAAAAACCCGAACTGAAACTCGGATTTCTAAAAGAATAAAGGATTTCAAATGCGAGGATTGGATTCAAAAGGAAATCCTGGTCGGAATTCAGAACTTCGACTGAAAATAATAGAAGAAAAACCCGAGCTGGAACTCGGATTTTTGAAGAAATGAAGGATTTTCATTGCGAGGATTGGATTCAAAAGGAAGTCGTGGTCGGAACTCAGAACTTCGACTGAAAATAATAGAAGAAAAACCTGAGCTGGAACTCAGATTTCCAAAGAAATGAAGGATTTCCAATGCGAGGATTGGATTCAAAAGGAAGTCGTGGTCGGAACTCAGAACTTCGACTAAAAATAATAGAAGAAAAACCCGAGCTGGAACTCAGATTTCCAAAGAAATGAAGGATTTCCAATGCGAGGATTGGATTCAAAAGGAAGTCCTTGTCGGAACTCAGAACTTCGACTAAAAATAATAGAAGAAAAATCCGAGCTGGAACTCGGATTTCTAAAGGAATGAAGGATTTCCAATGCGAGGATTGGATTCAAAAGGAAGTCCTGGTCGGAACTCAGAACTTCGACTGAAAATAATAGAAAAAAACCCGAGCTGGAACTCGGATTTCCATAGAAATGAAGGATTTCCAATGCGAGGATTGGATTCAAAAGGAAGTCCTGGTCGGAACTGAGAACTTCAACTGAAAATAATAGAAGAAAAAACCCGAGCTGGAACTCGGATTTCCAAAAGAATGAAGGATTTCCAATGCGAGGATTGGATTCAAAAGGAAGTCTTGGTCGGAACACAGAACTTCGACTGAAAATAATAAAAGAAAAACCCGAGCTGGAACTCGGATTTCTGAAGAAATGAAGGATTTCTAAAGCGAGGATTGGATTCAAAAGGAAGTCCTGGTCGGAACTCAGAACTTCGACTGAAAATAATAGAAGAAAAGACCGAGCTGAAACTCGGATTTCCGAAGAAATGAAGGATTTCTAATGCGAGGATTGGATTCAAAAGGAAGTCTTGGTCGAAACTCATAACTTCGACTGAAAATAATAGAAGAAAAGACCGAGCTGGAACTCGGATTTCTGAAGAAATGAAGGATTTTCAATGCGAGGATTGGATTCAAAAGGAAGTCCTGGTCGGAACTCAGAACTTCGACTGAAAATAATAGAAGAAAAACCCGAGCTGGAACTCGAATTTCCAAAGAAATGAAGGATTTCCAATGCGAGGATTGAATTCAAAAGGAAGTCCTGGTCGGAACTCAGAACTTGGACTGAAAATAATAGAAGAAAAACCCGAGCTGGAACTTGGATTTCCAAAAGATTGAAGGATTTTCAATGCGAGGATTGGATTCAAAAGAAAGTCCAGGTCATAACTCAGAACTTCGACTGGAAATAATAAAAGAAAAACCCGAGCTGGAACTCGGATTTGCAAAGAGATGAAGGATTTCCATTGCGAGGATTGGATTCAAAAGGAAGTCCTCGTCGGAACTCAGAACTTCGACTGAAAATAATAGAAGAAAAACCCGAACTGGAACTCGGATTTCTAAAAGAATAAAGGATTTCAAATGCGAGGATTGGATTTAAAAGGAAATCCTGGTCGGAATTCAGAACTTCGACTGAAAATAATAGAAGAAAAACACGAGCTGGAACTCGGATTTTTGAAGAAATGAAGGATTTTCATTGCGAGGATTGGATTCAAAAGGAAGTCGTGGTCGGAACTCAGAACTTCGACTGAAAATAATAGAAGAAAAACCTGAGCTGGAACTCAGATTTCCAAAGAAATGAAGGATTTCCAATAAGGGGATTTGATTCAAAAGGAAGTCCTGGTCGGAACTCAGAACTTCGACTAAAAATAATAGAAGAAAAACCCGAGCTGGAACTCGGATTTCTAAAAGAATGAAGGATTTCCAATGCGAGGATTGGATTCAAAAGGAAGTCCTGGTCGGAACTCAGAACTTCGACTGGAAATAATAGAAGAAAAACCCGAGCTGGAACTCGGATTTACAAAGAAATGAAGGATTTCCAATGCGAGGATTGGATTTAAAAGGAAGTCCTGGTCGGAACTCAGAACCTCGACTGGAAATAATAAAAGAAAAACCCGAGCTAGAACTCGGATTTCCAAAGAGATGAAGGTTTTCTAATGCAAGGATTGGATTTAAAAGGAACTCCTGGTCGGAACTCAGAACCTCGACTGAAAATAATAGAAGAAAAACCCGAGCTAGAACTCGGATTTTCAAAAGAATGAAGGATTTCCAATGCGAGGATTGGATTCAAAAGGAAGTCCTGGTCGGAACTCAGAACTTCGACTGAAAATAATAGAAGAAAAACCCGAGCTGGAACTCGGATTTCCGAAGAAATGAAGGATTTCCAATGCGAGGATTGGATTCAAAAGGAAGTCCTGGTCGACACTCAGAACTTCGACTAAAAATAATAGAATAAAAAACCGAGCTGGAACTCGGATTTCTAAAATACTAAAGGATTTCCAATGCGAGGATTGGATTCAAAAGGAAGTCCTGGTCGGAACTCAGAACTTCGACTGAAAATAATAGAAGAAAAATCCGAGCTGGAACTCGGATTTCCAAAGAAATGAAGGATTTCCAATGCGAGGATTGTATTCAAAAGGCAGTCCTCGTCGAAACTCAGAACTTCGACTGGAAATAATAGAAGAGAAACCCGAGCTGGAACTTGGATTTCCAAAAAGATGAAGGATTTCCAATGCAAGGATTGGATTCAAAAGGAAGTTCTGGTCGGAACTCAGAACTTCGACTGAAAATAATAGAAGAAAAACTCAAGCTGAAACTCGGATTTCCATAAGAATGAAGGATTTCCAATGCGAGGATTGGATTCAAAAGAAAGTCCTGGCCGGAACTCAGAACTTCGACTGGAAATAATAAAATAAAAACCAGAGCTGGAACTCGGATTTCCAAAGAGATGAAGGATTTCCAATGCGAGGATTGGATTCAAAAGGAAGTCCTCGTCGGAACTCAGAACTTCAACTTAAAATAATAGAAGAAAAACCCGAGCTGGAACTCGGATTTCCGAAGAAATGAAGGATTTCCAATGCGAGGATTGGATTCAAAAGGAAGTCCTGGTCGAAACTCAGAACTTCGACTAAAAATAATAGAAGAAAAACTCGAGCTGGAACTTGGATTTCTGAAGAAATGAAGGATTTCCAATGCGAGGATTGGATTCAAAAGGAACTCCTGGTCGGAACTCAGAACTTCGACTAAAAATAATAGAAGAAAAACCCGAGCAGGAACTTGGATTTACAAAGAAATGAAGGATTTCCAAATATATGAAGGATTTCCAATGCGAGGATTGAATTCAAAAGGAAGTCCTGGTCGGAACTCAGAACTTCGACTGAAAATAATAGAAGAAAAAACTGAGCTGAAACTCGGATTTCTAAAAGAATGAAGGATTTCCAATGCGATGATTGGATTCAAAAGGACGTCCTGGTCGGAACTCAGAACTTCGACTGAAAATAATAGAAGAAAAAACCGAGCTGGAACTCGGATTTCTAAAAGAATGAAGGATTTCTAATGCGAGGATTGGATTCAAAAGGAAGTCCTCGTCGGAACTCAGAACTTCGACTGGAAATAATAGAAGAAAAACCTGAGCTGGAACTCGGATTTACAAAGAAATGAAGGATTTCCAATGCGAGGATTGGATTTAAAAGGAAGTCCTGGTCGGAACTCAGAACTTCGACTAGAAATAATAAAAGAAAAACCCGAGCTAGAACTCGAATTTCCAAAGAGATGAAGGATTTCCAATGCGAGGATTGGATTCAAAAGGAAGTCCTGGTCGGAACTCAGAACTTCGACTGGAAATAATAAAAGAAAAACCCGAGATGGAACTCGGATTTCCGAAGAAATGAAGGATTTCCAATGCGAGGATTGAATTCAAAAGGAAGTCCTTGTCGGAACTCAGAACTTCGACTGAAAATAATAGAAGAAAAACCCGAGCTGGAACTCGGATTTCCAAAGAAATGAAGGATTTCCAATGCGAGGATTGGATTCAAAAGGAAGTCCTGGTCGGAACTCAGAACCTCGACTGGAAATACTAAAAGAAAAGCCCGCGCTGGAATTCGGATTTCCAAAGAGATGAAGGATTTCCAATGCAAGGATTGGATTCAAAAGGAAGTCCTGGTCGGAACTCAGAACTTCGACTAAAAATAATAGAAGAAAAACCCGAGCTGAAAATCGGATTTCTAAAAGAATGAAGGATTTCGAATTCGAGGATTGAATTCAAAAGGAAGTCCTGGTTGGAACTCAGAACTTCGACTGAAAATAATAGAAGAAAAATTCGAGCTGGAATTCGGATTTCCGAAGAAATGAAGGATTTCCAATGCGAGGATTGGATTCAAAAGGAAGTCCTGGTCGGAACTCAGAACTTTGACTGAAAATAATAGAAGAAAAAACCGAGCTGGAACTCGGATTTCTAAAAGAATGAAGGATTTCCAATGCGAGGATTGAATTCAAAAGGAAGTCTTGGTCGGAACTCAGAACTTCGACTGAAAATAATAGAAGAAAAACCCGAGCTGGAATTCGGATTTCCGAAGAAATGAAGGATTTCCAATGCGAGGATGAGATTCAAAAGGAAGTCCTGGTCGGAACTCAGAACTTCGACTGAAAATAATAGAAGAAAAACCCGAGCTGGAACTCGGATTTCCAAAAGAATGAAGGATTTCCAATGCGAGGATTGGATTCAAAAGGAAGTCCTGGTCGGAACTCAGAACTTCGACTGAAAATAATAGAAGAAAAACCCGAGCTGGAACTCGGATTTCCAAAGAAATGAAGGATTTCCAATGCGAGGATTGGATTCAAAACCAAGTCCTGGTCGGAACTCAGAACTTCTACTGAAAATAATAGAAGAAAAGACCGAGCTGAAACTCGGATTTCCGAAGAAATAAAGGATTTCCAATGCGAGGATTGGATTCATAAGGAAGTCCTGATCGGAATTCAGAACTTCGACTGAAAATAATAGATGAAAAACCCGAGCTGGAACTCGGATTTCCAAAGAAATGAAGGATTTCCAATGCGAGGATTGAATTCAAAAGGAAGTCCTGGTCGGAACTCAGAGCTTCGACTGAAAATAATAGAAGAAAAACCCGAGCTGGAACTCGGATTTCCAAAAGAATGAAGGATTTCCAATGCGAGGATTGGATTCAAAAGGAAGTCCTGGTCGGAACTGAGAACTTCGACTTAAAATAATAGAAGAAAAACCCGAGCTAGAACTCGGATTTCCAAAAGAATGAAGGATTTCCAATGGGAGGATTGGATTCAAAAGGAAGTCCTGGTCGGAACTAGGAACTTCGACTGAAAATAATAGAAGAAAAACCCGAGCTGGAACTCGGATTTCCAAAGAAATGAAGGATTTCCAATGTAAGGATTGATTCAAAAGGAAGTCCTGGTCGGAACTCAGAACTTCGACTGAAAATAATAGAAGAAAAACCCGAGCTGGAACTCAGATTTCCAAAGAAATGAAGGATTTCCAATGCGAGGATTGGATTCAAAAGGAAGTCCTTGTCGGAACTCAGAACTTCGACTAAAAATAATAGAAGAAAAATCCGAGCTGGAACTCGGATTTCTAAAGGAATGAAGGATTTCCAATGCGAGGATTGGATTCAAAAGGAAGTCCTGGTCGGAACTCAGAACTTCGACTGAAAATAATAGAAGAAAAACCCGAGCTGGAACTCGGATTTCCGAAGAAATGAAGGATTTCCAATGCGAGGATTGGATTCAAAAGGAAGTCCTGGTCGGAACTCAGAACTTCAACTGAAAATAATAGAAGAAAAACCCGAGCTGGAACTCGGATTTCCAAAAGAATGAAGGATTTCCAATGCGAGGATTGGATTCAAAAGTTAATCCTGGTCGGAACTCAGAACTTCGACTGAAAATAATAGAAGAAAAACCCGAGTTGGAACTCGGATTTCCAAAAGATTGAAGGATTTCCAATGCGAGGATTGGATTCAAAAGGAAGTCTTGGTCAGAACTCAGAACTTCGACTGAAAATAATAGAAGAAAAACCCGAGCTGGAACTCGGATTTCTGAAGAAATGAAGGATTTCCAATGCGAGGATTGGATTCAAAAGGAAGTCTTGGTCGGAACTCATAACTTCGACTGAAAATAATAGAAGAAAAGACCGAGCTGGAACTCGGATTTCTGAAGAAATGAAGGATTTTCAATGCGAGGATTGGATTCAAAAGGAAGTCCTGGTCGGAACTCAGAACTTCGACTGAAAATAATAGAAGAAAAACCCGAGCTGGAACTCGAATTTCCAAAGAAATGAAGGATTTCCAATGCGAGGATTGAATTCAAAAGGAAGTCCTGATCGGAACTCAGAACTTGGACTGAAAATAATAGAAGAAAAACCCGAGCTGGAACTTGGATTTCCAAAAGATTGAAGGATTTTCAATGCGAGGATTGGATTCAAAAGGAAGTCCAGGTCATAACTCAGAACTTCGACTGAAAATAATAGATGAAAAACCCGAGCTGGAACTCGGATTTCCAAAGAGATGAAGGATTTCCAATGCGAGGATTGGATTCAAAAGGAAGTCCTCGTCGGAACTCAGAACTTCGACTGAAAATAATAGAAGAAAAACCCGAACTGGAACTCGGATTTCTAAAAGAATAAAGGATTTCAAATGCGAGGATTGGATTCAAAAGGAAATCCTGGTCGGAATTCAGAACTTCGACTGAAAATAATAGAAGAAAAACCCGAGCTGGAACTCGTATTTTTGAAGAAATGAAGGATTTTCATTGCGAGGATTGGATTCAAAAGGAAGTCGTGGTCGGAACTCAGAACTTCGACTGAAAATAGTAGAAGAAAAACCTGAGCTGGAACTCAGATTTCCAAAGAAATGAAGGATTTCCAATGCGAGGATTGGATTCAAAAGGAAGTCGTGGTCGGAACTCAGAACTTCGACTAAAAATAATAGAAGAAAAACCCGAGCTGGAACTCAGATTTCGAAAGAAATGAAGGATTTCCAATAAGGGGATTTGATTCAAAAGGAAGTCCTGGTCGGAACTCAGAACTTCGACTAAAAATAATAGAAGAAAAACCCGAGCTGGAACTCGGATTTCTAAAAGAATGAAGGATTTCCAATGCGAGGATTGGATTCAAAAGGAAGTCCTGGTCGGAACTCAGAACTTCGACTGGAAATAATAGAAGAAAAACCCGAGCTGGAACTCGGATTTACAAAGAAATGAAGGATTTCCAATGCGAGGATTGGATTTAAAAGGAAGTCCTGGTCGGAACTCAGAACCTCGACTGGAAATAATAAAAGAAAAACCCGAGCTAGAACTCGGATTTCCAAAGAGATGAAGGATTTCCAATGCAAGGATTGGATTTAAAAGGAAGTCCTGGTCGGAACTCAGAACCTCGACTGAAAATAATAGAAGAAAAACCCGAGCTAGAACTCGGATTTTCAAAAGAATGAAGGATTTCCAATGCGAGGATTGGATTCAAAAGGAAGTCTTGGTCGGAACTCATAACTTCGACTGAAAATAATAGAAGAAAAGACCGAGCTGGAACTCGGATTTCTGAAGAAATGAAGGATTTTCAATGCGAGGATTGGATTCAAAAGGAAGTCCTGGTCGGAACTCAGAACTTCGACTGAAAATAATAGAAGAAAAACCCGAGCTCGAACTCGAATTTCCAAAGAAATGAAGGATTTCCAATGCGAGGATTGAATTCAAAAGGAAGTCCTGATCGGAACTCAGAACTTGGACTGAAAATAATAGAAGAAAAACCCGAGCTGGAACTTGGATTTCCAAAAGATTGAAGGATTTTCAATGCGAGGATTGGATTCAAAAGGAAGTCCAGGTCATAACTCAGAACTTCGACTGAAAATAATAGATGAAAAACCCGAGCTGGAACTCGGATTTCCAAAGAGATGAAGGATTTCCATTGCGAGGATTGGATTCAAAAGGAAGTCCTCGTCGGAACTCAGAACTTCGACTGAAAATAATAGAAGAAAAACCCGAACTGGAACTCGGATTTCTAAAAGAATAAAGGATTTCAAATGCGAGGATTGGATTCAAAAGGAAATCCTGGTCGGAATTCAGAACTTCGACTGAAAATAATAGAAGAAAAACCCGAGCTGGAACTCGGATTTTTGAAGAAATGAAGGATTTTCATTGCGAGGATTGGATTCAAAAGGAAGTCGTGGTCGGAACTCAGAACTTCGACTGAAAATAATAGAAGAAAAACCCGAGCTGGAACTCAGATTTCCAAAGAAATGAAGGATTTCCAATGCGAGGATTGGATTCAAAAGGTAGTCGTGGTCGGAACTCAGAACTTCGACTAAAAATAATAGAAGAAAAACCCGAGCTGGAACTCAGATTTCCAAAGAAATGAAGGATTTCCAATGCGAGGATTGGATTCAAAAGGAAGTCCTTGTCGGAACTCAGAACTTCGACTAAAAATAATAGAAGAAAAATCCGAGCTGGAACTCGGATTTCTAAAGGAATGAAGGATTTCCAATGCGAGGATTGGATTCAAAAGGAAGTCCTGGTCGGAACTCAGAACTTCGACTGAAAATAATAGAAGAAAAACCCGAGCTGGAACTCGGATTTCCAAAGAAATGAAGGATTTCCAATGCGAGGATTGGATTTAAAAGGAAGTCCTGGTCGGAACTGAGAACTTCAACTGAAAATAATAGAAGAAAAAACCCGAGCTGGAACTCGGATTTCCAAAAGAATGAAGGATTTCCAATGCGAGGATTGGATTCAAAAGGAAGTCTTGGTCGGAACACAGAACTTCGACTGAAAATAATAAAAGAAAAACCCGAGCTGGAACTCGGATTTCTGAAGAAATGAAGGATTTCTAAAGCGAGGATTGGATTCAAAAGGAAGTCCTGGTCGGAACTCAGAACTTCGACTGAAAATAATAGAAGAAAAGACCGAGTTGAAACTCGGATTTCCGAAGAAATGAAGGATTTCTAATGCGAGGATTGGATTCAAAAGGAAGTCCTGGTCGAAACTCATAACTTCGACTGAAAATAATAGAAGAAAAGACCGAGCTGGAACTCGGATTTCTGAAGAAATGAAGGATTTTCAATGCGAGGATTGGATTCAAAAGGAAGTCCTGGTCGGAACTCAGAACTTCGACTGAAAATAATAGAAGAAAAACCCGAGCTGGAACTCGAATTTCCAAAGAAATGAAGGATTTCCAATGCGAGGATTGAATTCAAAAGGAAGTCCTGGTCGGAACTCAGAACTTGGACTGAAAATAATAGAAGAAAAACCCGAGCTGGAACTTGGATTTCCAAAAGATTGAAGGATTTTCAATGCGAGGATTGGATTCAAAAGAAAGTCCAGGTCATAACTCAGAACTTCGACTGGAAATAATAAAAGAAAAACCCGAGCTGGAACTCGGATTTGCAAAGAGATGAAGGATTTCCAATGCGAGGATTGGATTCAAAAGGAAGTCCTCGTCGGAACTCAGAACTTCGACTGAAAATAATAGAAGAAAAACCCGAACTGGAACTCGGATTTCTAAAAGAATAAAGGATTTCAAATGCGAGGATTGGATTTAAAAGGAAATCCTGGTCGGAATTCAGAACTTCGACTGAAAATAATAGAAGAAAAACCCGAGCTGGAACTCGGATTTTTGAAGAAATGAAGGATTTTCATTGCGAGGATTGGATTCAAAAGGAAGTCGTGGTCGGAACTCAGAACTTCGACTGAAAATAATAGAAGAAAAACCTGAGCTGGAACTCAGATTTCCAAAGAAATGAAGGATTTCCAATAAGGGGATTTGATTCAAAAGGAAGTTCTGGTCGGAACTCAGAACTTCGACTAAAAATAATAGAAGAAAAACCCGAGCTGGAACTCGGATTTCTAAAAGAATGAAGGATTTCCAATGCGAGGATTGGATTCAAAATGAAGTCCTGGTCGGAACTCAGAACTTCGACTGGAAATAATAGAAGAAAAACCCGAGCTGGAACTCGGATTTACAAAGAAATGAAGGATTTCCATTGCGAGGATTGGATTTAAAAGGAAGTCCTGGTCGGAACTCAGAACCTCGACTGGAAATAATAAAAGAAAAACCCGAGCTAGAACTCGGATTTCCAAAGAGATGAAGGATTTCCAATGCAAGGATTGGATTCAAAAGGAAGTCCTGGTCGACACTCAGAACTTCGACTAAAAATAATAGAAGAAAAAACCGAGCTGGAACTCGGATTTCTAAAATACTAAAGGATTTCCAATGCGAGGATTGGATTCAAAAGGAAGTCCTGGTCGGAACTCAGAACTTCGACTGAAAATAATAGAAGAAAAATCCGAGCTGGAACTCGGATTTCCAAAGAAATGAAGGATTTCCAATGCGAGGATTGGATTCAAAAGGTAGTCCACGTCGAAACTCAGAACTTCGACTGGAAATAATAGAAGAAAAACCCGAGCTGGAACTTGGATTTCCGAAGAAATGAAGGATTTCCAATGCGAGGATTGGATTCAAAACGAAGTCCTGGTCGGAACTCAGAACTTCTACTGAAAATAATAGAAGAAAAGACCGAGTTGAAACTCGGATTTCCGAAGAAATGAAGGATTTCCAATGCGAGGATTGGATTCATAAGGAAGTCCTGATCGGAATTCAGAACTTCGACTGAAAATAATAGATGAAAAACCCGAGCTGGAACTCGGATTTCCAAAGAAATGAAGGATTTCCAATGCGAGGATTGAATTCAAAAGGAAGTCCTGGTCGGAACTCAGAGCTTCGACTGAAAATAATAGAAGAAAAACCCGAGCTGGAACTCGGATTTCCAAAAGAATGAAGGATTTCCAATGCGAGGATTGGATTCAAAAGGAAGTCCTGGTCGGAACTAAGAACTTCGACTTAAAATAATAGAAGAAAAACCTGAGCTAGAACTCGGATTTCCAAAAGAATGAAGGATTTCCAATGGGAGGATTGGATTCAAAAGGAAGTCCTGGTCGGAACTAGGAACTTCGACTGAAAATAATAGAAGAAAAACCCGAGCTGGAACTCGGATTTCCGAAGAAATGAAGGATTTCCAATGTAAGGATTGATTCAAAAGGAAGTCCTGGTCGGAACTCAGAACTTCGACTGAAAATAATAGAAGAAAAACCCGAGCTGGAACTCAGATTTCCAAAGAAATGAAGGATTTCCAATACGAGGATTGGATTCAAAAGGAAGTCCTTGTCGGAACTCAGAACTTCGACTAAAAATAATAGAAGAAAAATCCGAGCTGGAACTCGGATTTCTAAAGGAATGAAGGATTTCCAATGCGAGGATTGGATTCAAAAGGAAGTCCTGGTCGGAACTCAGAACTTCGACTGAAAATAATAGAAGAAAAACCCGAGCTGGAACTCGGATTTCCGAAGAAATGAAGGATTTCCAATGCGAGGATTGGATTCAAAAGGAAGTCCTGGTCGGAACTCAGAACTTCAACTGAAAATAATAGAAGAAAAACCCGAGCTGGAACTCGGATTTCCAAAAGAATGAAGGATTTCCAATGCGAGGATTGGATTCAAAAGGAAATCCTGGTCGGAACTCAGAACTTCGACTGAAAATAATAGAAGAAAAACCCGAGTTGGAACTCGGATTTCCAAAAGATTGAAGGATTTCCAATGCGAGGATTGGATTCAAAAGGAAGTCTTGGTCAGAACTCAGAACTTCGACTGAAAATAATAGAAGAAAAACCCGAGCTGGAACTCGGATTTCCGAAGAAATGAAGGATTTCCAATGCGAGGATTGGATTCAAAAGGAAGTCTTGGTCGGAACTCATAACTTCGAGTGAAAATAATAGAAGAAAAGACCGAGCTGGAACTCGGATTTCTGAAGAAATGAAGGATTTTCAATGCGAGGATTGGATTCAAAAGGAAGTCCTGGTCGGAACTCAGAACTTCGACTGAAAATAATAGAAGAAAAACCCGAGCTCGAACTCGAATTTCCAAAGAAATGAAGGATTTCCAATGCGAGGATTGAATTCAAAAGGAAGTCCTGATCGGAACTCAGAACTTGGACTGAAAATAATAGAAGAAAAACCCGAGCTGGAACTTGGATTTCCAAAAGATTGAAGGATTTTCAATGCGAGGATTGGATTCAAAATGAAGTCTAGGTCATAACTCAGAACTTCGACTGAAAATAATAGATGAAAAACCTGAGCTGGAACTCGAATTTCCAAAGAGATGAAGGATTTCCAATGCGAGGATTGGATTCAAAAGGAAGTCCTCGTCGGAACTCAGAACTTCGACTGAAAATAATAGAAGAAAAACCCGAACTGAAACTCGGATTTCTAAAAGAATAAAGGATTTCAAATGCGAGGATTGGATTCAAAAGGAAATCCTGGTCGGAATTCAGAACTTCGACTGAAAATAATAGAAGAAAAACCCGAGCTGGAACTCGGATTTTTAAAGAAATGAAGGATTTTCATTGCGAGGATTGGATTCAAAAGGAAGTCGTGGTCGGAACTCAGAACTTCGACTGAAAATAATAGAAGAAAAACCTGAGCTGGAACTCAGATTTCCAAAGAAATGAAGGATTTCCAATGCGAGGATTGGATTCAAAAGGAAGTCGTGGTCGGAACTCAGAACTTCGACTAAAAATAATAGAAGAAAAACCCGAGCTGGAACTCAGATTTCCAAAGAAATGAAGGATTTCCAATGCGAGGATTGGATTCAAAAGGAAGTCCTTGTCGGAACTCAGAACTTCGACTAAAAATAATAGAAGAAAAATCCGAGCTGGAACTCGGATTTCTAAAGGAATGAAGGATTTCCAATGCGAGGATTGGATTCAAAAGGAAGTCCTGGTCGGAACTCAGAACTTCGACTGAAAATAATAGAAGAAAAACCCGAGCTGGAACTCGGATTTCCATAGAAATGAAGGATTTCCAATGCGAGGATTGGATTCAAAAGGAAGTCCTGGTCGGAACTGAGAACTTCAACTGAAAATAATAGAAGAAAAAACCCGAGCTGGAACTCGGATTTCCAAAAGAATGAAGGATTTCCAATGCGAGGATTGGATTCAAAAGGAAGTCTTGGTCGGAACACAGAACTTCGACTGAAAATAATAAAAGAAAAACCCGAGCTGGAACTCGGATTTCTGAAGAAATGAAGGATTTCTAAAGCGAGGATTGGATTCAAAAGGAAGTCCTGGTCGGAACTCAGAACTTCGACTGAAAATAATAGAAGAAAAGACAGAGCTGAAACTCGGATTTCCGAAGAAATGAAGGATTTCTAATGCGAGGATTGGATTCAAAAGGAAGTCTTGGTCGAAACTCATAACTTCGACTGAAAATAATAGAAGAAAAGACCGAGCTGGAACTCGGATTTCTGAAGAAATGAAGGATTTTCAATGCGAGGATTGGATTCAAAAGGAAGTCCTGGTCGGAACTCAGAACTTCGACTGAAAATAATAGAAGAAAAACCCGAGCTGGAACTCGAATTTCCAAAGAAATGAAGGATTTCCAATGCGAGGATTGAATTCAAAAGGAAGTCCTGGTCGGAACTCAGAACTTGGATTGAAAATAATAGAAGAAAAACCCGAGCTGGAACTTGGATTTCCAAAAGATTGAAGGATTTTCAATGCGAGGATTGGATTCAAAAGAAAGTCCAGGTCATAACTCAGAACTTCGACTGGAAATAATAAAACAAAAACCCGAGCTGGAACTCGGATTTGCAAAGAGATGAAGGATTTCCATTGCGAGGATTGGATTCAAAAGGAAGTCCTCGTCGGAACTCAGAACTTCGACTGAAAATAATAGAAGAAAAACCCGAACTGGAACTCGGATTTCTAAAAGAATAAAGGATTTCAAATGCGAGGATTGGATTTAAAAGGAAATCCTGGTCGGAATTCAGAACTTCGACTGAAAATAATAGAAGAAAAACACGAGCTGAAACTCGGATTTTTGAAGAAATGAAGGATTTTCATTGCGAGGATTGGATTCAAAAGGAAGTCGTGGTCGGAACTCAGAACTTCGACTGAAAATAATAGAAGAAAAACCTGAGCTGGAACTCAGATTTCCAAAGAAATGAAGGATTTCCAATAAGGGGATTTGATTCAAAAGGAAGTCCTGGTCGGAACTCAGAACTTCGACTAAAAATAATAGAAGAAAAACCCGAGCTGGAACTCGGATTTCTAAAAGAATGAAGGATTTCCAATGCGAGGATTGGATTCAAAAGGAAGTCCTGGTCGGAACTCAGAACTTCGACTGGAAATAATAGAAGAAAAACCCGAGCTGGAACTCGGATTTACAAAGAAATGAAGGATTTCCAATGCGAGGATTGGATTTAAAAGGAAGTCCTGGTCGGAACTCAGAACCTCGACTGGAAATAATAAAAGAAAAACCCGAGCTAGAACTCGGATTTCCAAAGAGATGAAGGTTTTCTAATGCAAGGATTGGATTTAAAAGGAACTCCTGGTCGGAACTCAGAACCTCGACTGAAAATAATAGAAGAAAAACCCGAGCTAGAACTCGGATTTTCAAAAGAATGAAGGATTTCCAATGCGAGGATTGGATTCAAAAGGAAGTCCTGGTCGGAACTCAGAACTTCGACTGAAAATAATAGAAGAAAAACCCGAGCTGGAACTCGGATTTCCGAAGAAATGAAGGATTTCCAATGCGAGGATTGGATTCAAAAGGAAGTCCTGGTCGACACTCAGAACTTCGACTAAAAATAATAGAATAAAAAACCGAGCTGGAACTCGGATTTCTAAAATACTAAAGGATTTCCAATGCGAGGATTGGATTCAAAAGGAAGTCCTGGTCGGAACTCAGAACTTCGACTGAAAATAATAGAAGAAAAATCCGAGCTGGAACTCGGATTTCCAAAGAAATGAAGGATTTCCAATGCGAGGATTGTATTCAAAAGGCAGTCCTCGTCGAAACTCAGAACTTCGACTGGAAATAATAGAAGAAAAACCCGAGCTGGAACTTGGATTTCCAAAAAGATGAAGGATTTCCAATGCAAGGATTGGATTCAAAAGGAAGTTCTGGTCGGAACTCAGAACTTCGACTGAAAATAATAGAAGAAAAACTCAAGCTGAAACTCGGATTTCCATAAGAATGAAGGATTTCCAATGCGAGGATTGGATTCAAAAGAAAGTCCTGGCCGGAACTCAGAACTTCGACTGGAAATAATAAAATAAAAACCAGAGCTGGAACTCGGATTTCCAAAGAGATGAAGGATTTCCAATGCGAGGATTGGATTCAAAAGGAAGTCCTCGTCGGAACTCAGAACTTCAACTTAAAATAATAGAAGAAAAACCCGAGCTGGAACTCGGATTTCCGAAGAAATGAAGGATTTCCAATGCGAGGATTGGATTCAAAAGGAAGTCCTGGTCGAAACTCAGAACTTCGACTAAAAATAATAGAAGAAAAACTCGAGCTGGAACTTGGATTTCTGAAGAAATGAAGGATTTCCAATGCGAGGATTGGATTCAAAAGGAACTCCTGGTCGGAACTCAGAACTTCGACTAAAAATAATAGAAGAAAAACTCGAGCAGGAACTTGGATTTACAAAGAAATGAAGGATTTCCAAATATATGAAGGATTTCCAATGCGAGGATTGAATTCAAAAGGAAGTCCTGGTCGGAACTCAGAACTTCGACTGAAAATAATAGAAGAAAAAACTGAGCTGAAACTCGGATTTCTAAAAGAATGAAGGATTTCCAATGCGATGATTGGATTCAAAAGGACGTCCTGGTCGGAACTCAGAACTTCGACTGAAAATAATAGAAGAAAAAACCGAGCTGGAACTCGGATTTCTAAAAGAATGAAGGATTTCTAATGCGAGGATTGGATTCAAAAGGAAGTCCTCGTCGGAACTCAGAACTTCGACTGGAAATAATAGAAGAAAAACCCGAGCTGGAACTCGGATTTACAAAGAAATGAAGGATTTCCAATGCGAGGATTGGATTTAAAAGGAAGTCCTGGTCGGAACTCAGAACCTCGACTAGAAATAATAAAAGAAAAACCCGAGCTAGAACTCGAATTTCCAAAGAGATGAAGGATTTCCAATGCGAGGATTGGATTCAAAAGGAAGTCCTGGTCGGAACTCAGAACTTCGACTGGAAATAATAAAAGAAAAACCCGAGATGGAACTCGGATTTCCGAAGAAATGAAGGATTTCCAATGCGAGGATTGAATTCAAAAGGAAGTCCTGGTCGGAACTCAGAACTTCGACTGAAAATAATAGAAGAAAAACCCGAGCTGGAACTCGGATTTCCAAAGAAATGAAGGATTTCCAATGCGAGGATTGGATTCAAAAGGAAGTCCTGGTCGGAACTCAGAACCTCGACTGGAAATACTAAAAGAAAAGCCCGCGCTGGAATTCGGATTTCCAAAGAGATGAAGGATTTCCAATGCAAGGATTGGATTCAAAAGGAAGTCCTGGTCGGAACTCAGAACTTCGACTAAAAATAATAGAAGAAAAACCCGAGCTGAAAATCGGATTTCTAAAAGAATGAAGGATTTCGAATTCGAGGATTGAATTCAAAAGGAAGTCCTGGTTGGAACTCAGAACTTCGACTGAAAATAATAGAAGAAAAATTCGAGCTGGAATTCGGATTTCCGAAGAAATGAAGGATTTCCAATGCGAGGATTGGATTCAAAAGGAAGTCCTGGTCGGAACTCAAGAATTTGACTGAAAATAATAGAAGAAAAAACCGAGCTGGAACTCGGATTTCTAAAAGAATGAAGGATTTCCAATGCGAGGATTGAATTCAAAAGGAAGTCTTGGTCGGAACTCAGAACTTCGACTGAAAATAATAGAAGAAAAACCCGAGCTGGAATTCGGATTTCCGAAGAAATGAAGGATTTCCAATGCGAGGATGAGATTCAAAAGGAAGTCCTGGTCGGAACTCAGAACTTCGACTGAAAATAATAGAAGAAAAACCCGAGCTGGAACTCGGATTTCCAAAAGAATGAAGGATTTCCAATGCGAGGATTGGATTCAAAAGGAAGTCCTGGTCGGAACTCAGAACTTCGACTGAAAATAATAGAAGAAAAACCCGAGCTGGAACTCGGATTTCCAAAGAAATGAAGGATTTCCAATGCGAGGATTGGATTCAAAACCAAGTCCTGGTCGGAACTCAGAACTTCTACTGAAAATAATAGAAGAAAAGACCGAGCTGAAACTCGGATTTCCGAAGAAATAAAGGATTTCCAATGCGAGGATTGGATTCATAAGGAAGTCCTGATCGGAATTCAGAACTTCGACTGAAAATAATAGATGAAAAACCCGAGCTGGAACTCGGATTTCCAAAGAAATGAAGGATTTCCAATGCGAGGATTGAATTCAAAAGGAAGTCCTGGTCGGAACTCAGAGCTTCGACTGAAAATAATAGAAGAAAAACCCGAGCTGGAACTCGGATTTCCAAAAGAATGAAGGATTTCCAATGCGAGGATTGGATTCAAAAGGAAGTCCTGGTCGGAACTGAGAACTTCGACTTAAAATAATAGAAGAAAAACCCGAGCTAGAACTCGGATTTCCAAAAGAATGAAGGATTTCCAATGGGAGGATTGGATTCAAAAGGAAGTCCTGGTCGGAACTAGGAACTTCGACTGGAAATAATAGAAGAAAAACCCGAGCTGGAACTCGGATTTCCAAAGAAATGAAGGATTTCCAATGTAAGGATTGATTCAAAAGGAAGTCCTGGTCGGAACTCAGAACTTCGACTGAAAATAATAGAAGAAAAACCCGAGCTGGAACTCAGATTTCCAAAGAAATGAAGGATTTCCAATGCGAGGATTGGATTCAAAAGGAAGTCCTTGTCGGAACTCAGAACTTCGACTAAAAATAATAGAAGAAAAATCCGAGCTGGAACTCGGATTTCTAAAGGAATGAAGGATTTCCAATGCGAGGATTGGATTCAAAAGGAAGTCCTGGTCGGAACTCAGAACTTCGACTGAAAATAATAGAAGAAAAACCCGAGCTGGAACTCGGATTTCCGAAGAAATGAAGGATTTCCAATGCGAGGATTGGATTCAAAAGGAAGTCCTGGTCGGAACTCAGAACTTCAACTGAAAATAATAGAAGAAAAACCCGAGCTGGAACTCGGATTTCCAAAAGAATGAAGGATTTCCAATGCGAGGATTGGATTCAAAAGTTAATCCTGGTCGGAACTCAGAACTTCGACTGAAAATAATAGAAGAAAAACCCGAGTTGGAACTCGGATTTCCAAAAGATTGAAGGATTTCCAATGCGAGGATTGGATTCAAAAGGAAGTCTTGGTCAGAACTCAGAACTTCGACTGAAAATAATAGAAGAAAAACCCGAGCTGGAACTCGGATTTCTGAAGAAATGAAGGATTTCCAATGCGAGGATTGGATTCAAAAGGAAGTCTTGGTCGGAACTCATAACTTCGACTGAAAATAATAGAAGAAAAGACCGAGCTGGAACTCGGATTTCTGAAGAAATGAAGGATTTTCAATGCGAGGATTGGATTCAAAAGGAAGTCCTGGTCGGAACTCAGAACTTCGACTGAAAATAATAGAAGAAAAACCCGAGCTGGAACTCGAATTTCCAAAGAAATGAAGGATTTCCAATGCGAGGATTGAATTCAAAAGGAAGTCCTGATCGGAACTCAGAACTTGGACTGAAAATAATAGAAGAAAAACCCAAGCTGGAACTTGGATTTCCAAAAGATTGAAGGATTTTCAATGCGAGGATTGGATTCAAAAGGAAGTCCAGGTCATAACTCAGAACTTCGACTGAAAATAATAGATGAAAAACCCGAGCTGGAACTCGGATTTCCAAAGAGATGAAGGATTTCCAATGCGAGGATTGGATTCAAAAGGAAGTCCTCGTCGGAACTCAGAACTTCGACTGAAAATAATAGAAGAAAAACCCGAACTGGAACTCGGATTTCTAAAAGAATAAAGGATTTCAAATGCGAGGATTGGATTCAAAAGGAAATCCTGGTCGGAATTCAGAACCTCGACTGAAAATAATAGAAGAAAAACCCGAGCTGGAACTCGTATTTTTGAAGAAATGAAGGATTTTCATTGCGAGGATTGGATTCAAAAGGAAGTCGTGGTCGGAACTCAGAACTTCGACTGAAAATAGTAGAAGAAAAACCTGAGCTGGAACTCAGATTTCCAAAGAAATGAAGGATTTCCAATGCGAGGATTGGATTCAAAAGGAAGTCGTGGTCGGAACTCAGAACTTCGACTAAAAATAATAGAAGAAAAACCCGAGCTGGAACTCAGATTTCCAAAGAAATGAAGGATTTCCAATAAGGGGATTTGATTCAAAAGGAAGTCCTGGTCGGAACTCAGAACTTCGACTAAAAATAATAGAAGAAAAACCCGAGCTGGAACTCGGATTTCTAAAAGAATGAAGGATTTCCAATGCGAGGATTGGATTCAAAAGGAAGTCCTGGTCGGAACTCAGAACTTCGACTGGAAATAATAGAAGAAAAACCCGAGCTGGAACTCGGATTTACAAAGAAATGAAGGATTTCCAATGCGAGGATTGGATTTAAAAGGAAGTCCTGGTCGGAACTCAGAACCTCGACTGGAAATAATAAAAGAAAAACCCGAGCTAGAACTCGGATTTCCAAAGAGATGAAGGATTTCCAATGCAAGGATTGGATTTAAAAGGAAGTCCTGGTCGGAACTCAGAACCTCGACTGAAAATAATAGAAGAAAAACCCGAGCTAGAACTCGGATTTTCAAAAGAATGAAGGATTTCCAATGCGAGGATTGGATTCAAAAGGAAGTCTTGGTCGGAACTCATAACTTCGACTGAAAATAATAGAAGAAAAGACCGAGCTGGAACTCGGATTTCTGAAGAAATGAAGGATTTTCAATGCGAGGATTGGATTCAAAAGGAAGTCCTGGTCGGAACTCAGAACTTCGACTGAAAATAATAGAAGAAAAACCCGAGCTCGAACTCGAATTTCCAAAGAAATGAAGGATTTCCAATGCGAGGATTGAATTCAAAAGGAAGTCCTGATCGGAACTCAGAACTTGGACTGAAAATAATAGAAGAAAAACCCGAGCTGGAACTTGGATTTCCAAAAGATTGAAGGATTTTCAATGCGAGGATTGGATTCAAAAGGAAGTCCAGGTCATAACTCAGAACTTCGACTGAAAATAATAGATGAAAAACCCGAGCTGGAACTCGGATTTCCAAAGAGATGAAGGATTTCCAATGCGAGGATTGGATTCAAAAGGAAGTCCTCGTCGGAACTCAGAACTTCGACTGAAAATAATAGAAGAAAAACCCGAACTGGAACTCAGATTTCTAAAAGAATAAAGGATTTCAAATGCGAGGATTGGATTCAAAAGGAAATCCTGGTCGGAATTCAGAACTTCGACTGAAAATAATAGAAGAAAAACCCGAGCTGGAACTCGGATTTTTGAAGAAATGAAGGATTTTCATTGCGAGGATTGGATTCAAAAGGAAGTCGTGGTCGGAACTCAGAACTTCGACTGAAAATAATAGAAGAAAAACCCGAGCTGGAACTCAGATTTCCAAAGAAATGAAGGATTTCCAATGCGAGGATTGGATTCAAAAGGAAGTCGTGGTCGGAACTCAGAACTTCGACTAAAAATAATAGAAGAAAAACCCGAGTTGGAACTCAGATTTCCAAAGAAATGAAGGATTTCCAATGCGAGGATTGGATTCAAAAGGAAGTCCTTGTCGGAACTCAGAACTTCGACTAAAAATAATAGAAGAAAAATCCGAGCTGGAACTCGGATTTCTAAAGGAATGAAGGATTTCCAATGCGAGGATTGGATTCAAAAGGAAGTCCTGGTCGGAACTCAGAACTTCGACTGAAAATAATAGAAGAAAAACCCGAGCTGGAACTCGGATTTCCAAAGAAATGAAGGATTTCCAATGCGAGGATTGGATTTAAAAGGAAGTCCTGGTCGGAACTGAGAACTTCAACTGAAAATAATAGAAGAAAAAACCCGAGCTGGAACTCGGATTTCCAAAAGAATGAAGGATTTCCAATGCGAGGATTGGATTCAAAAGGAAGTCTTGGTCGGAACACAGAACTTCGACTGAAAATAATAAAAGAAAAACCCGAGCTGGAACTCGGATTTCTGAAGAAATGAAGGATTTCTAAAGCGAGGATTGGATTCAAAAGGAAGTCCTGGTCGGAACTCAGAACTTCGACTGAAAATAATAGAAGAAAAGACCGAGCTGAAACTCGGATTTCCGAAGAAATGAAGGATTTCTAATGCGAGGATTGGATTCAAAAGGAAGTCCTGGTCGAAACTCATAACTTCGACTGAAAATAATAGAAGAAAAGACCGAGCTGGAACTCGGATTTCTGAAGAAATGAAGGATTTTCAATGCGAGGATTGGATTCAAAAGGAAGTCCTGGTCGGAACTCAGAACTTCGACTGAAAATAATAGAAGAAAAACCCGAGCTGGAACTCGAATTTCCAAAGAAATGAAGGATTTCCAATGCGAGGATTGAATTCAAAAGGAAGTCCTGGTCGGAACTCAGAACTTGGACTGAAAATAATAGAAGAAAAACCCGAGCTGGAACTTGGATTTCCAAAAGATTGAAGGATTTTCAATGCGAGGATTGGATTCAAAAGAAAGTCCAGGTCATAACTCAGAACTTCGACTGGAAATAATAAAAGAAAAACCCGAGCTGGAACTCGGATTTGCAAAGAGATGAAGGATTTCCAATGCGAGGATTGGATTCAAAAGGAAGTCCTCGTCGGAACTCAGAACTTCGACTGAAAATAATAGAAGAAAAACCCGAACTGGAACTCGGATTTCTAAAAGAATAAAGGATTTCAAATGCGAGGATTGGATTTAAAAGGAAATCCTGGTCGGAATTCAGAACTTCGACTGAAAATAATAGAAGAAAAACCCGAGCTGGAACTCGGATTTTTGAAGAAATGAAGGATTTTCATTGCGAGGATTGGATTCAAAAGGAAGTCGTGGTCGGAACTCAGAACTTCGACTGAAAATAATAGAAGAAAAACCTGAGCTGGAACTCAGATTTCCAAAGAAATGAAGGATTTCCAATAAGGGGATTTGATTCAAAAGGAAGTCCTGGTCGGAACTCAGAACTTCGACTAAAAATAATAGAAGAAAAACCCGAGCTGGAACTCGGATTTCTAAAAGAATGAAGGATTTCCAATGCGAGGATTGGATTCAAAAGGAAGTCCTGGTCGGAACTCAGAACTTCGACTGGAAATAATAGAAGAAAAACCCGAGCTGGAACTCGGATTTACAAAGAAATGAAGGATTTCCATTGCGAGGATTGGATTTAAAAGGAAGTCCTGGTCGGAACTCAGAACCTCGACTGGAAATAATAAAAGAAAAACCCGAGCTAGAACTCGGATTTCCAAAGAGATGAAGGATTTCCAATGCAAGGATTGGATTCAAAAGGAAGTCCTGGTCGACACTCAGAACTTCGACTAAAAATAATAGAAGAAAAAACCGAGCTGGAACTCGGATTTCTAAAATACTAAAGGATTTCCAATGCGAGGATTGGATTCAAAAGGAAGTCCTGGTCGGAACTCAGAACTTCGACTGAAAATAATAGAAGAAAAATCCGAGCTGGAACTCGGATTTCCAAAGAAATGAAGGATTTCCAATGCGAGGATTGGATTCAAAAGGCAGTCCTCGTCGAAACTCAGAACTTCGACTGGAAATAATAGAAGAAAAACCCGAGCTGGAACTTGGATTTCCGAAGAAATGAAGGATTTCCAATGCGAGGATTGGATTCAAAACGAAGTCCTAGTCGGAACTCAGAACTTCTACTGAAAATAATAGAAGAAAAGACCGAGTTGAAACTCGGATTTCCGAAGAAATGAAGGATTTCCAATGCGAGGATTGGATTCATAAGGAAGTCCTGATCGGAATTCAGAACTTCGACTGAAAATAATAGATGAAAAACCCGAGCTGGAACTCGGATTTCCAAAGAAATGAAGGATTTCCAATGCGAGGATTGAATTCAAAAGGAAGTCCTGGTCGGAACTCAGAGCTTCGACTGAAAATAATAGAAGAAAAACCCGAGCTGGAACTCGGATTTCCAAAAGAATGAAGGATTTCCAATGCGAGGATTGGATTCAAAAGGAAGTCCTGGTCGGAACTAAGAACTTCGACTTAAAATAATAGAAGAAAAACCTGAGCTAGAACTCGGATTTCCAAAAGAATGAAGGATTTCCAATGGGAGGATTGGATTCAAAAGGAAGTCCTGGTCGGAACTAGGAACTTCGACTGAAAATAATAGAAGAAAAACCCGAGCTGGAACTCGGATTTCCGAAGAAATGAAGGATTTCCAATGTAAGGATTGATTCAAAAGGAAGTCCTGGTCGGAACTCAGAACTTCGACTGAAAATAATAGAAGAAAAACACGAGCTGGAACTCAGATTTCCAAAGAAATGAAGGATTTCCAATACGAGGATTGGATTCAAAAGGAAGTCCTTGTCGGAACTCAGAACTTCGACTAAAAATAATAGAAGAAAAATCCGAGCTGGAACTCGGATTTCTAAAGGAATGAAGGATTTCCAATGCGAGGATTGGATTCAAAAGGAAGTCCTGGTCGGAACTCAGAACTTCGACTGAAAATAATAGAAGAAAAACCCGAGCTGGAACTCGGATTTCCGAAGAAATGAAGGATTTCCAATGCGAGGATTGGATTCAAAAGGAAGTCCTGGTCGGAACTCAGAACTTCAACTGAAAATAATAGAAGAAAAACCCGAGCTGGAACTCGGATTTCCAAAAGAATGAAGGATTTCCAATGCGAGGATTGGATTCAAAAGGAAATCCTGGTCGGAACTCAGAACTTCGACTGAAAATAATAGAAGAAAAACCCGAGTTGGAACTCGGATTTCCAAAAGATTGAAGGATTTCCAATGCGAGGATTGGATTCAAAAGGAAGTCTTGGTCAGAACTCAGAACTTCGACTGAAAATAATAGAAGAAAAACCCGAGCTGGAACTCGGATTTTTGAAGAAATGAAGGATTTCCAATGCGAGGATTGGATTCAAAAGGAAGTCTTGGTCGGAACTCATAACTTCGAGTGAAAATAATAGAAGAAAAGACCGAGCTGGAACTCGGATTTCTGAAGAAATGAAGGATTTTCAATGCGAGGATTGGATTCAAAAGGAAGTCCTGGTCGGAACTCAGAACTTCGACTGAAAATAATAGAAGAAAAACCCGAGCTCGAACTCGAATTTCCAAAGAAATGAAGGATTTCCAATGCGAGGATTGAATTCAAAAGGAAGTCCTGATCGGAACTCAGAACTTGGACTGAAAATAATAGAAGAAAAACCCGAGCTGGAACTTGGATTTCCAAAAGATTGAAGGATTTTCAATGCGAGGATTGGATTCAAAATGAAGTCTAGGTCATAACTCAGAACTTCGACTGAAAATAATAGATGAAAAACCCGAGCTGGAACTCGAATTTCCAAAGAGATGAAGGATTTCCAATGCGAGGATTGGATTCAAAAGGAAGTCCTCGTCGGAACTCAGAACTTCGACTGAAAATAATAGAAGAAAAACCCGAACTGAAACTCGGATTTCTAAAAGAATAAAGGATTTCAAATGCGAGGATTGGATTCAAAAGGAAATCCTGGTCGGAATTCAGAACTTTGACTGAAAATAATAGAAGAAAAACCCGAGCTGGAACTCGGATTTTTGAAGAAATGAAGGATTTTCATTGCGAGGATTGGATTCAAAAGGAAGTCGTGGTCGGAACTCAGAACTTCGACTAAAAATAATAGAAGAAAAACCTGAGCTGGAACTCAGATTTCCAAAGAAATGAAGGATTTCCAATGCGAGGATTGGATTCAAAAGGAAGTCGTGGTCGGAACTCAGAACTTCGACTAAAAATAATAGAAGAAAAACCCGAGCTGGAACTCAGATTTCCAAAGAAATGAAGGATTTCCAATGCGAGGATTGGATTCAAAAGGAAGTCCTTGTCGGAACTCAGAACTTCGACTAAAAATAATAGAAGAAAAATCCGAGCTGGAACTCGGATTTCTAAAGGAATGAAGGATTTCCAATGCGAGGATTGGATTCAAAAGGAAGTCCTGGTCGGAACTCAGAACTTCGACTGAAAATAATAGAAGAAAAACCCGAGCTGGAACTCGGATTTCCATAGAAATGAAGGATTTCCAATGCGAGGATTGGATTCAAAAGGAAGTCCTGGTCGGAACTGAGAACTTCAACTGAAAATAATAGAAGAAAAAACCCGAGCTGGAACTCGGATTTCCAAAAGAATGAAGGATTTCCAATGCGAGGATTGGATTCAAAAGGAAGTCTTGGTCGGAACACAGAACTTCGACTGAAAATAATAAAAGAAAAACCCGAGCTGGAACTCGGATTTCTGAAGAAATGAAGGATTTCTAAAGCGAGGATTGGATTCAAAAGGAAGTCCTGGTCGGAACTCAGAACTTCGACTGAAAATAATAGAAGAAAAGACAGAGCTGAAACTCGGATTTCCGAAGAAATGAAGGATTTCTAATGCGAGGATTGGATTCAAAAGGAAGTCTTGGTCGAAACTCATAACTTCGACTGAAAATAATAGAAGAAAAGACCGAGCTGGAACTCGGATTTCTGAAGAAATGAAGGATTTTCAATGCGAGGATTGGATTCAAAAGGAAGTCCTGGTCGGAACTCAGAACTTCGACTGAAAATAATAGAAGAAAAACCCGAGCTGGAACTCGAATTTCCAAAGAAATGAAGGATTTCCAATGCGAGGATTGAATTCAAAAGGAAGTCCTGGTCGGAACTCAGAACTTGGACTGAAAATAATAGAAGAAAAACCCGAGCTGGAACTTGGATTTCCAAAAGATTGAAGGATTTTCAATGCGAGGATTGGATTCAAAAGAAAGTCCAGGTCATAACTCAGAACTTCGACTGGAAATAATAAAAGAAAAACCCGAGCTGGAACTCGGATTTGCAAAGAGATGAAGGATTTCCATTGCGAGGATTGGATTCAAAAGGAAGTCCTCGTCGGAACTCAGAACTTCGACTGAAAATAATAGAAGAAAAACCCGAACTGGAACTCGGATTTCTAAAAGAATAAAGGATTTCAAATGCGAGGATTGGATTTAAAAGGAAATCCTGGTCGGAATTCAGAACTTCGACTGAAAATAATAGAAGAAAAACACGAGCTGGAACTCGGATTTTTGAAGAAATGAAGGATTTTCATTGCGAGGATTGGATTCAAAAGGAAGTCGTGGTCGGAACTCAGAACTTCGACTGAAAATAATAGAAGAAAAACCTGAGCTGGAACTCAGATTTCCAAAGAAATGAAGGATTTCCAATAAGGGGATTTGATTCAAAAGGAAGTCCTGGTCGGAACTCAGAACTTCGACTAAAAATAATAGAAGAAAAACCCGAGCTGGAACTCGGATTTCTAAAAGAATGAAGGATTTCCAATGCGAGGATTGGATTCAAAAGGAAGTCCTGGTCGGAACTCAGAACTTCGACTGGAAATAATAGAAGAAAAACCCGAGCTGGAACTCGGATTTACAAAGAAATGAAGGATTTCCAATGCGAGGATTGGATTTAAAAGGAAGTCCTGGTCGGAACTCAGAACCTCGACTGGAAATAATAAAAGAAAAACCCGAGCTAGAACTCGGATTTCCAAAGAGATGAAGGTTTTCTAATGCAAGGATTGGATTTAAAAGGAACTCCTGGTCGGAACTCAGAACCTCGACTGAAAATAATAGAAGAAAAACCCGAGCTAGAACTCGGATTTTCAAAAGAATGAAGGATTTCCAATGCGAGGATTGGATTCAAAAGGAAGTCCTGGTCGGAACTCAGAACTTCGACTGAAAATAATAGAAGAAAAACCCGAGCTGGAACTCGGATTTCCGAAGAAATGAAGGATTTCCAATGCGAGGATTGGATTCAAAAGGAAGTCCTGGTCGACACTCAGAACTTCGACTAAAAATAATAGAATAAAAAACCGAGCTGGAACTCGGATTTCTAAAATACTAAAGGATTTCCAATGCGAGGATTGGATTCAAAAGGAAGTCCTGGTCGGAACTCAGAACTTCGACTGAAAATAATAGAAGAAAAATCCGAGCTGGAACTCGGATTTCCAAAGAAATGAAGGATTTCCAATGCGAGGATTGTATTCAAAAGGCAGTCCTCGTCGAAACTCAGAACTTCGACTGGAAATAATAGAAGAAAAACCCGAGCTGGAACTTGGATTTCCAAAAAGATGAAGGATTTCCAATGCAAGGATTGGATTCAAAAGGAAGTTCTGGTCGGAACTCAGAACTTCGACTGAAAATAATAGAAGAAAAACTCAAGCTGAAACTCGGATTTCCATAAGAATGAAGGATTTCCAATGCGAGGATTGGATTCAAAAGAAAGTCCTGGCCGGAACTCAGAACTTCGACTGGAAATAATAAAATAAAAACCAGAGCTGGAACTCGGATTTCCAAAGAGATGAAGGATTTCCAATGCGAGGATTGGATTCAAAAGGAAGTCCTCGTCGGAACTCAGAACTTCAACTTAAAATAATAGAAGAAAAACCCGAGCTGGAACTCGGATTTCCGAAGAAATGAAGGATTTCCAATGCGAGGATTGGATTCAAAAGGAAGTCCTGGTCGAAACTCAGAACTTCGACTAAAAATAATAGAAGAAAAACTCGAGCTGGAACTTGGATTTCTGAAGAAATGAAGGATTTCCAATGCGAGGATTGGATTCAAAAGGAACTCCTGGTCGGAACTCAGAACTTCGACTAAAAATAATAGAAGAAAAACCCGAGCAGGAACTTGGATTTACAAAGAAATGAAGGATTTCCAAATATATGAAGGATTTCCAATGCGAGGATTGAATTCAAAAGGAAGTCCTGGTCGGAACTCAGAACTTCGACTGAAAATAATAGAAGAAAAAACTGAGCTGAAACTCGGATTTCTAAAAGAATGAAGGATTTCCAATGCGATGATTGGATTCAAAAGGACGTCCTGGTCGGAACTCAGAACTTCGACTGAAAATAATAGAAGAAAAAACCGAGCTGGAACTCGGATTTCTAAAAGAATGAAGGATTTCTAATGCGAGGATTGGATTCAAAAGGAAGTCCTCGTCGGAACTCAGAACTTCGACTGGAAATAATAGAAGAAAAACCCGAGCTGGAACTCGGATTTACAAAGAAATGAAGGATTTCCAATGCGAGGATTGGATTTAAAAGGAAGTCCTGGTCGGAACTCAGAACCTCGACTAGAAATAATAAAAGAAAAACCCGAGCTAGAACTCGAATTTCCAAAGAGATGAAGGATTTCCAATGCGAGGATTGGATTCAAAAGGAAGTCCTGGTCGGAACTCAGAACTTCGACTGGAAATAATAAAAGAAAAACCCGAGATGGAACTCGGATTTCCGAAGAAATGAAGGATTTCCAATGCGAGGATTGAATTCAAAAGGAAGTCCTGGTCGGAACTCAGAACTTCGACTGAAAATAATAGAAGAAAAACCCGAGCTGGAACTCGGATTTCCAAAGAAATGAAGGATTTCCAATGCGAGGATTGGATTCAAAAGGAAGTCCTGGTCGGAACTCAGAACCTCGACTGGAAATACTAAAAGAAAAGCCCGCGCTGGAATTCGGATT
Source organism: Nuphar pumila (assembly GCF_984573655.1). Lineage (NCBI taxonomy): Eukaryota > Viridiplantae > Streptophyta > Magnoliopsida > Nymphaeales > Nymphaeaceae > Nuphar > Nuphar pumila. The sequence goes on from NC_143259.1 coordinate 52,382,191, forward strand.
TCCAAAGAGATGAAGGATTTCCAATGCAAGGATTGGATTCAAAAGGAAGTCCTGGTCGGAACTCAGAACTTCGACTAAAAATAATAGAAGAAAAACCCGAGCTGAAAATCGGATTTCTAAAAGAATGAAGGATTTCGAATTCGAGGATTGAATTCAAAAGGAAGTCCTGGTTGGAACTCAGAACTTCGACTGAAAATAATAGAAGAAAAATTCGAGCTGGAATTCGGATTTCCGAAGAAATGAAGGATTTCCAATGCGAGGATTGGATTCAAAAGGAAGTCCTGGTCGGAACTCAGAACTTTGACTGAAAATAATAGAAGAAAAAACCGAGCTGGAACTCGGATTTCTAAAAGAATGAAGGATTTCCAATGCGAGGATTGAATTCAAAAGGAAGTCTTGGTCGGAACTCAGAACTTCGACTCAAAATAATAGAAGAAAAACCCGAGCTGGAATTCGGATTTCCGAAGAAATGAAGGATTTCCAATGCGAGGATGAGATTCAAAAGGAAGTCCTGGTCGGAACTCAGAACTTCGACTGAAAATAATAGAAGAAAAACCCGAGCTGGAACTCGGATTTCCAAAAGAATGAAGGATTTCCAATGCGAGGATTGGATTCAAAAGGAAGTCCTGGTCGGAACTCAGAACTTCGACTGAAAATAATAGAAGAAAAACCCGAGCTGGAACTCGGATTTCCAAAGAAATGAAGGATTTCCAATGCGAGGATTGGATTCAAAACCAAGTCCTGGTCGGAACTCAGAACTTCTACTGAAAATAATAGAAGAAAAGACCGAGCTGAAACTCGGATTTCCGAAGAAATAAAGGATTTCCAATGCGAGGATTGGATTCATAAGGAAGTCCTGATCGGAATTCAGAACTTCGACTGAAAATAATAGATGAAAAACCCGAGCTGGAACTCGGATTTCCAAAGAAATGAAGGATTTCCAATGCGAGGATTGAATTCAAAAGGAAGTCCTGGTCGGAACTCAGAGCTTCGACTGAAAATAATAGAAGAAAAACCCGAGCTGGAACTCGGATTTCCAAAAGAATGAAGGATTTCCAATGCGAGGATTGGATTCAAAAGGAAGTCCTGGTCGGAACTGAGAACTTCGACTTAAAATAATATAAGAAAAACCCGAGCTAGAACTCGGATTTCCAAAAGAATGAAGGATTTCCAATGGGAGGATTGGATTCAAAAGGAAGTCCTGGTCGGAACTAGGAACTTCGACTGAAAATAATAGAAGAAAAACCCGAGCTAGAACTCGGATTTCCAAAGAAATGAAGGATTTCCAATGTAAGGATTGATTCAAAAGGAAGTCCTGGTCGGAACTCAGAACTTCGACTGAAAATAATAGAAGAAAAACCCGAGCTGGAACTCAGATTTCCAAAGAAATGAAGGATTTCCAATGCGAGGATTGGATTCAAAAGGAAGTCCTTGTCGGAACTCAGAACTTCGACTAAAAATAATAGAAGAAAAATCCGAGCTGGAACTCGGATTTCTAAAGGAATGAAGGATTTCCAATGCGAGGATTGGATTCAAAAGGAAGTCCTGGTCGGAACTCAGAACTTCAACTGAAAATAATAGAAGAAAAACCCGAGCTGGAACTCGGATTTCCAAAAGAATGAAGGATTTCCAATGCGAGGATTGGATTCAAAAGTTAATCCTGGTCGGAACTCAGAACTTCGACTGAAAATAATAGAAGAAAAACCCGAGTTGGAACTCGGATTTCCAAAAGATTGAAGGATTTCCAATGCGAGGATTGGATTCAAAAGGAAGTCTTGGTCAGAACTCAGAACTTCGACTGAAAATAATAGAAGAAAAACCCGAGCTGGAACTCGGATTTCTGAAGAAATGAAGGATTTCCAATGCGAGGATTGGATTCAAAAGGAAGTCTTGGTGGGAACTCATAACTTCGACTGAAAATAATAGAAGAAAAGACCGAGCTGGAACTCGGATTTCTGAAGAAATGAAGGATTTTCAATGCGAGGATTGGATTCAAAAGGAAGTCCTGGTCGGAACTCAGAACTTCGACTGAAAATAATAGAAGAAAAACCCGAGCTGGAACTCGAATTTCCAAAGAAATGAAGGATTTCCAATGCGAGGATTGAATTCAAAAGGAAGTCCTGATCGGAACTCAGAACTTGGACTGAAAATAATAGAAGAAAAACCCGAGCTGGAACTTGGATTTCCAAAAGATTGAAGGATTTTCAATGCGAGGATTGGATTCAAAAGGAAGTCCAGGTCATAACTCAGAACTTCGACTGAAAATAATAGATGAAAAACCCGAGCTGGAACTCGGATTTTTGAAGAAATGAAGGATTTTCATTGCGAGGATTGGATTCAAAAGGAAGTCGTGGTCGGAACTCAGAACTTCGACTGAAAATAATAGAAGAAAAACCTGAGCTGGAACTCAGATTTCCAAAGAAATGAAGGATTTCCAATAAGGGGATTTGATTCAAAAGGAAGTCCTGGTCGGAACTCAGAACTTCGACTAAAAATAATAGAAGAAAAACCCGAGCTGGAACTCGGATTTCTAAAAGAATGAAGGATTTCCAATGCGAGGATTGGATTCAAAAGGAAGTCCTGGTCGGAACTCAGAACTTCGACTGGAAATAATAGAAGAAAAACCCGAGCTGGAACTCGGATTTACAAAGAAATGAAGGATTTCCATTGCGAGGATTGGATTTAAAAGGAAGTCCTGGTCGGAACTCAGAACCTCGACTGGAAATAATAAAAGAAAAACCCGAGCTAGAACTCGGATTTCCAAAGAGATGAAGGATTTCCAATGCAAGGATTGGATTCAAAAGGAAGTCCTGGTCGACACTCAGAACTTCGACTAAAAATAATAGAAGAAAAAACCGAGCTGGAACTCGGATTTCTAAAATACTAAAGGATTTCCAATGCGAGGATTGGATTCAAAAGGAAGTCCTGGTCGGAACTCAGAACTTCGACTGAAAATAATAGAAGAAAAATCCGAGCTGGAACTCGGATTTCCAAAGAAATGAAGGATTTCCAATGCGAGGATTGGATTCAAAAGGCAGTCCTCGTCGAAACTCAGAACTTCGACTGGAAATAATAGAAGAAAAACCCGAGCTGGAACTTGGATTTCCGAAGAAATGAAGGATTTCCAATGCGAGGATTGGATTCAAAACGAAGTCCTAGTCGGAACTCAGAACTTCTACTGAAAATAATAGAAGAAAAGACCGAGTTGAAACTCGGATTTCCGAAGAAATGAAGGATTTCCAATGCGAGGATTGGATTCATAAGGAAGTCCTGATCGGAATTCAGAACTTCGACTGAAAATAATAGATGAAAAACCCGAGCTGGAACTCGGATTTCCAAAGAAATGAAGGATTTCCAATGCGAGGATTGAATTCAAAAGGAAGTCCTGGTCGGAACTCAGAGCTTCGACTGAAAATAATAGAAGAAAAACCCGAGCTGGAACTCGGATTTCCAAAAGAATGAAGGATTTCCAATGCGAGGATTGGATTCAAAAGGAAGTCCTGGTCGGAACTAAGAACTTCGACTTAAAATAATAGAAGAAAAACCTGAGCTAGAACTCGGATTTCCAAAAGAATGAAGGATTTCCAATGGGAGGATTGGATTCAAAAGGAAGTCCTGGTCGGAACTAGGAACTTCGACTGAAAATAATAGAAGAAAAACCCGAGCTGGAACTCGGATTTCCGAAGAAATGAAGGATTTCCAATGTAAGGATTGATTCAAAAGGAAGTCCTGGTCGGAACTCAGAACTTCGACTGAAAATAATAGAAGAAAAACACGAGCTGGAACTCAGATTTCCAAAGAAATGAAGGATTTCCAATACGAGGATTGGATTCAAAAGGAAGTCCTTGTCGGAACTCAGAACTTCGACTAAAAATAATAGAAGAAAAATCCGAGCTGGAACTCGGATTTCTAAAGGAATGAAGGATTTCCAATGCGAGGATTGGATTCAAAAGGAAGTCCTGGTCGGAACTCAGAACTTCGACTGAAAATAATAGAAGAAAAACCCGAGCTGGAACTCGGATTTCCGAAGAAATGAAGGATTTCCAATGCGAGGATTGGATTCAAAAGGAAGTCCTGGTCGGAACTCAGAACTTCAACTGAAAATAATAGAAGAAAAACCCGAGCTGGAACTCGGATTTCCAAAAGAATGAAGGATTTCCAATGCGAGGATTGGATTCAAAAGGAAATCCTGGTCGGAACTCAGAACTTCGACTGAAAATAATAGAAGAAAAACCCGAGTTGGAACTCGGATTTCCAAAAGATTGAAGGATTTCCAATGCGAGGATTGGATTCAAAAGGAAGTCTTGGTCAGAACTCAGAACTTCGACTGAAAATAATAGAAGAAAAACCCGAGCTGGAACTCGGATTTCTGAAGAAATGAAGGATTTCCAATGCGAGGATTGGATTCAAAAGGAAGTCTTGGTGGGAACTCATAACTTCGACTGAAAATAATAGAAGAAAAGACCGAGCTGGAACTCGGATTTCTGAAGAAATGAAGGATTTTCAATGCGAGGATTGGATTCAAAAGGAAGTCCTGGTCGGAACTCAGAACTTCGACTGAAAATAATAGAAGAAAAACCCGAGCTGGAACTCGAATTTCCAAAGAAATGAAGGATTTCCAATGCGAGGATTGAATTCAAAAGGAAGTCCTGATCGGAACTCAGAACTTGGACTGAAAATAATAGAAGAAAAACCCGAGCTGGAACTTGGATTTCCAAAAGATTGAAGGATTTTCAATGCGAGGATTGGATTCAAAAGGAAGTCCAGGTCATAACTCAGAACTTCGACTGAAAATAATAGATGAAAAACCCGAGCTGGAACTCGGATTTTTGAAGAAATGAAGGATTTTCATTGCGAGGATTGGATTCAAAAGGAAGTCGTGGTCGGAACTCAGAACTTCGACTGAAAATAATAGAAGAAAAACCTGAGCTGGAACTCAGATTTCCAAAGAAATGAAGGATTTCCAATAAGGGGATTTGATTCAAAAGGAAGTCCTGGTCGGAACTCAGAACTTCGACTAAAAATAATAGAAGAAAAACCCGAGCTGGAACTCGGATTTCTAAAAGAATGAAGGATTTCCAATGCGAGGATTGGATTCAAAAGGAAGTCCTGGTCGGAACTCAGAACTTCGACTGGAAATAATAGAAGAAAAACCCGAGCTGGAACTCGGATTTACAAAGAAATGAAGGATTTCCATTGCGAGGATTGGATTTAAAAGGAAGTCCTGGTCGGAACTCAGAACCTCGACTGGAAATAATAAAAGAAAAACCCGAGCTAGAACTCGGATTTCCAAAGAGATGAAGGATTTCCAATGCAAGGATTGGATTCAAAAGGAAGTCCTGGTCGACACTCAGAACTTCGACTAAAAATAATAGAAGAAAAAACCGAGCTGGAACTCGGATTTCTAAAATACTAAAGGATTTCCAATGCGAGGATTGGATTCAAAAGGAAGTCCTGGTCGGAACTCAGAACTTCGACTGAAAATAATAGAAGAAAAATCCGAGCTGGAACTCGGATTTCCAAAGAAATGAAGGATTTCCAATGCGAGGATTGGATTCAAAAGGCAGTCCTCGTCGAAACTCAGAACTTCGACTGGAAATAATAGAAGAAAAACCCGAGCTGGAACTTGGATTTCCGAAGAAATGAAGGATTTCCAATGCGAGGATTGGATTCAAAACGAAGTCCTAGTCGGAACTCAGAACTTCTACTGAAAATAATAGAAGAAAAGACCGAGTTGAAACTCGGATTTCCGAAGAAATGAAGGATTTCCAATGCGAGGATTGGATTCATAAGGAAGTCCTGATCGGAATTCAGAACTTCGACTGAAAATAATAGATGAAAAACCCGAGCTGGAACTCGGATTTCCAAAGAAATGAAGGATTTCCAATGCGAGGATTGAATTCAAAAGGAAGTCCTGGTCGGAACTCAGAGCTTCGACTGAAAATAATAGAAGAAAAACCCGAGCTGGAACTCGGATTTCCAAAAGAATGAAGGATTTCCAATGCGAGGATTGGATTCAAAAGGAAGTCCTGGTCGGAACTAAGAACTTCGACTTAAAATAATAGAAGAAAAACCTGAGCTAGAACTCGGATTTCCAAAAGAATGAAGGATTTCCAATGGGAGGATTGGATTCAAAAGGAAGTCCTGGTCGGAACTAGGAACTTCGACTGAAAATAATAGAAGAAAAACCCGAGCTGGAACTCGGATTTCCGAAGAAATGAAGGATTTCCAATGTAAGGATTGATTCAAAAGGAAGTCCTGGTCGGAACTCAGAACTTCGACTGAAAATAATAGAAGAAAAACACGAGCTGGAACTCAGATTTCCAAAGAAATGAAGGATTTCCAATACGAGGATTGGATTCAAAAGGAAGTCCTTGTCGGAACTCAGAACTTCGACTAAAAATAATAGAAGAAAAATCCGAGCTGGAACTCGGATTTCTAAAGGAATGAAGGATTTCCAATGCGAGGATTGGATTCAAAAGGAAGTCCTGGTCGGAACTCAGAACTTCGACTGAAAATAATAGAAGAAAAACCCGAGCTGGAACTCGGATTTCCGAAGAAATGAAGGATTTCCAATGCGAGGATTGGATTCAAAAGGAAGTCCTGGTCGGAACTCAGAACTTCAACTGAAAATAATAGAAGAAAAACCCGAGCTGGAACTCGGATTTCCAAAAGAATGAAGGATTTCCAATGCGAGGATTGGATTCAAAAGGAAATCCTGGTCGGAACTCAGAACTTCGACTGAAAATAATAGAAGAAAAACCCGAGTTGGAACTCGGATTTCCAAAAGATTGAAGGATTTCCAATGCGAGGATTGGATTCAAAAGGAAGTCTTGGTCAGAACTCAGAACTTCGACTGAAAATAATAGAAGAAAAACCCGAGCTGGAACTCGGATTTCCGAAGAAATGAAGGATTTCCAATGCGAGGATTGGATTCAAAAGGAAGTCTTGGTCGGAACTCATAACTTCGAGTGAAAATAATAGAAGAAAAGACCGAGCTGGAACTCGGATTTCTGAAGAAATGAAGGATTTTCAATGCGAGGATTGGATTCAAAAGGAAGTCCTGGTCGGAACTCAGAACTTCGACTGAAAATAATAGAAGAAAAACCCGAGCTCGAACTCGAATTTCCAAAGAAATGAAGGATTTCCAATGCGAGGATTGAATTCAAAAGGAAGTCCTGATCGGAACTCAGAACTTGGACTGAAAATAATAGAAGAAAAACCCGAGCTGGAACTTGGATTTCCAAAAGATTGAAGGATTTTCAATGCGAGGATTGGATTCAAAATGAAGTCTAGGTCATAACTCAGAACTTCGACTGAAAATAATAGATGAAAAACCCGAGCTGGAACTCGAATTTCCAAAGAGATGAAGGATTTCCAATGCGAGGATTGGATTCAAAAGGAAGTCCTCGTCGGAACTCAGAACTTCGACTGAAAATAATAGAAGAAAAACCCGAACTGAAACTCGGATTTCTAAAAGAATAAAGGATTTCAAATGCGAGGATTGGATTCAAAAGGAAATCCTGGTCGGAATTCAGAACTTTGACTGAAAATAATAGAAGAAAAACCCGAGCTGGAACTCGGATTTTTGAAGAAATGAAGGATTTTCATTGCGAGGATTGGATTCAAAAGGAAGTCGTGGTCGGAACTCAGAACTTCGACTAAAAATAATAGAAGAAAAACCTGAGCTGGAACTCAGATTTCCAAAGAAATGAAGGATTTCCAATGCGAGGATTGGATTCAAAAGGAAGTCGTGGTCGGAACTCAGAACTTCGACTAAAAATAATAGAAGAAAAACCCGAGCTGGAACTCAGATTTCCAAAGAAATGAAGGATTTCCAATGCGAGGATTGGATTCAAAAGGAAGTCCTTGTCGGAACTCAGAACTTCGACTAAAAATAATAGAAGAAAAATCCGAGCTGGAACTCGGATTTCTAAAGGAATGAAGGATTTCCAATGCGAGGATTGGATTCAAAAGGAAGTCCTGGTCGGAACTCAGAACTTCGACTGAAAATAATAGAAGAAAAACCCGAGCTGGAACTCGGATTTCCATAGAAATGAAGGATTTCCAATGCGAGGATTGGATTCAAAAGGAAGTCCTGGTCGGAACTGAGAACTTCAACTGAAAATAATAGAAGAAAAAACCCGAGCTGGAACTCGGATTTCCAAAAGAATGAAGGATTTCCAATGCGAGGATTGGATTCAAAAGGAAGTCTTGGTCGGAACACAGAACTTCGACTGAAAATAATAAAAGAAAAACCCGAGCTGGAACTCGGATTTCTGAAGAAATGAAGGATTTCTAAAGCGAGGATTGGATTCAAAAGGAAGTCCTGGTCGGAACTCAGAACTTCGACTGAAAATAATAGAAGAAAAGACAGAGCTGAAACTCGGATTTCCGAAGAAATGAAGGATTTCTAATGCGAGGATTGGATTCAAAAGGAAGTCTTGGTCGAAACTCATAACTTCGACTGAAAATAATAGAAGAAAAGACCGAGCTGGAACTCGGATTTCTGAAGAAATGAAGGATTTTCAATGCGAGGATTGGATTCAAAAGGAAGTCCTGGTCGGAACTCAGAACTTCGACTGAAAATAATAGAAGAAAAACCCGAGCTGGAACTCGAATTTCCAAAGAAATGAAGGATTTCCAATGCGAGGATTGAATTCAAAAGGAAGTCCTGGTCGGAACTCAGAACTTGGACTGAAAATAATAGAAGAAAAACCCGAGCTGGAACTTGGATTTCCAAAAGATTGAAGGATTTTCAATGCGAGGATTGGATTCAAAAGAAAGTCCAGGTCATAACTCAGAACTTCGACTGGAAATAATAAAAGAAAAACCCGAGCTGGAACTCAGATTTGCAAAGAGATGAAGGATTTCCATTGCGAGGATTGGATTCAAAAGGAAGTCCTCGTCGGAACTCAGAACTTCGACTGAAAATAATAGAAGAAAAACCCGAACTGGAACTCGGATTTCTAAAAGAATAAAGGATTTCAAATGCGAGGATTGGATTTAAAAGGAAATCCTGGTCGGAATTCAGAACTTCGACTGAAAATAATAGAAGAAAAACACGAGCTGGAACTCGGATTTTTGAAGAAATGAAGGATTTTCATTGCGAGGATTGGATTCAAAAGGAAGTCGTGGTCGGAACTCAGAACTTCGACTGAAAATAATAGAAGAAAAACCTGAGCTGGAACTCAGATTTCCAAAGAAATGAAGGATTTCCAATAAGGGGATTTGATTCAAAAGGAAGTCCTGGTCGGAACTCAGAACTTCGACTAAAAATAATAGAAGAAAAACCCGAGCTGGAACTCGGATTTCTAAAAGAATGAAGGATTTCCAATGCGAGGATTGGATTCAAAAGGAAGTCCTGGTCGGAACTCAGAACTTCGACTGGAAATAATAGAAGAAAAACCCGAGCTGGAACTCGGATTTACAAAGAAATGAAGGATTTCCAATGCGAGGATTGGATTTAAAAGGAAGTCCTGGTCGGAACTCAGAACCTCGACTGGAAATAATAAAAGAAAAACCCGAGCTAGAACTCGGATTTCCAAAGAGATGAAGGTTTTCTAATGCAAGGATTGGATTTAAAAGGAACTCCTGGTCGGAACTCAGAACCTCGACTGAAAATAATAGAAGAAAAACCCGAGCTAGAACTCGGATTTTCAAAAGAATGAAGGATTTCCAATGCGAGGATTGGATTCAAAAGGAAGTCCTGGTCGGAACTCAGAACTTCGACTGAAAATAATAGAAGAAAAACCCGAGCTGGAACTCGGATTTCCGAAGAAATGAAGGATTTCCAATGCGAGGATTGGATTCAAAAGGAAGTCCTGGTCGACACTCAGAACTTCGACTAAAAATAATAGAATAAAAAACCGAGCTGGAACTCGGATTTCTAAAATACTAAAGGATTTCCAATGCGAGGATTGGATTCAAAAGGAAGTCCTGGTCGGAACTCAGAACTTCGACTGAAAATAATAGAAGAAAAATCCGAGCTGGAACTCGGATTTCCAAAGAAATGAAGGATTTCCAATGCGAGGATTGTATTCAAAAGGCAGTCCTCGTCGAAACTCAGAACTTCGACTGGAAATAATAGAAGAAAAACCCGAGCTGGAACTTGGATTTCCAAAAAGATGAAGGATTTCCAATGCAAGGATTGGATTCAAAAGGAAGTTCTGGTCGGAACTCAGAACTTCGACTGAAAATAATAGAAGAAAAACTCAAGCTGAAACTCGGATTTCCATAAGAATGAAGGATTTCCAATGCGAGGATTGGATTCAAAAGAAAGTCCTGGCCGGAACTCAGAACTTCGACTGGAAATAATAAAATAAAAACCAGAGCTGGAACTCGGATTTCCAAAGAGATGAAGGATTTCCAATGCGAGGATTGGATTCAAAAGGAAGTCCTCGTCGGAACTCAGAACTTCAACTTAAAATAATAGAAGAAAAACCCGAGCTGGAACTCGGATTTCCGAAGAAATGAAGGATTTCCAATGCGAGGATTGGATTCAAAAGGAAGTCCTGGTCGAAACTCAGAACTTCGACTAAAAATAATAGAAGAAAAACTCGAGCTGGAACTTGGATTTCTGAAGAAATGAAGGATTTCCAATGCGAGGATTGGATTCAAAAGGAACTCCTGGTCGGAACTCAGAACTTCGACTAAAAATAATAGAAGAAAAACCCGAGCAGGAACTTGGATTTACAAAGAAATGAAGGATTTCCAAATATATGAAGGATTTCCAATGCGAGGATTGAATTCAAAAGGAAGTCCTGGTCGGAACTCAGAACTTCGACTGAAAATAATAGAAGAAAAAACTGAGCTGAAACTCGGATTTCTAAAAGAATGAAGGATTTCCAATGCGATGATTGGATTCAAAAGGACGTCCTGGTCGGAACTCAGAACTTCGACTGAAAATAATAGAAGAAAAAACCGAGCTGGAACTCGGATTTCTAAAAGAATGAAGGATTTCTAATGCGAGGATTGGATTCAAAAGGAAGTCCTCGTCGGAACTCAGAACTTCGACTGGAAATAATAGAAGAAAAACCCGAGCTGGAACTCGGATTTACAAAGAAATGAAGGATTTCCAATGCGAGGATTGGATTTAAAAGGAAGTCCTGGTCGGAACTCAGAACCTCGACTAGAAATAATAAAAGAAAAACCCGAGCTAGAACTCGAATTTCCAAAGAGATGAAGGATTTCCAATGCGAGGATTGGATTCAAAAGGAAGTCCTGGTCGGAACTCAGAACTTCGACTGGAAATAATAAAAGAAAAACCCGAGATGGAACTCGGATTTCCGAAGAAATGAAGGATTTCCAATGCGAGGATTGAATTCAAAAGGAAGTCCTGGTCGGAACTCAGAACTTCGACTGAAAATAATAGAAGAAAAACCCGAGCTGGAACTCGGATTTCCAAAGAAATGAAGGATTTCCAATGCGAGGATTGGATTCAAAAGGAAGTCCTGGTCGGAACTCAGAACCTCGACTGGAAATACTAAAAGAAAAGCCCGCGCTGGAATTCGGATTTCCAAAGAGATGAAGGATTTCCAATGCAAGGATTGGATTCAAAAGGAAGTCCTGGTCGGAACTCAGAACTTCGACTAAAAATAATAGAAGAAAAACCCGAGCTGAAAATCGGATTTCTAAAAGAATGAAGGATTTCGAATTCGAGGATTGAATTCAAAAGGAAGTCCTGGTTGGAACTCAGAACTTCGACTGAAAATAATAGAAGAAAAATTCGAGCTGGAATTCGGATTTCCGAAGAAATGAAGGATTTCCAATGCGAGGATTGGATTCAAAAGGAAGTCCTGGTCGGAACTCAGAACTTTGACTGAAAATAATAGAAGAAAAAACCGAGCTGGAACTCGGATTTCTAAAAGAATGAAGGATTTCCAATGCGAGGATTGAATTCAAAAGGAAGTCTTGGTCGGAACTCAGAACTTCGACTCAAAATAATAGAAGAAAAACCCGAGCTGGAATTCGGATTTCCGAAGAAATGAAGGATTTCCAATGCGAGGATGAGATTCAAAAGGAAGTCCTGGTCGGAACTCAGAACTTCGACTGAAAATAATAGAAGAAAAACCCGAGCTGGAACTCGGATTTCCAAAAGAATGAAGGATTTCCAATGCGAGGATTGGATTCAAAAGGAAGTCCTGGTCGGAACTCAGAACTTCGACTGAAAATAATAGAAGAAAAACCCGAGCTGGAACTCGGATTTCCAAAGAAATGAAGGATTTCCAATGCGAGGATTGGATTCAAAACCAAGTCCTGGTCGGAACTCAGAACTTCTACTGAAAATAATAGAAGAAAAGACCGAGCTGAAACTCGGATTTCCGAAGAAATAAAGGATTTCCAATGCGAGGATTGGATTCATAAGGAAGTCCTGATCGGAATTCAGAACTTCGACTGAAAATAATAGATGAAAAACCCGAGCTGGAACTCGGATTTCCAAAGAAATGAAGGATTTCCAATGCGAGGATTGAATTCAAAAGGAAGTCCTGGTCGGAACTCAGAGCTTCGACTGAAAATAATAGAAGAAAAACCCGAGCTGGAACTCGGATTTCCAAAAGAATGAAGGATTTCCAATGCGAGGATTGGATTCAAAAGGAAGTCCTGGTCGGAACTGAGAACTTCGACTTAAAATAATATAAGAAAAACCCGAGCTAGAACTCGGATTTCCAAAAGAATGAAGGATTTCCAATGGGAGGATTGGATTCAAAAGGAAGTCCTGGTCGGAACTAGGAACTTCGACTGAAAATAATAGAAGAAAAACCCGAGCTAGAACTCGGATTTCCAAAGAAATGAAGGATTTCCAATGTAAGGATTGATTCAAAAGGAAGTCCTGGTCGGAACTCAGAACTTCGACTGAAAATAATAGAAGAAAAACCCGAGCTGGAACTCAGATTTCCAAAGAAATGAAGGATTTCCAATGCGAGGATTGGATTCAAAAGGAAGTCCTTGTCGGAACTCAGAACTTCGACTAAAAATAATAGAAGAAAAATCCGAGCTGGAACTCGGATTTCTAAAGGAATGAAGGATTTCCAATGCGAGGATTGGATTCAAAAGGAAGTCCTGGTCGGAACTCAGAACTTCAACTGAAAATAATAGAAGAAAAACCCGAGCTGGAACTCGGATTTCCAAAAGAATGAAGGATTTCCAATGCGAGGATTGGATTCAAAAGTTAATCCTGGTCGGAACTCAGAACTTCGACTGAAAATAATAGAAGAAAAACCCGAGTTGGAACTCGGATTTCCAAAAGATTGAAGGATTTCCAATGCGAGGATTGGATTCAAAAGGAAGTCTTGGTCAGAACTCAGAACTTCGACTGAAAATAATAGAAGAAAAACCCGAGCTGGAACTCGGATTTCTGAAGAAATGAAGGATTTCCAATGCGAGGATTGGATTCAAAAGGAAGTCTTGGTGGGAACTCATAACTTCGACTGAAAATAATAGAAGAAAAGACCGAGCTGGAACTCGGATTTCTGAAGAAATGAAGGATTTTCAATGCGAGGATTGGATTCAAAAGGAAGTCCTGGTCGGAACTCAGAACTTCGACTGAAAATAATAGAAGAAAAACCCGAGCTGGAACTCGAATTTCCAAAGAAATGAAGGATTTCCAATGCGAGGATTGAATTCAAAAGGAAGTCCTGATCGGAACTCAGAACTTGGACTGAAAATAATAGAAGAAAAACCCGAGCTGGAACTTGGATTTCCAAAAGATTGAAGGATTTTCAATGCGAGGATTGGATTCAAAAGGAAGTCCAGGTCATAACTCAGAACTTCGACTGAAAATAATAGATGAAAAACCCGAGCTGGAACTCGGATTTCCAAAGAGATGAAGGATTTCCAATGCGAGGATTGGATTCAAAAGGAAGTCCTCGTCGGAACTCAGAACTTCGACTGAAAATAATAGAAGAAAAACCCGAACTGGAACTCGGATTTCTAAAAGAATAAAGGATTTCAAATGCGAGGATTGGATTCAAAAGGAAATCCTGGTCGGAATTCAGAACTTCGACTGAAAATAATAGAAGAAAAACCCAAGCTGGAACTCGTATTTTTGAAGAAATGAAGGATTTTCATTGCGAGGATTGGATTCAAAAGGAAGTCGTGGTCGGAACTCAGAACTTCGACTGAAAATAGTAGAAGAAAAACCTGAGCTGGAACTCAGATTTCCAAAGAAATGAAGGATTTCCAATGCGAGGATTGGATTCAAAAGGAAGTCGTGGTCGGAACTCAGAACTTCGACTAAAAATAATAGAAGAAAAACCCGAGCTGGAACTCAGATTTCCAAAGAAATGAAGGATTTCCAATAAGGGGATTTGATTCAAAAGGAAGTCCTGGTCGGAACTCAGAACTTCGACTAAAAATAATAGAAGAAAAACCCGAGCTGGAACTCGGATTTCTAAAAGAATGAAGGATTTCCAATGCGAGGATTGGATTCAAAAGGAAGTCCTGGTCGGAACTCAGAACTTCGACTGGAAATAATAGAAGAAAAACCCGAGCTGGAACTCGGATTTACAAAGAAATGAAGGATTTCCAATGCGAGGATTGGATTTAAAAGGAAGTCCTGGTCGGAACTCAGAACCTCGACTGGAAATAATAAAAGAAAAACCCGAGCTAGAACTCGGATTTCCAAAGAGATGAAGGATTTCCAATGCAAGGATTGGATTTAAAAGGAAGTCCTGGTCGGAACTCAGAACCTCGACTGAAAATAATAGAAGAAAAACCCGAGCTAGAACTCGGATTTCCAAAGAAATGAAGGATTTCCAATGCGAGGATTGGATTTAAAAGGAAGTCCTGGTCGGAACTCAGAACCTCGACTAGAAATAATAAAAGAAAAACCCGAGCTAGAACTCGAATTTCCAAAGAGATGAAGGATTTCCAATGCGAGGATTGGATTCAAAAGGAAGTCCTGGTCGGAACTCAGAACTTCGACTGGAAATAATAAAAGAAAAACCCGAGATGGAACTCGGATTTCCGAAGAAATGAAGGATTTCCAATGCGAGGATTGAATTCAAAAGGAAGTCCTGGTCGGAACTCAGAACTTCGACTGAAAATAATAGAAGAAAAACCCGAGCTGGAACTCGGATTTCCAAAGAAATGAAGGATTTCCAATGCGAGGATTGGATTCAAAAGGAAGTCCTGGTCGGAACTCAGAACCTCGACTGGAAATACTAAAAGAAAAGCCCGCGCTGGAATTCGGATTTCCAAAGAGATGAAGGATTTCCAATGCAAGGATTGGATTCAAAAGGAAGTCCTGGTCGGAACTCAGAACTTCGACTAAAAATAATAGAAGAAAAACCCGAGCTGAAAATCGGATTTCTAAAAGAATGAAGGATTTCGAATTCGAGGATTGAATTCAAAAGGAAGTCCTGGTTGGAACTCAGAACTTCGACTGAAAATAATAGAAGAAAAATTCGAGCTGGAATTCGGATTTCCGAAGAAATGAAGGATTTCCAATGCGAGGATTGGATTCAAAAGGAAGTCCTGGTCGGAACTCAGAACTTTGACTGAAAATAATAGAAGAAAAAACCGAGCTGGAACTCGGATTTCTAAAACAATGAAGGATTTCCAATGCGAGGATTGAATTCAAAAGGAAGTCTTGGTCGGAACTCAGAACTTCAACTGAAAATAATAGAAGAAAAACCCGAGCTGGAACTCGGATTTCCAAAAGAATGAAGGATTTCCAATGCGAGGATTGGATTCAAAAGGAAGTCTTGGTCGGAACTCAGAACTTCGACTGAAAATAATAGAAGAAAAACCCGAGCTGGAACTCGGATTTCCAAAGAAATGAAGGATTTCCAATGCGAGGATTGGATTCAAAACCAAGTCCTGGTCGGAACTCAGAACTTCTACTGAAAATAATAGAAGAAAAGACCGAGCTGAAACTCGGATTTCCGAAGAAATAAAGGATTTCCAATGCGAGGATTGGATTCATAAGGAAGTCCTGATCGGAATTCAGAACTTCGACTGAAAATAATAGATGAAAAACCCGAGCTGGAACTCGGATTTCCAAAGAAATGAAGGATTTCCAATGCGAGGATTGAATTCAAAAGGAAGTCCTGGTCGGAACTCAGAGCTTCGACTGAAAATAATAGAAGAAAAACCCGAGCTGGAACTCGGATTTCCAAAAGAATGAAGGATTTCCAATGCGAGGATTGGATTCAAAAGGAAGTCCTGGTCGGAACTGAGAACTTCGACTTAAAATAATATAAGAAAAACCCGAGCTAGAACTCGGATTTCCAAAAGAATGAAGGATTTCCAATGGGAGGATTGGATTCAAAAGGAAGTCCTGGTCGGAACTAGGAACTTCGACTGAAAATAATAGAAGAAAAACCCGAGCTGGAACTCGGATTTCCAAAGAAATGAAGGATTTCCAATGTAAGGATTGATTCAAAAGGAAGTCCTGGTCGAAACTCAGAACTTCGACTGAAAATAATAGAAGAAAAACCCGAGCTGGAACTCAGATTTCCAAAGAAATGAAGGATTTCCAATGCGAGGATTGGATTCAAAAGGAAGTCCTTGTCGGAACTCAGAACTTCGACTAAAAATAATAGAAGAAAAATCCGAGCTGGAACTCGGATTTCTAAAGGAATGAAGGATTTCCAATGCGAGGATTGGATTCAAAAGGAAGTCCTGGTCGGAACTCAGAACTTCGACTGAAAATAATAGAAGAAAAACCCGAGCTGGAACTCGGATTTCCGAAGAAATGAAGGATTTCCAATGCGAGGATTGGATTCAAAAGGAAGTCCTGGTCGGAACTCAGAACTTCAACTGAAAATAATAGAAGAAAAACCCGAGCTGGAACTCGGATTTCCAAAAGAATGAAGGATTTCCAATGCGAGGATTGGATTCAAAAGTTAATCCTGGTCGGAACTCAGAACTTCGACTGAAAATAATAGAAGAAAAACCCGAGTTGGAACTCGGATTTCCAAAAGATTGAAGGATTTCCAATGCGAGGATTGGATTCAAAAGGAAGTCTTGGTCAGAACTCAGAACTTCGACTGAAAATAATAGAAGAAAAACCCGAGCTGGAACTCGGATTTCTGAAGAAATGAAGGATTTCCAATGCGAGGATTGGATTCAAAAGGAAGTCTTGGTGGGAACTCATAACTTCGACTGAAAATAATAGAAGAAAAGACCGAGCTGGAACTCGGATTTCTGAAGAAATGAAGGATTTTCAATGCGAGGATTGGATTCAAAAGGAAGTCCTGGTCGGAACTCAGAACTTCGACTGAAAATAATAGAAGAAAAACCCGAGCTGGAACTCGAATTTCCAAAGAAATGAAGGATTTCCAATGCGAGGATTGAATTCAAAAGGAAGTCCTGATCGGAACTCAGAACTTGGACTGAAAATAATAGAAGAAAAACCCGAGCTGGAACTTGGATTTCTAAAAGATTGAAGGATTTTCAATGCGAGGATTGGATTCAAAAGGAAGTCCAGGTCATAACTCAGAACTTCGACTGAAAATAATAGATGAAAAACCCGAGCTGGAACTCGGATTTCCAAAGAGATGAAGGATTTCCAATGCGAGGATTGGATTCAAAAGGAAGTCCTCGTCGGAACTCAGAACTTCGACTGAAAATAATAGAAGAAAAACCCGAACTGGAACTCGGATTTCTAAAAGAATAAAGGATTTCAAATGCGAGGATTGGATTCAAAAGGAAATCCTGGTCGGAATTCAGAACTTCGACTGAAAATAATAGAAGAAAAACCCGAGCTGGAACTCGTATTTTTGAAGAAATGAAGGATTTTCATTGCGAGGATTGGATTCAAAAGGAAGTCGTGGTCGGAACTCAGAACTTCGACTGAAAATAGTAGAAGAAAAACCTGAGCTGGAACTCAGATTTCCAAAGAAATGAAGGATTTCCAATGCGAGGATTGGATTCAAAAGGAAGTCGTGGTCGGAACTCAGAACTTCGACTAAAAATAATAGAAGAAAAACCCGAGCTGGAACTCAGATTTCCAAAGAAATGAAGGATTTCCAATAAGGGGATTTGATTCAAAAGGAAGTCCTGGTCGGAACTCAGAACTTCGACTAAAAATAATAGAAGAAAAACCCGAGCTGGAACTCGGATTTCTAAAAGAATGAAGGATTTCCAATGCGAGGATTGGATTCAAAAGGAAGTCCTGGTCGGAACTCAGAACTTCGACTGGAAATAATAGAAGAAAAACCCGAGCTGGAACTCGGATTTACAAAGAAATGAAGGATTTCCAATGCGAGGATTGGATTTAAAAGGAAGTCCTGGTCGGAACTCAGAACCTCGACTGGAAATAATAAAAGAAAAACCCGAGCTAGAACTCGGATTTCCAAAGAGATGAAGGATTTCCAATGCAAGGATTGGATTTAAAAGGAAGTCCTGGTCGGAACTCAGAACCTCGACTGAAAATAATAGAAGAAAAACCCGAGCTAGAACTCGGATTTTCAAAAGAATGAAGGATTTCCAATGCGAGGATTGGATTCAAAAGGAAGTCTTGGTCGGAACTCATAACTTCGACTGAAAATAATAGAAGAAAAGACCGAGCTGGAACTCGGATTTCTGAAGAAATGAAGGATTTTCAATGCGAGGATTGGATTCAAAAGGAAGTCCTGGTCGGAACTCAGAACTTCGACTGAAAATAATAGAAGAAAAACCCGAGCTCGAACTCGAATTTCCAAAGAAATGAAGGATTTCCAATGCGAGGATTGAATTCAAAAGGAAGTCCTGATCGGAACTCAGAACTTGGACTGAAAATAATAGAAGAAAAACCCGAGCTGGAACTTGGATTTCCAAAAGATTGAAGGATTTTCAATGCGAGGATTGGATTCAAAAGGAAGTCCAGGTCATAACTCAGAACTTCGACTGAAAATAATAGATGAAAAACCCGAGCTGGAACTCGGATTTCCAAAGAGATGAAGGATTTCCAATGCGAGGATTGGATTCAAAAGGAAGTCCTCGTCGGAACTCAGAACTTCGACTGAAAATAATAGAAGAAAAACCCGAACTGGAACTCGGATTTCTAAAAGAATAAAGGATTTCAAATGCGAGGATTGGATTCAAAAGGAAATCCTGGTCGGAATTCAGAACTTCGACTGAAAATAATAGAAGAAAAACCCGAGCTGGAACTCGGATTTTTGAAGAAATGAAGGATTTTCATTGCGAGGATTGGATTCAAAAGGAAGTCGTGGTCGGAACTCAGAACTTCGACTGAAAATAATAGAAGAAAAACCCGAGCTGGAACTCAGATTTCCAAAGAAATGAAGGATTTCCAATGCGAGGATTGGATTCAAAAGGAAGTCGTGGTCGGAACTCAGAACTTCGACTAAAAATAATAGAAGAAAAACCCGAGCTGGAACTCAGATTTCCAAAGAAATGAAGGATTTCCAATGCGAGGATTGGATTCAAAAGGAAGTCCTTGTCGGAACTCAGAACTTCGACTAAAAATAATAGAAGAAAAATCCGAGCTGGAACTCGGATTTCTAAAGGAATGAAGGATTTCCAATGCGAGGATTGGATTCAAAAGGAAGTCCTGGTCGGAACTCAGAACTTCGACTGAAAATAATAGAAGAAAAACCCGAGCTGGAACTCGGATTTCCAAAGAAATGAAGGATTTCCAATGCGAGGATTGGATTTAAAAGGAAGTCCTGGTCGGAACTGAGAACTTCAACTGAAAATAATAGAAGAAAAAACCCGAGCTGGAACTCGGATTTCCAAAAAAATGAAGGATTTCCAATGCGAGGATTGGATTCAAAAGGAAGTCTTGGTCGGAACACAGAACTTCGACTGAAAATAATAAAAGAAAAACCCGAGCTGGAACTCGGATTTCTGAAGAAATGAAGGATTTCTAAAGCGAGGATTGGATTCAAAAGGAAGTCCTGGTCGGAACTCAGAACTTCGACTGAAAATAATAGAAGAAAAGACCGAGCTGAAACTCGGATTTCCGAAGAAATGAAGGATTTCTAATGCGAGGATTGGATTCAAAAGGAAGTCCTGGTCGAAACTCATAACTTCGACTGAAAATAATAGAAGAAAAGACCGAGCTGGAACTCGGATTTCTGAAGAAATGAAGGATTTTCAATGCGAGGATTGGATTCAAAAGGAAGTCCTGGTCGGAACTCAGAACTTCGACTGAAAATAATAGAAGAAAAACCCGAGCTGGAACTCGAATTTCCAAAGAAATGAAGGATTTCCAATGCGAGGATTGAATTCAAAAGGAAGTCCTGGTCGGAACTCAGAACTTGGACTGAAAATAATAGAAGAAAAACCCGAGCTGGAACTTGGATTTCCAAAAGATTGAAGGATTTTCAATGCGAGGATTGGATTCAAAAGAAAGTCCAGGTCATAACTCAGAACTTCGACTGGAAATAATAAAAGAAAAACCCGAGCTGGAACTCGGATTTGCAAAGAGATGAAGGATTTCCAATGCGAGGATTGGATTCAAAAGGAAGTCCTCGTCGGAACTCAGAACTTCGACTGAAAATAATAGAAGAAAAACCCGAACTGGAACTCGGATTTCTAAAAGAATAAAGGATTTCAAATGCGAGGATTGGATTTAAAAGGAAATCCTGGTCGGAATTCAGAACTTCGACTGAAAATAATAGAAGAAAAACCCGAGCTGGAACTCGGATTTTTGAAGAAATGAAGGATTTTCATTGCGAGGATTGGATTCAAAAGGAAGTCGCGGTCGGAACTCAGAACTTCGACTGAAAATAATAGAAGAAAAACCTGAGCTGGAACTCAGATTTCCAAAGAAATGAAGGATTTCCAATAAGGGGATTTGATTCAAAAGGAAGTCCTGGTCGGAACTCAGAACTTCGACTAAAAATAATAGAAGAAAAACCCGAGCTGGAACTCGGATTTCTAAAAGAATGAAGGATTTCCAATGCGAGGATTGGATTCAAAAGGAAGTCCTGGTCGGAACTCAGAACTTCGACTGGAAATAATAGAAGAAAAACCCGAGCTGGAACTCGGATTTACAAAGAAATGAAGGATTTCCATTGCGAGGATTGGATTTAAAAGGAAGTCCTGGTCGGAACTCAGAACCTCGACTGGAAATAATAAAAGAAAAACCCGAGCTAGAACTCGGATTTCCAAAGAGATGAAGGATTTCCAATGCAAGGATTGGATTCAAAAGGAAGTCCTGGTCGACACTCAGAACTTCGACTAAAAATAATAGAAGAAAAAACCGAGCTGGAACTCGGATTTCTAAAATACTAAAGGATTTCCAATGCGAGGATTGGATTCAAAAGGAAGTCCTGGTCGGAACTCAGAACTTCGACTGAAAATAATAGAAGAAAAATCCGAGCTGGAACTCGGATTTCCAAAGAAATGAAGGATTTCCAATGCGAGTATTGGATTCAAAAGGCAGTCCTCGTCGAAACTCAGAACTTCGACTGGAAATAATAGAAGAAAAACCCGAGCTGGAACTTGGATTTCCAAAAAGATGAAGGATTTCCAATGCAAGGATTGGATTCAAAAGGAAGTTCTGGTCGGAACTCAGAACTTCGACTGAAAATAATAGAAGAAAAACTCAAGATGAAACTCGGATTTCCATAAGAATGAAGGATTTCCAATGCGAGGATTGGATTCAAAAGAAAGTCCTGGCCGGAACTCAGAACTTCGACTGGAAATAATAAAATAAAAACCAGATCTGGAACTCGGATTTCCAAAGAGATGAAGGATTTCCAATGCGAGGATTGGATTCAAAAGGAAGTCCTCGTCGGAACTCAGAACTTCAACTTAAAATAATAGAAGAAAAACCCGAGCTGGAACTCGGATTTCCGAAGAAATGAAGGATTTCCAATGCGAGGATTGGATTCAAAAGCAAGTCCTGGTCGAAACTCAGAACTTCAACTAAAAATAATAGAAGAAAAACCCGAGCTGGAACTTGGATTTCTGAAGAAATGAAGGATTTCCAATGCGAGGATTGGATTCAAAAGGAAGTCCTGGTCGGAACTCAGAACTTCGACTAAAAATAATAGAAGAAAAACCTGAGCAGGAACTTGGATTTACAAAGAAATGAAGGATTTCCAAAGATATGAAGGATTTCCAATGCGAGGATTGAATTCAAAAGAAAGTCCTGGTCGGAACTCAGAACTTCGACTGAAAATAATAGAAGAAAAAACTGAGCTGAAACTCGAATTTCTAAAAGAATGAAGGATTTCCAATGCGATGATTGGATTCAAAAGGACGTCCTGGTCGGAACTCAGAACTTCGACTGAAAATAATAGAAGAAAAAACCGAGCTGGAACTCGGATTTCTAAAAGAATGAAGGATTTCTAATGCGAGGATTGGATTCAAAAGGAAGTCCTCGTCGGAACTCAGAACTTCGACTGTAAATAATAGAAGAAAAACCCGAGCTGGAACTCGGATTTACAAAGAAATGAAGGATTTCCAATGCGAGGATTGGATTTAAAAGGAAGTCCTGGTCGGAACTCAGAACCTCGACTGGAAATAATAGAAGAAAAACCCGAGCTGGAATTTGGATTTCCAAAGAGATGAAGGATTTCCAATGCAAGGATTGGATTCAAAAGGAAGTCCTGGTCGGAACTCAGAACTTCGACTAAAAATAATAGAAGAAAAACCCGAGCTGAAAATCGGATTTCTAAAAGAATGAAGGATTTCGAATTCGAGGATTGAATTCAAAAGGAAGTCCTGGTTGGAACTCAGAACTTCGACTGAAAATAATAGAAGAAAAATTCGAGCTGGAATTCGGATTTCCGAAGAAATGAAGGATTTCCAATGCGAGGATTGGATTCAAAAGGAAGTCCTGGTCGGAACTCAGAACTTTGACTGAAAATAATAGAAGAAAAAACCGAGCTGGAACTCGGATTTCTAAAAGAATGAAGGATTTCCAATGCGAGGAATGAATTCAAAAGGAAGTCCTGGTCGGAACTCAGAACTTCGACTGAAAATAATAGAAGAAAAACCCGAGCTGGAATTCGGATTTCCGAAGAAATGAAGGATTTCCAATGCGAGGATGAGATTCAAAAGGAAGTCCTGGTCGGAACTCAGAACTTCGACTGAAAATAATAGAAGAAAAACCCGAGCTAGAACTCGGATTTCCAAAAGAATGAAGGATTTCCAATGCGAGGATTGGATTCAAAAGGAAGTCCTGGTCGGAACTCAGAACTTCGACTGAAAATAATAGAAGAAAAACCCGAGCTGGAACTCGGATTTCCAAAGAAATGAAGGATTTCCAATGCGAGGATTGGATTCAAAACGAAGTCCTGGTCGGAACTCAGAACTTCTACTGAAAATAATAGAAGAAAAGACCGAGCTGAAACTCGGATTTCCGAAGAAATAAAGGATTTCCAATGCGAGGATTGGATTCATAAGGAAGTCCTGATCGGAATTCAGAACTTCGACTGAAAATAATAGATGAAAAACCCGAGCTGGAACTCGGATTTCCAAAGAAATGAAGGATTTCCAATGCGAGGATTGAATTCAAAAGGAAGTCCTGGTCGGAACTCAGAGCTTCGACTGAAAATAATAGAAGAAAAACCCGAGCTGGAACTCGGATTTCCAAAAGAATGAAGGATTTCCAATGCGAGGATTGGATTCAAAAGGAAGTCCTGGTCGGAACTGAGAACTTCGACTTAAAATAATAGAATAAAAACCCGAGCTAGAACTCGGATTTCCAAAAGAATGAAGGATTTCCAATGGGAGGATTGGATTCAAAAGGAAGTCCTGGTCGGAACTAGGAACTTCGACTGAAAATAATAGAAGAAAAACCCGAGCTGGAACTCGGATTTCCAAAGAAATGAAGGATTTCCAATGTAAGGATTGATTCAAAAGGAAGTCCTGGTCGGAACTCAGAACTTCGACTGAAAATAATAGAAGAAAAACCCGAGCTGGAACTCAGATTTCCAAAGAAATGAAGGATTTCCAATGCGAGGATTGGATTCAAAAGGAAATCCTTGTCGGAACTCAGAACTTCGACTAAAAATAATAGAAGAAAAATCCGAGCTGGAACTCGGATTTCTAAAGGAATGAAGGATTTCCAATGCGAGGATTGGATTCAAAAGGAAGTCCTGGTCGGAACTCAGAACTTCGACTGAAAATAATAGAAGAAAAACCCGAGCTGGAACTCGGATTTCCGAAGAAATGAAGGATTTCCAATGCGAGGATTGGATTCAAAAGGAAGTCCTGGTCGGAACTCAGAACTTCAACTGAAAATAATAGAAGAAAAACCCGAGCTGGAACTCGGATTTCCAAAAGAATGAAGGATTTTCAATGCGAGGATTGGATTCAAAAGTTAATCCTGGTCGGAACTCAGAACTTCGACTGAAAATAATAGAAGAAAAACCCGAGTTGGAACTCGGATTTCCAAAAGATTGAAGGATTTCCAATGCGAGGATTGGATTCAAAAGGAAGTCTTGGTCAGAACTCAGAACTTCGACTGAAAATAATAGAAGAAAAACCCGAGCTGGAACTCGGATTTCTGAAGAAATGAAGGATTTCCAATGCGAGGATTGGATTCAACAGGAAGTCTTGGTCGGAACTCATAACTTCGACTGAAAATAATAGAAGAAAAGACCGAGCTGGAACTCGGATTTCTGAAGAAATGAAGGATTTTCAATGCGAGGATTGGATTCAAAAGGAAGTCCTGGTCGGAACTCAGAACTTCGACTGAAAATAATAGAAGAAAAACCCGAGCTGGAACTCGAATTTCCAAAGAAATGAAGGATTTCCAATGCGAGGATTGAATTCAAAAGGAAGTCCTGATCGGAACTCAGAACTTGGACTGAAAATAATAGAAGAAAAACCCGAGCTGGAACTTGGATTTCCAAAAGATTGAAGGATTTTCAATGCGAGGATTGGATTCAAAAGGAAGTCCAGGTCATAACTCAGAACTTCGACTGAAAATAATAGATGAAAAACCCGAGCTGGAACTCGGATTTCCAAAGAGATGAAGGATTTCCAATGCGAGGATTGGATTCAAAAGGAAGTCCTCGTCGGAACTCAGAACTTCGACTGAAAATAATAGAAGAAAAACCCGAACTGGAACTCGGATTTCTAAAAGAATAAAGGATTTCAAATGCGAGGATTGGATTCAAAAGGAAATCCTGGTCGGAATTCAGAACTTCGACTGAAAATAATAGAAGAAAAACCCGAGCTGGAACTCGTATTTTTGAAGAAATGAAGGATTTTCATTGCGAGGATTGGATTCAAAAGGAAGTCGTGGTCGGAACTCAGAACTTCGACTGAAAATAGTAGAAGAAAAACTTGAGCTGGAACTCAGATTTCCAAAGAAATGAAGGATTTCCAATGCGAGGATTGGATTCAAAAGGAAGTCGTGGTCGGAACTCAGAACTTCGACTAAAAATAATAGAAGAAAAACCCGAGCTGGAACTCAGATTTCCAAAGAAATGAAGGATTTCCAATAAGGGGATTTGATTCAAAAGGAAGTCCTGGTCGGAACTCAGAACTTCGACTAAAAATAATAGAAGAAAAACCCGAGCTGGAACTCGGATTTCTAAAAGAATGAAGGATTTCCAATGCGAGGATTGGATTCAAAAGGAAGTCCTGGTCGGAACTCAGAACTTCGACTGGAAATAATAGAAGAAAAACCCGAGCTGGAACTCGGATTTACAAAGAAATGAAGGATTTCCAATGCGAGGATTGGATTTAAAAGGAAGTCCTGGTCGGAACTCAGAACCTCGACTGGAAATAATAAAAGAAAAACCCGAGCTAGAACTCGGATTTCCAAAGAGATGAAGGATTTCCAATGCAAGGATTGGATTTAAAAGGAAGTCCTGGTCGGAACTTAGAACCTCGACTGAAAATAATAGAAGAAAAACCCGAGCTAGAACTCGGATTTTCAAAAGAATGAAGGATTTCCAATGCGAGGATTGGATTCAAAAGGAAGTCTTGGTCGGAACTCATAACTTCGACTGAAAATAATAGAAGAAAAGACCGAGCTGGAACTCGGATTTCTGAAGAAATGAAGGATTTTCAATGCGAGGATTGGATTCAAAAGGAAGTCCTGGTCGGAACTCAGAACTTCGACTGAAAATAATAGAAGAAAAACCCGAGCTCGAACTCGAATTTCCAAAGAAATGAAGGATTTCCAATGCGAGGATTGAATTCAAAAGGAAGTCCTGATCGGAACTCAGAACTTGGACTGAAAATAATAGAAGAAAAACCCGAGCTGGAACTTAGATTTCCAAAAGATTGAAGGATTTTCAATGCGAGGATTGGATTCAAAAGGAAGTCCAGGTCATAACTCAGAACTTCGACTGAAAATAATAGATGAAAAACCCGAGCTGGAACTCGGATTTCCAAAGAGATGAAGGATTTCCAATGCGAGGATTGGATTCAAAAGGAAGTCCTCGTCGGAACTCAGAACTTCAACTAAAAATAATAGAAGAAAAACCCGAACTGGAACTCGGATTTCTAAAAGAATAAAGGATTTCAAATGCGAGGATTGGATTCAAAAGGAAATCCTGGTCGGAATTCAGAACTTCGACTGAAAATAATAGAAGAAAAACCCGAGCTGGAACTCGGATTTTTGAAGAAATGAAGGATTTTCATTGCGAGGATTGGATTCAAAAGGAAGTCGTGGTCGGAACTCAGAACTTCGACTGAAAATAATAGAAGAAAAACCTGAGCTGGAACTCAGATTTCCAAAGAAATGAAGGATTTCCAATAAGGGGATTTGATTCAAAAGGAAGTCCTGGTCGGAACTCAGAACTTCGACTGAAAATAATAGAAGAAAAACCCGAGCTGGAACTCGGATTTCCAAAGAAATGAAGGATTTCCAATGCGAGGATTGGATTCAAAAGGAAGTCCTGGTCGGAACTGAGAACTTCAACTGAAAGTAATAGAAGAAAAAACCCGAGCTGGAACTCGGATTTCCAAAAGAATGAAGGATTTCCAATGCGAGGATTGGATTCAAAAGGAAGTCTTGGTCGGAACACAGAACTTCGACTGAAAATAATAAAAGAAAAACCCGAGCTGGAACTCGGATTTCTAAAGAAATGAAGGATTTCTAAAGCGAGGATTGGATTCAAAAGGAAGTCCTGGTCGGAACTCAGAACTTCGACTGAAAATAATAGAAGAAAAGACCGAGCTGAAACTCGGATTTCTGAAGAAATGAAGGATTTCTAATGCGAGGATTGGATTCAAAAGGAAGTCCTGGTCGAAACTCATAACTTCGACTGAAAATAATAGAAGAAAAGTCCGAGCTGGAACTCGGATTTCTGAAGAAATGAAGGATTTTCAATGCGAGGATTGGATTCAAAAGGAAGTCCTGGTCGGAACTCAGAACTTCGACTGAAAATAATAGAAGAAAAACCCGAGCTGGAACTCGAATTTCCAAAGAAATGAAGGATTTCCAATGCGAGGATTGAATTCAAAAGGAAGTCCTGGTCGGAACTCAGAACTTGGACTGAAAATAATAGAAGAAAAACCCGAGCTGGAACTTGGATTTCCAAAAGATTGAAGGATTTTCAATGCGAGGATTGGATTCAAAAGAAAGTCCAGGTCATAACTCAGAACTTCGACTGGAAATAATAAAAGAAAAACCCGAGCTGGAACTCGGATTTGCAAAGAGATGAAGGATTTCCAATGCGAGGATTGGATTCAAAAGGAAGTCCTCGTCGGAACTCAGAACTTCGACTGAAAATAATAGAAGAAAAACCCGAACTGGAACTCGGATTTCTAAAAGAATAAAGGATTTCAAATGCGAGGATTGGATTTAAAAGGAAATCCTGGTCGGAATTCAGAACTTCGACTGAAAATAATAGAAGAAAAACCCGAGCTGGAACTCGGATTTTTGAAGAAATGAAGGATTTTCATTGCGAGGATTGGATTCAAAAGGAAGTCGTGGTCGGAACTCAGAACTTCGACTGAAAATAATAGAAGAAAAACCTGAGCTGGAACTCAGATTTCCAAAGAAATGAAGGATTTCCAATAAGGGGATTTGATTCAAAAGGAAGTCCTGGTCGGAACTCAGAACCTCGACTAAAAATAATAGAAGAAAAACCCGAGCTGGAACTCGGATTTCTAAAAGAATGAAGGATTTCCAATGCGAGGATTGGATTCAAAAGGAAGTCCTGGTCGGAACTCAGAACTTCGACTGGAAATAATAGAAGAAAAACCCGAGCTGGAACTCGGATTTACAAAGAAATGAAGGATTTTCATTGCGAGGATTGGATTTAAAAGGAAGTCCTGGTCGGAACTCAGAACCTCGACTGGAAATAATAAAGGAAAAACCTGAGCTAGAACTCGGATTTCCAAAGAGATGAAGGATTTCCAATGCAAGGATTGGATTCAAAAGGAAGTCCTGGTCGACACTCAGAACTTCGACTAAAAATAATAGAAGAAAAAACCGAGCTGGAACTCGAATTTCTAAAATACTAAAGGATTTCCAATGCGAGGATTGGATTCAAAAGGAAGTCCTTGTCGGAACTCAGAACTTCGACTGAAAATAATAGAAGAAAAATCCGAGCTGGAACTCGGATTTCCAAAGAAATGAAGGATTTCCAATGCGAGGATTGGATTCAAAAGGCAGTCCTCGTCGAAACTCAGAACTTCGACTGGAAATAATAGAAGAAAAACCCGAGCTGGAACTTGGATTTCCAAAAAGATGAAGGATTTCCAATGCAAGGATTGGATTCAAAAGGAAGTTCTGGTCGGAACTCAGAACTTCGACTGAAAATAATAGAAGAAAAACTCAAGATGAAACTCGGATTTCCATAAGAATGAAGGATTTCCAATGCGAGGATTGGATTCAAAAGAAAGTCCTGGCCGGAACTCAGAACTTCGACTAGAAATAATAAAATAAAAACCAGATCTGGAACTCGGATTTCCAAAGAGATGAAGGATTTCCAATGCGAGGATTGGATTCAAAAGGAAGTCCTCGTCGGAACTCAGAACTTCAACTTAAAATAATAGAAGAAAAACCCGAGCTGGAACTCGGATTTCCGAAGAAATGAAGGATTTCCAATGCGAGGATTGGATTCAAAAGCAAGTCCTGGTCGAAACTCAGAACTTCAACTAAAAATAATAGAAGAAAAACCCGAGCTGGAACTTGGATTTCTGAAGAAATGAAGGATTTCCAATGCGAGGATTGGATTCAAAAGGAAGTCCTGGTTGGAACTCAGAACTTCGACTAAAAATAATAGAAGAAAAACCTGAGCAGGAACTTGGATTTACAAAGAAATGAAGGATTTCCAAAGATATGAAGGATTTCCAATGCGAGGATTGAATTCAAAAGGAAGTCCTGGTCGGAACTCAGAACTTCGACTGAAAATAATAGAAGAAAAAACTGAGCTGAAACTCGGATTTCTAAAAGAATGAAGGATTTCCAATGCGATGATTGGATTCAAAAGGACGTCCTGGTCGGAACTCAGAACTTCGACTGAAAATAATAGAAGAAAAAACCGAGCTGGAACTCGGATTTCTAAAAGAATGAAGGATTTCTAATGCGAGGATTGGATTCAAAAGGAAGTCCTCGTCGGAACTCAGAATTTCGACTGGAAATAATAGAAGAAAAACCCGAGCTGGAACTCGGATTTACAAAGAAATGAAGGATTTCCAATGCGAGGATTGGATTTAAAAGGAAGTCCTGGTCGGAACTCAGAACCTCGACTAGAAATAATAAAAGAAAAACCCGAGCTAGAACTCGGATTTCCAAAGAGATGAAGGATTTCCAATGCGAGGATTGGATTCAAAAGGAAGTCCTGGTCGGAACTCAGAACTTCGACTGGAAATAATAAAAGAAAAACCCGAGATGGAACTCGGATTTCCGAAGAAATGAAGGATTTCCAATGCGTGGATTGAATTCAAAAGGAAGTCCTGGTCGGAACTCAGAACTTCGACTGAAAATAATAGAAGAAAAACCCGAGCTGGAACTCGGATTTCCAAAGAAATGAAGGATTTCCAATGCGAGGATTGGATTCAAAAGGAAGTCCTGGTCGGAACTCAGAACCTCGACTGGAAATACTAAAAGAAAAGCCCGAGCTGGAATTCGGATTTCCAAAGAGATGAAGGATTTCCAATGCAAGGATTGGATTCAAAAGGAAGTCCTGGTCGGAACTCAGAACTTCGACTAAAAATAATAGAAGAAAAACCCGAGCTGAAAATCGGATTTCTAAAAGAATGAAGGATTTCTAATGCGAGGATTGAATTCAAAAGGAAGTCCTGGTTGGAACTCAGAACTTCGACTGAAAATAATAGAAGAAAAATTCGAGCTGGAATTCGGATTTCCGAAGAAATGAAGGATTTCCAATGCGAGGATTGGATTCAAAAGGAAGTCCTGGTCGGAACTCAGAACTTTGACTGAAAATAATAGAAGAAAAAACCGAGCTGGAACTCGGATTTCTAAAAGAATGAAGGATTTCCAATGCGAGGATTGAATTCAAAAGGAAGTCCTGGTCGGAACTCAGAACTTCGACTGAAAATAATAGAAGAAAAACCCGAGCTGGAATTCGGATTTCCGAAGAAATGAAGGATTTCCAATGCGAGGATGAGATTCAAAAGGAAGTCCTGGTCGAAACTCAGAACTTCGACTGAAAATAATAGAAGAAAAACCCGAGCTGGAACTCGGATTTCCAAAAGAATGAAGGATTTCCAATGCAAGGATTGGATTCAAAAGGAAGTTCTGGTCGGAACTCAGAACTTCGACTGAAAATAATAGAAGAAAAACCCGAGCTGAAACTCGGATTTCCAAAGAAATGAAGGATTTCCAATGCGAGGATTGGATTCAAAACGAAGTCCTGGTCGGAACTCAGAACTTTTATTGAAAATAATAGAAGAAAAGACCGAGCTGAAACTCGGATTTCCGAAGAAATGAAGGATTTCCAATGCGAGGATTGGATTCATAAGGAAGTCCTGATCGGAATTCAGAACTTCGACTGAAAATAATAGATGAAAAACCCGAGCTGGAACTCGGATTTCCAAAGAAATGAAGGATTTCCAATGCGAGGATTGAATTCAAAAGGAAGTCCTGGTCGGAACTCAGAGCTTCGACTGAAAATAATAGAAGAAAAACCCGAGCTGGAACTCGGATTTCCAAAAGAATGGAGGATTTCCAATGCGAGGATTGGATTCAAAAGGAAGTCCTGGTCGGAACTGAGAACTTCGACTTAAAATAATAGAAGAAAAACCCGAGTTAGAACTCGGATTTCCAAAAGAATGAAGGATTTCCAATGGGAGGATTGGATTCAAAAGGAAGTCCTGGTCGGAACTAGGAACTTCGACTGAAAATAATAGAAGAAAAACCCGAGCTGGAACTCGGATTTCCAAAGAAATGAAGGATTTCCAATGTAAGGATTGATTCAAAAGGAAGTCCTGGTCGGAACTCAGAACTTCGACTGAAAATAATAGAAGAAAAACCCGAGCTGGAACTCAGATTTCCAAAGAAATGAAGGATTTCCAATGCGAGGATTGGATTCAAAAGGAAGTCCTTGTCGGAACTCAGAACTTCGACTAAAAATAATAGAAGAAAAATCCGAGCTGGAACTCGGATTTCTAAAGAAATGAAGGATTTTCAATGCGAGGATTGGATTCAAAAGGAAGTCCTGGTCGGAACTCAGAACTTCGACTGAAAATAATAGAAGAAAAACCCGAGCTGGAACTCGGATTTCCGAAGAAATGAAGGATTTCCAATGCGATGATTGGATTCAAAAGGAAGTCCTGGTCGGAACTCAGAACTTCAACTGAAAATAATAGAAGAAAAACCCGAGCTGGAACTCGGATTTCCAAAAGAATGAAGGATTTCCAATGCGAGGATTGGATTCAAAAGGAAATCCTGGTCGGAACTCAGAACTTCGACTGAAAATAATAGAAGAAAAACCCGAGTTGGAACTCGGATTTCCAAAAGATTGAAGGATTTCCAATGCGAGGATTGGATTCAAAAGGAAGTCTTGGTCAGAACTCAGAACTTCGACTGAAAATAATAGAAGAAAAACCCGAGCTGGAACTCGGATTTCCGAAGAAATGAAGGATTTCCAATGCGAGGATTGGATTCAAAAGGAAGTCTTGGTCGGAACTCATAACTTCGACTGAAAATAATAGAAGAAAAGACCGAGCTGGAACTCGGATTTCTGAAGAAATGAAGGATTTTCAATGCGAGGATTGGATTCAAAAGGAAGTCCTGGTCGGAACTCAGAACTTCGACTGAAAATAATAGAAGAAAAACCCGAGCTGGAACTCGAATTTCCAAAGAAATGAAGGATTTCCAATGCGAGGATTGAATTCAAAAGGAAGTCCTGATCGGAACTCAGAACTTGGACTGAAAATAATAGAAGAAAAACCCGAGCTGGAACTTGGATTTCCAAAAGATTGAAGGATTTTCAATGCGAGGATTGGATTCAAAAGGAAGTCCAGGTCATAACTCAGAACTTCGACTGAAAATAATAGATGAAAAACCCGAGCTGGAACTCGGATTTCCAAAGAGATGAAGGATTTCCAATGCGAGGATTGGATTCAAAAGGAAGTCCTCGTCGGAACTCAAAACTTCGACTGAAAATAATAGAAGAAAAACCCGAACTGGAACTCGGATTTCTAAAAGAATAAAGGATTTCAAATGCGAGGATTGGATTCAAAAGGAAATCCTGGTCGGAATTCAGAACTTCGACTGAAAATAATAGAAGAAAAACCCGAGCTGGAACTCGTATTTTTGAAGAAATGAAGGATTTTCATTGCGAGGATTGGATTCAAAAGGAAGTCGTGGTCGGAACTGAGAACTTCGACTGAAAATAGTAGAAGGAAAACCTGAGCTGGAACTCAGATTTCCAAAGAAATGAAGGATTTCCAATGCGAGGATTGGATTCAAAAGGAAGTCGTGGTCGGAACTCAGAACTTCGACTAAAAATAATAGAAGAAAAACCCGAGCTGGAACTCAGATTTCCAAAGAAATGAAGGATTTCCAATAAGGGGATTTGATTCAAAAGGAAGTCCTGGTCGGAACTCAGAACTTCGACTAAAAATAATAGAAGAAAAACCCGAGCTGGAACTCGGATTTCTAAAAGAATGAAGGATTTCCAATGCGAGGATTGGATTCAAAAGGAAGTCCTGGTCGGAACTCAGAACTTCGACTGGAAATAATAGAAGAAAAACCCGAGCTGGAACTCGGATTTACAAAGAAATGAAGGATTTCCAATGCGAGGATTGGATTTAAAAGGAAGTCCTGGTCGGAACTCAGAACCTCGACTGGAAATAATAAAAGAAAAACCCGAGCTAGAACTCGGATTTCCAAAGAGATGAAGGATTTCCAATGCAAGGATTGGATTTAAAAGGAACTCCTGGTCGGAACTCAGAACCTCGACTGAAAATAATAGAAGAAAAACCCGAGCTAGAACTCGGATTTTCAAAAGAATGAAGGATTTCCAATGCGAGGATTGGATTCAAAAGGAAGTCCTGGTCGGAACTCAGAACTTCGACTGAAAATAATAGAAGAAAAACCCGAGCTGGAACTCGGATTTCCGAAGAAATGAAGGATTTCCAATGCGAGGATTGGATTCAAAAGGAAGTCCTGGTCGACACTCAGAACTTCGACTAAAAATAATAGAAGAAAAAACCGAGCTGGAACTCGAATTTCTAAAATACTAAAGGATTTCCAATGCGAGGATTGGATTCAAAAGGAAGTCCTGGTCGGAACTCAGAACTTCGACTGAAAATAATAGAAGAAAAATCCGAGCTGGAACTCGGATTTCCAAAGAAATGAAGGATTTCCAATGCGAGGATTGGATTCAAAAGGCAGTCCTCGTCGAAACTCAGAACTTCGACTGGAAATAATAGAAGAAAAACCCGAGCTGGAACTTGGATTTCCAAAAAGATGAAGGATTTCCAATGCAAGGATTGGATTCAAAAGGAAGTTCTGGTCGGAACTCAGAACTTCGACTGAAAATAATAGAAGAAAAACTCAAGCTGAAACTCGGATTTCCATAAGAATGAAGGATTTCCAATGCGAGGATTGGATTCAAAAGAAAGTCCTGGCCGGAACTCAGAACTTCGACTGGAAATAATAAAATAAAAACCAGAGCTGGAACTCGGATTTCCAAAGAGATGAAGGATTTCTAATGCGAGGATTGGATTCAAAAGGAAGTCCTCGTCGGAACTCAGAACTTCAACTTAAAATAATAGAAGAAAAACCCGAGCTGGAACTCGGATTTCCGAAGAAATGAAGGATTTCCAATGCGAGGATTGGATTCAAAAGGAAGTCCTGGTCGAAACTCAGAACTTCGACTAAAAATAATAGAAGAAAAACTCGAGCTGAAACTTGGATTTCTGAAGAAATGAAGGATTTCCAATGCGAGGATTGGATTCAAAAGGAACTCTTGGTCGGAACTCAGAACTTCGACTAAAAATAATAGAAGAAAAACCCGAGCAGGAACTTGGATTTACAAAGAAATGAAGGATTTCCAAAGATATGAAGGATTTCCAATGCGAGGATTGAATTCAAAAGGAAGTCCTGGTCGGAACTCAGAACTTCGACTGAAAATAATAGAAGAAAAAACTGAGCTGAAACTCGGATTTCTAAAAGAATAAAGGATTTCCAATGCGATGATTGGATTCAAAAGGACGTCCTGGTCGGAACTCAGAACTTCGACTGAAAATAATTGAAGAAAAAACCGAGCTGGAACTCGGATTTCTAAAAGAATGAAGGATTTCTAATGCGAGGATTGGATTCAAAAGGAAGTCCTCGTCGGAACTCAGAACTTCGACTGGAAATAATAGAAGAAAAACCCGAGCTGGAACTCGGATTTACAAAGAAATGAAGGATTTCCAATGCGAGGATTGGATTTAAAAGGAAGTCCTGGTCGGAACTCAGAACCTCGACTAGAAATAATAAAAGAAAAACCCGAGCTAGAACTCGAATTTCCAAAGAGATGAAGGATTTCCAATGCGAGGATTGGATTCAAAAGGAAGTCCTGGTCGGAACTCAGAACTTCGACTGGAAATAATAAAAGAAAAACCCGAGATGGAACTCGGATTTTCGAAGAAATGAAGGATTTCCAATGCGAGGATTGAATTCAAAAGGAAGTCCTGGTCGGAACTCAGAATTCGACTGAAAATAATAGAAGAAAAACCCGAGCTGGAACTCGGATTTCCAAAGAAATGAAGGATTTCCAATGCGAGGATTGGATTCAAAAGGAAGTCCTGGTCGGAACTCAGAACCTCGACTGGAAATACTAAAAGAAAAGCCCGCGCTGGAATTCGGATTTCCAAAGAGATGAAGGATTTCCAATGCAAGGATTGGATTCAAAAGGAAGTCCTGGTCGGAACTCAGAACTTCGACTAAAAATAATAGAAGAAAAACCCGAGCTGAAAATCGGATTTCTAAAAGAATGAAGGATTTCGAATGCGAGGATTGAATTCAAAAGGAAGTTCTGGTTGGAACTCAGAACTTCGACTGAAAATAATAGAAGAAAAATTCGAGCTGGAATTCGGATTTCCGAAGAAATGAAGGATTTCCAATGCGAGGATTGGATTCAAAAGGAAGTCCTGGTCGGAACTCAGAACTTTGACTGAAAATAATAGAAGAAAAAACCGAGCTGGAACTCGGATTTCTAAAAGAATGAAGGATTTCCAATGCGAGGATTGAATTCAAAAGGAAGTCCTGGTCGGAACTCAGAACTTCGACTGAAAATAATAGAAGAAAAACCCGAGCTGGAATTCGGATTTCCGAAGAAATGAAGGATTTCCAATGCGAGGATGAGATTCAAAAGGAAGTCCTGGTCAGAACTCAGAACTTCGACTGAAAATAATAGAAGAAAAACCCGAGCTGGAACTCGGATTTCTAAAAGAATGAAGGATTTCCAATGCGAGGATTGGATTCAAAAGGAAGTCCTGGTCGGAACTCAGAACTTCGACTGAAAATAATAGAAGAAAAACCCGAGCTGGAACTCGGATTTCCAAAGAAATAAAGGATTTCCAATGCGAGGATTGGATTCAAAACGAAGTCCTGGTCGGAACTCAGAACTTTTACTGAAAATAATAGAAGAAAAGACCGAGCTGAAACTCGGATTTCCGAAGAAATGAAGGATTTCCAATGCGAGGATTGGATTTATAAGGAAGTCCTGATCGGAATTCAGAACTTCGACTGAAAATAATAGATGAAAAACCCGAGCTGGAACTCGGACTTCCAAAGAAATGAAGGATTTCCAATGCGAGGATTGAATTCAAAAGGAAGTCCTGGTCGGAACTCAGAGTTTCGACTGAAAATAATAGAAGAAAAACCCGAGCTGGAACTCGGATTTCCAAAAGAATGAAGGATTTCCAATGCGAGGATTGGATTCAAAAGGAAGTCCTGGTCGGAACTGAGAACTTCGACTTAAAATAATAGAAGAAAAACCCGAGCTAGAACTCGGATTTCCAAAAGAATGAAGGATTTCCAATGGGAGGATTGGATTCAAAAGGAAGTCCTGGTCGGAACTAGGAACTTCGACTGAAAATAATAGAAGAAAAACCCGAGCTGGAACTCGGATTTCCAAAGAAATGAAGGATTTCCAATGTAAGGATTGATTCAAAAGGAAGTCGTGGTCGAAACTCAGAACTTCGACTGAAAATAATAGAAGAAAAACCCGAGCTGGAACTCAGATTTCCAAAGAAATGAAGGATTTCCAATGCGAGGATTGGATTCAAAAGGAAGTCCTTGTCGGAACTCAGAACTTCGACTAAAAATAATAGAAGAAAAATCCGAGCTGGAACTCGGATTTCTAAAGGAATGAAGGATTTCCAATGCGAGGATTGAATTCAAAAGGAAGTCCTGGTCGGAACTCAGAACTTCGACTGAAAATAATAGAAGAAAAACCCGAGCTGGAACTCGGATTTTCGAAGAAATGAAGGATTTCCAATGCGAGGATTGGATTCAAAAGGAAGTCCTGGTCGGAACTCAGAACTTCAACTGAAAATAATAGAAGAAAAACCCGAGCTGGAACTCGGATTTCCAAAAGAATCTAGGATTTCCAATGCGAGGATTGGATTCAAAAGGAAATCCTGGTCGGAACTCAGAACTTCGACTGAAAATAATAGAAGAAAAACCCGAGTTGGAACTCGGATTTCCAAAAGATTGAAGGATTTCCAATGCGAGGATTGGATTCAAAAGGAAGTTTTTGTCAGAACTCAGAACTTCGACTGAAAATAATAGAAGAAAAACCCGAGCTGGAACTCAGATTTCCGAAGAAATGAAGGATTTCCAATGCGAGGATTGGATTCAAAAGGAAGTTTTGGTCGGAACTCATAACTTCGACTGAAAATAATAGAAGAAAAGACCGAGCTGGAACTCGGATTTCTGAAGAAATGAAGGATTTTCAATGCGAGGATTGGATTCAAAAGGAAGTCCTGGTCGGAACTCAGAACTTCGACTGAAAATAATAGAAGAAAAACCCGAGCTGGAACTCGAATTTCCAAAGAAATGAAGGATTTCCAATGCGAGGATTGAATTCAAAAGGAAGTCCTGATCGGAACTCAGAACTTGGACTGAAAATAATAGAAGAAAAACCCGAGCTAGAACTTGGATTTCCAAAAGATTGAAGGATTTTCAATGCGAGGATTGGATTCAAAAGGAAGTCCAGGTCATAACACAGAACTTCGACTGAAAATAATAGATGAAAAACCCGAGCTGGAACTCGGATTTCCAAAGAGATGAAGGATTTCCAATGCGAGGATTGGATTCAAAAGGAAGTTCTCGTCGGAACTCAGAACTTCGACTGAAAATAATAGAAGAAAAACCCGAACTGGAACTCGGATTTCTAAAAGAATAAAGGATTTCAAATGCGAGGATTGGATTCAAAAGGAAATCCTGGTCGGAATTCAGAACTTCGACTGAAAATAATAGAAGAAAAACCCGAGCTGGAACTCGTATTTTTGAAGAAATGAAGGATTTTCATTGCGAGGATTGGATTCAAAAGGAAGTCGTGGTCGGAACTCAGAACTTCGACTGAAAATAGTAGAAGAAAAACCTGAGCTGGAACTCAGATTTCCAAAGAAATGAAGGATTTCCAATGCGAGGATTGGATTCAAAAGGAAGTCGTGGTCGGAACTCAGAACTTCGACTAAAAATAATAGAAGAAAAACCCGAGCTGGAACTCAGATTTCCAAAGAAATGAAGGATTTCCAATGCGAGGATTGGATTCAAAAGGAAGTCCTTGTCGGAACTCAGAACTTCGACTAAAAATAATAGAAGAAAAATCCGAGCTGGAACTCGGATTTCTAAAGGAATGAAGGATTTCCAATGCGAGGATTGGATTCAAAAGGAAGTCCTGGTCGGAACTCAGAACTTCGACTGAAAATAATAGAAGAAAAACCCGAGCTGGAACTCGGATTTCCAAAGAAATGAAGGATTTCCAATGCGAGGATTGGATTCAAAAGGAAGTCCTGGTCGGAACTGAGAACTTCAACTGAAAATAATAGAAGAAAAAACCCGAGCAGGAACTCGGATTTCCAAAAGAATGAAGGATTTTCAATGCGAGGATTGGATTCAAAAGGAAGTCTTGGTCGGAACACAGAACTTCGACTGAAAATAATAAAAGAAAAACCCGAGCTGGAACTCGGATTTCTGAAGAAATGAAGGATTTCTAAAGCGAGGATTGGATTCAAAAGGAAGTCCTGGTCGGAACTCAGAACTTCGACTGAAAATAATAGAAGAAAAGACCGAGCTGAAACTCGGATTTCCGAAGAAATGAAGGATTTCTAATGCGAGGATTGGATTCAAAAGGAAGTCCTGGTCGAAACTCATAACTTCGACTGAAAATAATAGAAGAAAAGACCGAGCTGGAACTCGGATTTCTGAAGAAATGAAGGATTTTCAATGCGAGGATTGGATTCAAAAGGAAGTCCTGGTCGGAACTCAGAACTTCGACTGAAAATAATAGAAGAAAAACCCAAGTTGGAACTCGAATTTCCAAAGAAATGAAGGATTTCCAATGCGAGGATTGAATTCAAAAGGAAGTCCTGGTCGGAACTCAGAACTTAGACTGAAAATAATAGAAGAAAAACCCGAGCTGGAACTTGGATTTCCAAAAGATTGACGGATTTTCAATGCGAGGATTGGATTCAAAAGGAAGTCCAGGTCATAACTCAGAACTTCGACTGGAAATAATAAAAGAAAAACCCGAGCTGGAACTCGGATTTGCAAAGAGATAAAGGATTTCCAATGCGAGGATTGGATTCAAAAGGAAGTCCTCGTCGGAACTCAGAACTTCGACTGAAAATAATAGAAGAAAAACCCGAACTGAAACTCGGATTTCTAAAAGAATAAAGGATTTCAAATGCGAGGATTGGATTTAAAAGGAAATCCTGGTCGGAATTCAGAACTTCGACTGAAAATAATAGAAGAAAAACCCGAGCTGGAACTCGGATTTTTGAAGAAATGAAGGATTTTCATTGCGAGGATTGGATTCAAAAGGAAGTCGTGGTCGGAACTCAGAACATCGACTGAAAATAATAGAAGAAAAACCTGAGCTGGAACTCAGATTTACAAAGAAATGAAGGATTTCCAATGCGAGGATTGGATTCAAAAGGAAGTCCTGGTCGGAACTCAGAACTTCGACTAAAAATAATAGAAGAAAAACCCGAGCTGGAACTCGGATTTCTAAAAGAATGAAGGATTTCCAATGCGAGGATTGGATTCAAAAGGAAGTCCTGGTCGGAACTCAGAACTTCGACTGGAAATAATAGAAGAAAAACCCGAGCTGGAACTCGGATTTACAAAGAAATGAAGGATTTCCAATGCGAGGATTGGATTTAAAAGGAAGTCCTGGTCGGAACTCAGAACCTCGACTGGAAATAATAAAAGAAAAACCCGAGCTAGAACTCGGATTTCCAAAGAGATGAAGGATTTCCAATGCAAGGATTGGATTTAAAAGGAAGTTCTGGTCGGAACTCAGAACCTCGACTGAAAAAAATAGAAGAAAAAACCGAGCTGGAACTCGGATTTCTAAAAGAATGAAGGATTTCTAATGCGAGGATTGGATTCAAAAGGAAGTCCTCGTCGGAACTCAGAACTTCGACTGGAAATAATAGAAGAAAAACCCGAGCTGGAACTCGGATTTACAAAGAAATGAAGGATTTCCAATGCGAGGATTGGATTTAAAAGGAAGTCCTGGTCGGAATTCAGAACCTCGACTAGAAATAATAAAAGAAAAACCCGAGCTAGAACTCGAATTTCCAAAGAGATGAAGGATTTCCAATGCGAGGATTGGATTCAAAAGGAAGTCCTGGTCGGAACTCAGAACTTCGACTGGAAATAATAAAAGAAAAACCCGAGATGGAACTCGGATTTCCGAAGAAATGAAGGATTTCCAATGCGAGGATTGAATTCAAAAGGAAGTCCTGGTCGGAACTCAGAACTTCGACTGAAAATAATAGAAGAAAAACCCGAGCTGGAACTCGGATTTCCAAAGAAATGAAGGATTTCCAATGCGAGGATTGGATTCAAAAGGAAGTCCTGGTCGGAACTCAGAACCTCGACTGGAAATACTAAAAGAAAAGCCCGCGCTGGAATTCGGATTTCCAAAGAGATGAAGGATTTCCAATGCAAGGATTGGATTCAAAAGGAAGTCCTGGTCGGAACTCAGAACTTCGACTAAAAATAATAGAAGAAAAACCCGAGCTGAAAATCGGATTTCTAAAAGAATGAAGGATTTCGAATGCGAGGATTGAATTCAAAAGGAAGTCCTGGTTAGAACTCAGAACTTCGAATGAAAATAATAGAAGAAAAATTCGAGCTGGAATTCGGATTTCCGAAGAAATGAAGGATTTCCAATGCGAGGATTGGATTCAAAAGGAAGTCCTGGTCGGAACTCAGAACTTTGACTGAAAATAATAGAAGAAAAAACCGAGCTGGAACTCGGATTTCTAAAAGAATGAAGGATTTCCAATGCGAGGATTGAATTCAAAAGGAAGTCCTGGTCGGAACTCAGAACTTAGACTGAAAATAATAGAAGAAAAACCCGAGCTGGAACTTGGATTTCCAAAAGATTGACGGATTTTCAATGCGAGGATTGGATTCAAAAGGAAGTCCAGGTCATAACTCAGAACTTCGACTGGAAATAATAAAAGAAAAACCCGAGCTGGAACTCGGATTTGCAAAGAGATAAAGGATTTCCAATGCGAGGATTGGATTCAAAAGGAAGTCCTCGTCGGAACTCAGAACTTCGACTGAAAATAATAGAAGAAAAACCCGAACTGAAACTCGGATTTCTAAAAGAATAAAGGATTTCAAATGCGAGGATTGGATTTAAAAGGAAATCCTGGTCGGAATTCAGAACTTCGACTGAAAATAATAGAAGAAAAACCCGAGCTGGAACTCGGATTTTTGAAGAAATGAAGGATTTTCATTGCGAGGATTGGATTCAAAAGGAAGTCGTGGTCGGAACTCAGAACATCGACTGAAAATAATAGAAGAAAAACCTGAGCTGGAACTCAGATTTACAAAGAAATGAAGGATTTCCAATGCGAGGATTGGATTCAAAAGGAAGTCCTGGTCGGAACTCAGAACTTCGACTAAAAATAATAGAAGAAAAACCCGAGCTGGAACTCGGATTTCTAAAAGAATGAAGGATTTCCAATGCGAGGATTGGATTCAAAAGGAAGTCCTGGTCGGAACTCAGAACTTCGACTGGAAATAATAGAAGAAAAACCCGAGCTGGAACTCGGATTTACAAAGAAATGAAGGATTTCCAATGCGAGGATTGGATTTAAAAGGAAGTCCTGGTCGGAACTCAGAACCTCGACTGGAAATAATAAAAGAAAAACCCGAGCTAGAACTCGGATTTCCAAAGAGATGAAGGATTTCCAATGCAAGGATTGGATTTAAAAGGAAGTTCTGGTCGGAACTCAGAACCTCGACTGAAAAAAATAGAAGAAAAAACCGAGCTGGAACTCGGATTTCTAAAAGAATGAAGGATTTCTAATGCGAGGATTGGATTCAAAAGGAAGTCCTCGTCGGAACTCAGAACTTCGACTGGAAATAATAGAAGAAAAACCCGAGCTGGAACTCGGATTTACAAAGAAATGAAGGATTTCCAATGCGAGGATTGGATTTAAAAGGAAGTCCTGGTCGGAATTCAGAACCTCGACTAGAAATAATAAAAGAAAAACCCGAGCTAGAACTCGAATTTCCAAAGAGATGAAGGATTTCCAATGCGAGGATTGGATTCAAAAGGAAGTCCTGGTCGGAACTCAGAACTTCGACTGGAAATAATAAAAGAAAAACCCGAGATGGAACTCGGATTTCCGAAGAAATGAAGGATTTCCAATGCGAGGATTGAATTCAAAAGGAAGTCCTGGTCGGAACTCAGAACTTCGACTGAAAATAATAGAAGAAAAACCCGAGC
Organism: Nuphar pumila; assembly: GCF_984573655.1. NCBI lineage: Eukaryota > Viridiplantae > Streptophyta > Magnoliopsida > Nymphaeales > Nymphaeaceae > Nuphar > Nuphar pumila. The sequence goes on from NC_143259.1 coordinate 52,424,454, forward strand.
TGGAACTCGGATTTCCAAAGAAATGAAGGATTTCCAATGCGAGGATTGGATTCAAAAGGAAGTCCTGGTCGGAACTCAGAACCTCGACTGGAAATACTAAAAGAAAAGCCCGCGCTGGAATTCGGATTTCCAAAGAGATGAAGGATTTCCAATGCAAGGATTGGATTCAAAAGGAAGTCCTGGTCGGAACTCAGAACTTCGACTAAAAATAATAGAAGAAAAACCCGAGCTGAAAATCGGATTTCTAAAAGAATGAAGGATTTCGAATGCGAGGATTGAATTCAAAAGGAAGTCCTGGTTAGAACTCAGAACTTCGAATGAAAATAATAGAAGAAAAATTCGAGCTGGAATTCGGATTTCCGAAGAAATGAAGGATTTCCAATGCGAGGATTGGATTCAAAAGGAAGTCCTGGTCGGAACTCAGAACTTTGACTGAAAATAATAGAAGAAAAAACCGAGCTGGAACTCGGATTTCTAAAAGAATGAAGGATTTCCAATGCGAGGATTGAATTCAAAAGGAAGTCCTGGTCGGAACTCAGAACTTCGACTGAAAATAATAGAAGAAAAACCCGAGCTGAATTCGGATTTCCGAAGAAATGAAGGATTTCCAATGCGAGGATGAGATTCAAAAGGAAGTCCTGGTCGGAACTCAGAACTTCGACTGAAAATAATAGAAGAAAAACCCGAGCTGGAACTCGGATTTCCAAAAGAATGAAGGATTTCCAATGAGAGGATTGGATTCAAAAGGAAGTCCTGGTCGGAACTCAGAACTTCGACTGAAAATAATAGAAGAAAAACCCGAGCTGGAACTCGGATTTCCAAAAAAATGAAGGATTTCCAATGCGAGGATTGGATTCAAAACGAAGTCCTGGTCGGAACTCAGAACTTTTACTGAAAATAATAGAAGAAAAGACCGAGCTGAAACTCGGATTTCCGAAGAAATGAAGGATTTCCAATGCGAGGATTGGATTCATAAGGAAGTCCTGATCTGAATTCAGAACTTCGACTGAAAATAATAGATGAAAAACCCGAGCTGGAACTCGGATTTCCAAAGAAATGAAGGATTTCCAATGCGAGGATTGAATTCAAAAGGAAGTCCTGGTCGGAACTCAGAGCTTCGACTGAAAATAATAGAAGAAAAACCCGAGCTGGAACTCGGATTTCCAAAAGAATGAAGGATTTCCAATGCGAGGATTGGATTCAAAAGGAAGTCCTGGTCGGAACTGAGAACTTCGACTTAAAATAATAGAAGAAAAACCCGAGCTAGAACTCGGATTTCCAAAAGAATGAAGGATTTCCAATGGGAGGATTGGATTCAAAAGGAAGTCCTGGTCGGAACTAGGAACTTCGACTGAAAATAATAGAAGAAAAACCTGAGCTGGAACTCGGATTTCCAAAGAAATGAAGGATTTCCAATGTAAGGATTGATTCAAAAGGAAGTCCTGGTCGGAACTCAGAACCTCGACTGAAAATAATAGAAGAAAAACCCGAGCTGGAACTCAGATTTCCAAAGAAATGAAGGATTTCCAATGCGAGGATTGGATTCAAAAGGAAGTCCTTGTCGGAACTCAGAACTTCGACTAAAAATAATAGAAGAAAAATCCGAGCTGGAACTCGGATTTCTAAAGGAATGAAGGATTTCCAATGCGAGGATTGGATTCAAAAGGAAGTCCTGGTCGGAACTCAGAACTTCGACTGAAAATAATAGAAGAAAAACCCGAGCTGGAACTCGGATTTCTGAAGAAATGAAGGATTTCCAATGCGAGGATTGGATTCAAAAGGAAGTTCTGGTCGGAACTCAGAACTTCAACTGAAAATAATAGAAGAAAAACCCGAGCTGGAACTCGGATTTCCAAAAGAATGAAGGATTTCCAATGCGAGGATTGGATTCAAAAGGAAATCCTGGTCGGAACTCAGAACTTCGACTGAAAATAATAGAAGAAAAACCCGAGTTGGAACTCGGATTTCCAAAAGATTGAAGGATTTCCAATGCGAGGATTGGATTCAAAAGGAAGTCTTGGTCAGAACTCAGAACTTCGACTGAAAATAATAGAAGAAAAACCCGAGCTGGAACTCGGATTTCCGAAGAAATGAAGGATTTCCAATGCGAGGATTGGATTCAAAAGGAAGTCTTGGTCGGAACTCATAACTTCGACTGAAAATAATAGAAGAAAAGACCGAGCTGGAACTCGGATTTCTGAAGAAATGAAGGATTTTCGATGCGAGGATTGGATTCAAAAGGAAGTCCTGGTCGGAACTCAGAACTTCGACTGAAAATAATAGAAGAAAAACCCGAGCTGGAACTCGAATTTCCAAAGAAATGAAGGATTTCCAATGCGAGGATTGAATTCAAAAGGAAGTCCTGATCGGAACTCAGAACTTGGACTGAAAATAATAGAAGAAAAACCCGAGCTGGAACTTGGATTTCCAAAAGATTGAAGGATTTTCAATGCGAGGATTGGATTCAAAAGGAAGTCCAGGTCATAACTCAGAACTTCGACTGAAAATAATAGATGAAAAACCCGAGCTGGAACTCGGATTTCCAAAGAGATGAAGGATTTCCAATGCGAGGATTGGATTCAAAAGGAAGTCCTCGTCGGAACTCAGAACTTCGACTGAAAATGATAGAAGAAAAACCCGAACTGGAACTCGGATTTCTAAAAGAATAAAGGATTTCAAATGCGAGGATTGGATTCAAAAGGAAATCCTGGTCGGAATTCAGAACTTCGACTGAAAATAATAGAAGAAAAACCCGAGCTGGAACTCGTATTTTTGAAGAAATGAAGGATTTTCATTGCGAGGATTGGATTCAAAAGGAAGTCGTGGTCGGAACTCAGAACTTCGACTGAAAATAGTAGAAGAAAAGACCGAGCTGGAACTCAGATTTCCAAAGAAATGAAGGATTTCCAATGCGAGGATTGGATTCAAAAGGAAGTCGTGGTCGGAACTCAGAACTTCGACTAAAAATAATAGAAGAAAAACCCGAGCTGGAACTCAGATTTCCAAAGAAATGAAGGATTTCCAATGCGAGGATTGGATTCAAAAGGAAGTCCTTGTCGGAACTCAGAACTTCGACTAAAAATAATAGAAGAAAAATCCGAGCTGGAACTCGGATTTCTAAAGGAATGAAGGATTTCCAATGCGAGGATTGGATTCAAAAGGAAGTCCTGGTCGGAACTCAGAACTTCGACTGAAAATAATAGAAGAAAAACCCGAGCTGGAACTCGGATTTCAAAAGAAATGAAGGATTTCCAATGCGAGGATTGGATTCAAAAGGAAGTCCTGGTCGGAACTGAGAACTTCAACTGAAAATAATAGAAGAAAAAACCCGAGCTGGAACTCGGATTTCCAAAATAATGAAGGATTTTCAATGCGAGGATTGGATTCAAAAGGAAGTCTTGGTCGGAACACAGAACTTCGACTGAAAATAATAAAAGAAAACTCGAGCTGGAACTCGGATTTCTGAAGAAATGAAGGATTTCTAAAGCGAGGATTGGATTCAAAAGGAAGTCCTGGTCGGAACTCAGAACTTCGACTGAAAATAATAGAAGAAAAGACCGAGCAGAAACTCGGATTTCCGAAGAAATGAAGGATTTCTAATGCGAGGATTGGATTCAAAAGGAAGTCCTGGTCGAAACTCATAACTTCGACTGAAAATAATAGAAGAAAAGACCGAGCTGGAACTCGGATTTCTGAAGAAATGAAGGATTTTCAATGCGAGGATTGGATTCAAAAGGAAGTCCTGGTCGGAACTCAGAACTTCGACTGAAAATAATAGAAGAAAAACCCGAGCTGGAACTCGAATTTCCAAAGAAATGAAGGATTTCCAATGCGAGGATTGAATTCAAAAGGAAGTCCTGGTCGGAACTCAGAACTTGGACTGAAAATAATAGAAGAAAAACCCGAGCTGGAACTTGGATTTCCAAAAGATTGAAGGATTTTCAATGCGAGGATTGGATTCAAAAGAAAGTCCAGGTCATAACTCAGAACTTCGACTGGAAATAATAAAAGAAAAACCCGAGCTGGAACTCGGATTTGCAAAGAGGTGAAGGATTTCCAATGCGAGGATTGGATTCAAAAGGAAGTCCTCGTCGGAACTCAGAACTTCGACTGAAAATAATAGAAGAAAATCCCGAACTGGAACTCGGATTTCTAAAAGAATAAAGGATTTCAAATGCGAGGATTGGATTTAAAAGGAAATCCTGGTCGGAATTCAGAACTTCGACTGAAAATAATAGAAGAAAAACCCGAGCTGGAACTCGGATTTTTGAAGAAATGAAGGATTTTCATTGCGAGGATTGGATTCAAAAGGAAGTCGTGGTCGGAACTCAGAACTTCGACTGAAAATAATAGAAGAAAAACCTGAGCTGGAACTCAGATTTCCAAAGAAATGAAGGATTTCCAATAAGGGGATTTCATTCAAAAGGAAGTCCTGGTCGGAACTCAGAACTTCGACTAAAAATAATAGAAGAAAAACCCGAGCTGGAACTCGGATTTCTAAAAGAATGAAGGATTTTCAATGCGAGGATTGGATTCAAAAGGAAGTCCTGGTCGGAACTCAGAACTTCGACTGGAAATAATAGAAGAAAAACCCGAGCTGGAACTCGGATTTACAAAGAAATGAAGGATTTCCAATGCGAGGATTGGATTTAAAAGGAAGTCCTGGTCGGAACTTAGAACCTCGACTGGAAATATTAAAAGAAAAACCCGAGCTAGAACTCGGATTTCCAAAGAGATGAAGGATTTCCAATGCGAGGATTGGATTCAAAAGGAAGTCCTGGTTGGAACTCAGAACTTCGACTGAAAATAATAGAAGAAAAACCCGAGCTGGAACTCGGATTTCCGAAGAAATGAAGGATTTCCAATGCGAGGATTGGATTCAAAAGGAAGTCCTGGTCGACACTCAGAACTTCGACTAAAAATAATAGAAGAAAAAACCGAGCTGGAACTCGGATTTCTAAAATACTAAAGGATTTCCAATGCGAGGATTGGATTCAAAAGGAAGTCCTGGTCGGAACTCAGAACTTCGACTGAAAATAATAGAAGAAAAATCCGAGCTGGAACTCGGATTTCCAAAGAAATGAAGGATTTCCAATGCGAGGATTGGATTCAAAAGGCAGTCCTCGTCGAAACTCAGAACTTCGACTGGAAATAATAGAAGAAAAACCCGAGCTGGAACTTGGATTTCCAAAAAGATGAAGGATTTCCAATGCAAGGATTGGATTCAAAAGGAAGTTCTGGTCGGAACTCAGAACTTCGACTGAAAATAATAGAAGAAAAACTCAAGCTGAAACTCGGATTTCCATAAGAATGAAGGATTTCCAATGCGAGGATTGGATTCAAAAGAAAGTCCTGGCCGGAACTCAGAACTTCGACTGGAAATAATAAAATAAAAACCAGAGCTGGAACTCGGATTTCCAAAGAGATGAAGGATTTCCAATGCGAGGATTGGATTCAAAAGGAAGTCCTGGTCGGAACTCAGAACTTCGACTGAAAATAATAGAAGAAAAACCCGAGCTGGAACTCGGATTTCCAAAGAAATGAAGGATTTCCAATGCGAGGATTGGATTCAAAAGGAAGTCCTGGTCGGAACTCAGAACCTCGACTGGAAATACTAAAAGAAAAGCCCGCGCTGGAATTCGGATTTCCAAAGAGATGAAGGATTTCCAATGCAAGGATTGGATTCAAAAGGAAGTCCTGGTCGGAACTCAGAACTTCGACTAAAAATAATAGAAGAAAAACCCGAGCTGAAAATCGGATTTCTAAAAGAATGAAGGATTTCGAATGCGAGGATTGAATTCAAAAGGAAGTCCTGGTTAGAACTCAGAACTTCGAATGAAAATAATAGAAGAAAAATTCGAGCTGGAATTCGGATTTCCGAAGAAATGAAGGATTTCCAATGCGAGGATTGGATTCAAAAGGAAGTCCTGGTCGGAACTCAGAACTTTGACTGAAAATAATAGAAGAAAAAACCGAGCTGGAACTCGGATTTCTAAAAGAATGAAGGATTTCCAATGCGAGGATTGAATTCAAAAGGAAGTCCTGGTCGGAACTCAGAACTTCGACTGAAAATAATAGAAGAAAAACCCGAGCTGAATTCGGATTTCCGAAGAAATGAAGGATTTCCAATGCGAGGATGAGATTCAAAAGGAAGTCCTGGTCGGAACTCAGAACTTCGACTGAAAATAATAGAAGAAAAACCCGAGCTGGAACTCGGATTTCCAAAAGAATGAAGGATTTCCAATGAGAGGATTGGATTCAAAAGGAAGTCCTGGTCGGAACTCAGAACTTCGACTGAAAATAATAGAAGAAAAACCCGAGCTGGAACTCGGATTTCCAAAAAAATGAAGGATTTCCAATGCGAGGATTGGATTCAAAACGAAGTCCTGGTCGGAACTCAGAACTTTTACTGAAAATAATAGAAGAAAAGACCGAGCTGAAACTCGGATTTCCGAAGAAATGAAGGATTTCCAATGCGAGGATTGGATTCATAAGGAAGTCCTGATCTGAATTCAGAACTTCGACTGAAAATAATAGATGAAAAACCCGAGCTGGAACTCGGATTTCCAAAGAAATGAAGGATTTCCAATGCGAGGATTGAATTCAAAAGGAAGTCCTGGTCGGAACTCAGAGCTTCGACTGAAAATAATAGAAGAAAAACCCGAGCTGGAACTCGGATTTCCAAAAGAATGAAGGATTTCCAATGCGAGGATTGGATTCAAAAGGAAGTCCTGGTCGGAACTGAGAACTTCGACTTAAAATAATAGAAGAAAAACCCGAGCTAGAACTCGGATTTCCAAAAGAATGAAGGATTTCCAATGGGAGGATTGGATTCAAAAGGAAGTCCTGGTCGGAACTAGGAACTTCGACTGAAAATAATAGAAGAAAAACCTGAGCTGGAACTCGGATTTCCAAAGAAATGAAGGATTTCCAATGTAAGGATTGATTCAAAAGGAAGTCCTGGTCGGAACTCAGAACCTCGACTGAAAATAATAGAAGAAAAACCCGAGCTGGAACTCAGATTTCCAAAGAAATGAAGGATTTCCAATGCGAGGATTGGATTCAAAAGGAAGTCCTTGTCGGAACTCAGAACTTCGACTAAAAATAATAGAAGAAAAATCCGAGCTGGAACTCGGATTTCTAAAGGAATGAAGGATTTCCAATGCGAGGATTGGATTCAAAAGGAAGTCCTGGTCGGAACTCAGAACTTCGACTGAAAATAATAGAAGAAAAACCCGAGCTGGAACTCGGATTTCTGAAGAAATGAAGGATTTCCAATGCGAGGATTGGATTCAAAAGGAAGTTCTGGTCGGAACTCAGAACTTCAACTGAAAATAATAGAAGAAAAACCCGAGCTGGAACTCGGATTTCCAAAAGAATGAAGGATTTCCAATGCGAGGATTGGATTCAAAAGGAAATCCTGGTCGGAACTCAGAACTTCGACTGAAAATAATAGAAGAAAAACCCGAGTTGGAACTCGGATTTCCAAAAGATTGAAGGATTTCCAATGCGAGGATTGGATTCAAAAGGAAGTCTTGGTCAGAACTCAGAACTTCGACTGAAAATAATAGAAGAAAAACCCGAGCTGGAACTCGGATTTCCGAAGAAATGAAGGATTTCCAATGCGAGGATTGGATTCAAAAGGAAGTCTTGGTCGGAACTCATAACTTCGACTGAAAATAATAGAAGAAAAGACCGAGCTGGAACTCGGATTTCTGAAGAAATGAAGGATTTTCGATGCGAGGATTGGATTCAAAAGGAAGTCCTGGTCGGAACTCAGAACTTCGACTGAAAATAATAGAAGAAAAACCCGAGCTGGAACTCGAATTTCCAAAGAAATGAAGGATTTCCAATGCGAGGATTGAATTCAAAAGGAAGTCCTGATCGGAACTCAGAACTTGGACTGAAAATAATAGAAGAAAAACCCGAGCTGGAACTTGGATTTCCAAAAGATTGAAGGATTTTCAATGCGAGGATTGGATTCAAAAGGAAGTCCAGGTCATAACTCAGAACTTCGACTGAAAATAATAGATGAAAAACCCGAGCTGGAACTCGGATTTCCAAAGAGATGAAGGATTTCCAATGCGAGGATTGGATTCAAAAGGAAGTCCTCGTCGGAACTCAGAACTTCGACTGAAAATGATAGAAGAAAAACCCGAACTGGAACTCGGATTTCTAAAAGAATAAAGGATTTCAAATGCGAGGATTGGATTCAAAAGGAAATCCTGGTCGGAATTCAGAACTTCGACTGAAAATAATAGAAGAAAAACCCGAGCTGGAACTCGTATTTTTGAAGAAATGAAGGATTTTCATTGCGAGGATTGGATTCAAAAGGAAGTCGTGGTCGGAACTCAGAACTTCGACTGAAAATAGTAGAAGAAAAGACCGAGCTGGAACTCAGATTTCCAAAGAAATGAAGGATTTCCAATGCGAGGATTGGATTCAAAAGGAAGTCGTGGTCGGAACTCAGAACTTCGACTAAAAATAATAGAAGAAAAACCCGAGCTGGAACTCAGATTTCCAAAGAAATGAAGGATTTCCAATGCGAGGATTGGATTCAAAAGGAAGTCCTTGTCGGAACTCAGAACTTCGACTAAAAATAATAGAAGAAAAATCCGAGCTGGAACTCGGATTTCTAAAGGAATGAAGGATTTCCAATGCGAGGATTGGATTCAAAAGGAAGTCCTGGTCGGAACTCAGAACTTCGACTGAAAATAATAGAAGAAAAACCCGAGCTGGAACTCGGATTTCAAAAGAAATGAAGGATTTCCAATGCGAGGATTGGATTCAAAAGGAAGTCCTGGTCGGAACTGAGAACTTCAACTGAAAATAATAGAAGAAAAAACCCGAGCTGGAACTCGGATTTCCAAAATAATGAAGGATTTTCAATGCGAGGATTGGATTCAAAAGGAAGTCTTGGTCGGAACACAGAACTTCGACTGAAAATAATAAAAGAAAACTCGAGCTGGAACTCGGATTTCTGAAGAAATGAAGGATTTCTAAAGCGAGGATTGGATTCAAAAGGAAGTCCTGGTCGGAACTCAGAACTTCGACTGAAAATAATAGAAGAAAAGACCGAGCAGAAACTCGGATTTCCGAAGAAATGAAGGATTTCTAATGCGAGGATTGGATTCAAAAGGAAGTCCTGGTCGAAACTCATAACTTCGACTGAAAATAATAGAAGAAAAGACCGAGCTGGAACTCGGATTTCTGAAGAAATGAAGGATTTTCAATGCGAGGATTGGATTCAAAAGGAAGTCCTGGTCGGAACTCAGAACTTCGACTGAAAATAATAGAAGAAAAACCCGAGCTGGAACTCGAATTTCCAAAGAAATGAAGGATTTCCAATGCGAGGATTGAATTCAAAAGGAAGTCCTGGTCGGAACTCAGAACTTGGACTGAAAATAATAGAAGAAAAACCCGAGCTGGAACTTGGATTTCCAAAAGATTGAAGGATTTTCAATGCGAGGATTGGATTCAAAAGAAAGTCCAGGTCATAACTCAGAACTTCGACTGGAAATAATAAAAGAAAAACCCGAGCTGGAACTCGGATTTGCAAAGAGGTGAAGGATTTCCAATGCGAGGATTGGATTCAAAAGGAAGTCCTCGTCGGAACTCAGAACTTCGACTGAAAATAATAGAAGAAAATCCCGAACTGGAACTCGGATTTCTAAAAGAATAAAGGATTTCAAATGCGAGGATTGGATTTAAAAGGAAATCCTGGTCGGAATTCAGAACTTCGACTGAAAATAATAGAAGAAAAACCCGAGCTGGAACTCGGATTTTTGAAGAAATGAAGGATTTTCATTGCGAGGATTGGATTCAAAAGGAAGTCGTGGTCGGAACTCAGAACTTCGACTGAAAATAATAGAAGAAAAACCTGAGCTGGAACTCAGATTTCCAAAGAAATGAAGGATTTCCAATAAGGGGATTTCATTCAAAAGGAAGTCCTGGTCGGAACTCAGAACTTCGACTAAAAATAATAGAAGAAAAACCCGAGCTGGAACTCGGATTTCTAAAAGAATGAAGGATTTTCAATGCGAGGATTGGATTCAAAAGGAAGTCCTGGTCGGAACTCAGAACTTCGACTGGAAATAATAGAAGAAAAACCCGAGCTGGAACTCGGATTTACAAAGAAATGAAGGATTTCCAATGCGAGGATTGGATTTAAAAGGAAGTCCTGGTCGGAACTTAGAACCTCGACTGGAAATATTAAAAGAAAAACCCGAGCTAGAACTCGGATTTCCAAAGAGATGAAGGATTTCCAATGCGAGGATTGGATTCAAAAGGAAGTCCTGGTTGGAACTCAGAACTTCGACTGAAAATAATAGAAGAAAAACCCGAGCTGGAACTCGGATTTCCGAAGAAATGAAGGATTTCCAATGCGAGGATTGGATTCAAAAGGAAGTCCTGGTCGACACTCAGAACTTCGACTAAAAATAATAGAAGAAAAAACCGAGCTGGAACTCGGATTTCTAAAATACTAAAGGATTTCCAATGCGAGGATTGGATTCAAAAGGAAGTCCTGGTCGGAACTCAGAACTTCGACTGAAAATAATAGAAGAAAAATCCGAGCTGGAACTCGGATTTCCAAAGAAATGAAGGATTTCCAATGCGAGGATTGGATTCAAAAGGCAGTCCTCGTCGAAACTCAGAACTTCGACTGGAAATAATAGAAGAAAAACCCGAGCTGGAACTTGGATTTCCAAAAAGATGAAGGATTTCCAATGCAAGGATTGGATTCAAAAGGAAGTTCTGGTCGGAACTCAGAACTTCGACTGAAAATAATAGAAGAAAAACTCAAGCTGAAACTCGGATTTCCATAAGAATGAAGGATTTCCAATGCGAGGATTGGATTCAAAAGAAAGTCCTGGCCGGAACTCAGAACTTCGACTGGAAATAATAAAATAAAAACCAGAGCTGGAACTCGGATTTCCAAAGAGATGAAGGATTTCCAATGCGAGGATTGGATTCAAAAGGAAGTCCTCGTCGGAACTCAGAACTTCAACTTAAAATAATAGAAGAAAAACCCGAGCTGGAACTCGGATTTCCGAAGAAATGAAGGATTTCCAATGCGAGGATTGGATTCAAAAGGAAGTCCTGGTCGAAACTCAGAACTTCGACTAAAAATAATAGAAGAAAAACCCGAGCTGGAACTTGGATTTCTGAAGAAATGAAGGATTTCCAATGCGAGATTGGATTCAAAAGGAAGTCCTAGTCGGAACTCAGAACTTCGACTAAAAATAATAGAAGAAAAACCCGAGCAGGAACTTGGATTTACAAAGAAATGAAGGATTTCCAAAGATATGAAGGATTTCCAATGCGAGGATTGAATTCAAAAGGAAGTCCTGGTCGGAACTCAGAACTTCGTCTGAAAATAATAGAAGAAAAAACTGAGCTGAAACTCGAATTTCTAAAAGAATGAAGGATTTCCAATGCGATGATTGGATTCAAAAGGACGTCCTGGTCGGAACTCAGAACTTCGACTGAAAATAATAGAAGAAAAAACCGAGCTGGAACTCGGATTTCTAAAAGAATGAAGGATTTCTAATGCGAGGATTGGATTCAAAAGGAAGTCCTCGTCGGAACTCAGAACTTCGACTGGAAATAATAGAAGAAAAACCCGAGCTGGAACTCGGATTTACAAAGAAATGAAGGATTTCCAATGCGAGGATTGGATTTAAAAGGAAGTCCTGGTCGGAACTCAGAACCTCGACTAGAAATAATAAAAGAAAAACCCGAGCTAGAACTCGGATTTCCAAAGAGATGAAGGATTTCCAATGCGAGGATTGGATTCAAAAGGAAGTCCTGGTCGGAACTCAGAACTTCGACTGGAAATAATAAAAGAAAAACCCGAGATGGAACTCGGATTTCCGAAGAAATGAAGGATTTCCAATGCGAGGATTGAATTCAAAAGGAAGTCCTGGTCGGAACTCAGAACTTCGACTGAAAATAATAGAAGAAAAACCCGAGCTGGAACTCGGATTTCCAAAGAAATGAAGGATTTCCAATGCGAGGATTGGATTCAAAAGGAAGTCCTGGTCGGAACTCAGAACCTCGACTGGAAATACTAAAAGAAAAGCCCGAGCTGGAATTCGGATTTCCAAAGAGATGAAGGATTTCCAATGCAAGGATTGGATTCAAAAGGAAGTCCTGGTCGGAACTCAGAACTTCGACTAAAAATAATAGAAGAAAAACCCGAGCTGAAAATCGGATTTCTAAAAGAATGAAGGATTTCGAATGCGAGGATTGAATTCAAAAGGAAGTCCTGGTTGGAACTCAGAACTTCGACTGAAAATAATAGAAGAAAAATTCGAGCTGGAATTCGGATTTCCGAAGAAATGAAGGATTTCCAATGCGAGGATTGGATTCAAAAGGAAGTCCTGGTCGGAACTCAGAACTTTGACTGAAAATAATAGAAGAAAAAACCGAGCTGGAACTCGGATTTCTAAAAGAATGAAGGATTTCCAATGCGAGGATTGAATTCAAAAGGAAGTCCTGGTCGGAACTCAGAACTTCGACTGAAAATAATAGAAGAAAAACCCGAGCTGGAATTCGGATTTCCGAAGAAATGAAAGATTTCCAATGCGAGGATGAGATTCAAAAGGAAGTCCTGGTCGAAACTCAGAACTTCGACTGAAAATAATAGAAGAAAAACCCGAGCTGGAACTCGGATTTCCAAAAGAATGAAGGATTTCCAATGCGAGGATTGGATTCAAAAGGAAGTCCTGGTCGGAACTCAGAACTTCGACTGAAAATAATAGAAGAAAAACCCGAGATGGTACTCGGATTTCCAAAGAAATGAAGGATTTCCAATGCGAGGATTGGATTCAAAACGAAGTCCTGGTCGGAACTCAGAACTTTTACTGAAAATAATAGAAGAAAAGACCGAGCTGAAACTCGGATTTTCGAAGAAATGAAGGATTTCCATTGCGAGGATTGGATTCATAAGGAAGTCCTGATCGGAATTCAGAACTTCGACTGAAAATAATAGATGAAAAACCCGAGCTGGAACTCGGATTTCCAAAGAAATGAAGGATTTCCAATGCGAGGATTGAATTCAAAAGGAAGTCCTGGTCGGAACTCAGAGTTTCGACTGAAAATAATAGAAGAAAAACCCGAGCTGGAACTCGGATTTTCAAAAGAATGAAGGATTTCCAATGCGAGGATTGGATTCAAAAGGAAGTACTGGTCGGAACTGAGAACTTCGACTTAAAATAATAGAAGAAAAACCCGAGCTAGAACTCGGATTTCCAAAAGAATGAAGGATTTCCAATGGGAGGATTGGATTCAAAAGGAAGTCCTGGTCGGAACTAGGAACTTCGACTGAAAATAATAGAAGAAAAACCCGAGCTGGAACTCGGATTTCCGAAGAAATGAAGGATTTCCAATGCGAGGATTGGATTCAAAAGGAAGTCCTGGTCGGAACTGAGAACTTCAACTGTAAATAATAGAAGAAAAAACCCGAGCTGGAACTCGGATTTCCAAAAGAATGAAGGATTTCCAATGCGAGGATTGGATTCAAAAGGAAATCCTGGTCGGAACTCAGAACTTCGACTGAAAATAATAGAAGAAAAACCCGAGTTGGAACTCGGATTTCCAAAAGATTGAAGGATTTCCAATGCGAGGATTGGATTCAAAAGGAAGTCTTGGTCAGAACTCAGAACTTCGACTGAAAATAATAGAAGAAAAACCCGAGCTGGAACTCGGATTTCCGAAGAAATGAAGGATTTCCAATGCGAGGATTGGATTCAAAAGGAAGTCTTGGTCGGAACTCATAACTTCGACTGAAAATAATAGAAGAAAAGACCGAGCTGGAACTCGGATTTCTGAAGAAATGAAGGATTTTCAATGCGAGGATTGGATTCAAAAGGAAGTCCTGGTCGGAACTCAGAACTTCGACTGAAAATAATAGAAGAAAAACCCGAGCTGGAACTCGAATTTCCAAAGAAATGAAGGATTTCCAATGCGAGGATTGAATTCAAAAGGAAGTCCTGATCGGAACTCAGAACTTGGACTGAAAATAATAGAAGAAAAACCCGAGCTGGAACTTGGATTTCCAAAAGATTGAAGGATTTTCAATGCGAGGATTGGATTCAAAAGGAAGTCCAGGTCATAACTCAGAACTTCGACTGAAAATAATAGATGAAAAACCCGAGCTGGAACTCGGATTTCCAAAGAGATGAAGGATTTCCAATGCGAGGATTGGATTCAAAAGGAAGTCCTCGTCGGAACTCAGAACTTCGACTGAAAATAATAGAAGAAAAACCCGAACTGGAACTCGGATTTCTAAAAGAATAAAGGATTTCAAATGCGAGGATTGGATTCAAAAGGAAATCCTGGTCGGAATTCAGAACTTCGACTGAAAATAATAGAAGAAAAACCCGAGCTGGAACTCGTATTTTTGAAGAAATGAAGGATTTTCATTGCGAGGATTGGATTCAAAAGGAAGTCGTGGTCGGAACTCAGAACTTCGACTGAAAATAGTAGAAGAAAAACCTGAGCTGGAACTCAGATTTCCAAAGAAATGAAGGATTTCCAATGCGAGGATTGGATTCAAAAGGAAGTCGTGGTCGGAACTCAGAACTTCGACTAAAAATAATAGAAGAAAAACCCGAGCTGGAACTCAGATTTCCAAAGAAATGAAGGATTTCCAATGCGAGGATTGGATTCAAAAGGAAGTCCTTGTCGGAACTCAGAACTTCGACTAAAAATAATAGAAGAAAAATCCGAGCTGGAACTCGGATTTCTAAAGGAATGAAGGATTTCCAATGCGAGGATTGGATTCAAAAGGAAGTCCTGGTCGGAACTCAGAACTTCGACTGAAAATAATAGAAGAAAAACCCGAGCTGGAACTCGGATTTCCAAAGAAATGAAGGATTTCCAATGCGAGGATTGGATTCAAAAGGAAGTCCTGGTCGGAACTGAGAACTTCAACTGAAAATAATAGAAGAAAAAACCCGAGCTGGAACTCGGATTTCCAAAAGAATGAAGGATTTTCAATGCGAGGATTGGATTCAAAAGGAAGTCTTGGTCGGAACACAGAACTTCGACTGAAAATAATAAAAGAAAAACCCGAGCTGGAACTCGGATTTCTGAAGAAATGAAGGATTTCCAAAGCGAGGATTGGATTCAAAAGGAAGTCCTGGTCGGAACTCAGAACTTCGACTGAAAATAATAGAAGAAAAGACCGAGCTGAAACTCGGATTTCCGAAGAAATGAAGGATTTCTAATGCGAGGATTGGATTCAAAAGGAAGTCCTGGTCGAAACTCATAACTTCGACTGAAAATAATAGAAGAAAAGACCGAGCTGGAACTCAGATTTCTGAAGAAATGAAGGATTTTCAATGCGAGGATTGGATTCAAAAGGAAGTCCTGGTCGGAACTCAGAACTTCGACTGAAAATAATAGAAGAAAAACACAAGCTGGAACTCGAATTTCCAAAGAAATGAAGGATTTCCAATGCGAGGATTGAATTCAAAAGGAAGTCCTGGTCGGAACTCAGAACTTGGACTGAAAATAATAGAAGAAAAACCCGAGCTGGAACTTGGATTTCCAAAAGATTGAAGGATTTTCAATGCGAGGATTGGATTCAAAAGGAAGTCCAGGTCATAACTCAGAACTTCGACTGGAAATAATAAAAGAAAAACCCGAGCTGGAACTCGGATTTGCAAAGAGATGAAGGATTTCCAATGCGAGGATTGGATTCAAAAGGAAGTCCTCGTCGGAACTCAGAACTTCGACTGAAAATAATAAAAGAAAAACCCGAACTGGAACTCGGATTTCTAAAAGAATAAAGGATTTCAAATGCGAGGATTGGATTAAAAAGGAAATCCTGGTCGGAATTCAGAACTTCGACTGAAAATAATAGAAGAAAAACCCGAGCTGGAACTCGGATTTTTGAAGAAATGAAGGATTTTCATTGCGAGGATTGGATTCAAAAGGAAGTCGTGGTCGGAACTCAGAACTTCGACTGAAAATAATAGAAGAAAAACCTGAGCTGGAACTCAGATTTCCAAAGAAATGAAGGATTTCCAATGCGAGGATTGGATTCAAAAGGAAGTCCTGGTCGGAACTCAGAACTTCGACTAAAAATAATAGAAGAAAAACCCGAGCTGGAACTCGGATTTCTAAAAGAATGAAGGATTTCCAATGCGAGGATTGGATTCAAAAGGAAGTCCTGGTCGGAACTCAGAACTTCGACTGGAAATAATAGAAGAAAAACCCGAGCTGGAACTCGGATTTACAAAGAAATGAAGGATTTCCAATGCGAGGATTGGATTTAAAAGGAAGTCCTGGTCGGAACTCAGAACCTCGACTGGAAATAATAAAAGAAAAACCCGAGCTAGAACTCGGATTTCCAAAGAAATGAAGGATTTCCAATGCAAGGATTGGATTTAAAAGGAAGTCCTGGTCGGAACTCAGAACCTCGACTGAAAATAATAGAAGAAAAACCCGAGCTAGAACTCGGATTTTCAAAAGAATGAAGGATTTCCAATGCGAGGATTGGATTCAAAAGGAAGTCCTGGTCGGAACTCAGAACTTCGACTGAAAATAATAGAAGAAAAACCCGAGCTGGAACTCGGATTTCTGAAGAAATGAAGGATTTCCAATGCGAGGATCGGATTCAAAAGGAAGTCCTCGTCGGAACTCAGAACTTCAACTGAAAATAATAAAAGAAAAACCCGAGCTGGAACTCGGATTTCCAAAAGAATGAAGGATTTCCAATGCGAGGATTGGATTCAAAAGGAAGTCCTGGTCGGAACTCAGAACTTCGACTGAAAATAATAGAAGAAAAACCCGAGCTGGAACTCGGATTTTCGAAGAAATGAAGGATTTCCAATGCGAGGATTGGATTCAAAAGGAAGTCCTGGTCGGAACTCAGAACTTCAACTGAAAATAATAGAAGAAAAACCTGAGCTGGAACTCGGATTTCCAAAAGAATGAAGGATTTCCAATGCGAGGATTGGATTCAAAAGGAAATCCTGGTCGGAACTCAGAACTTCGACTGAAAATAATAGAAGAAAAACCCGAGTTGGAACTCGGATTTCTAAAAGATTGAAGGATTTCCAATGCGAGGATTGGATTCAAAAGGAAGTCTTGGTCAGAACTCAGAACTTCGACTGAAAATAATAGAAGAAAAACCCGAGTTGGAACTCGGATTTCCGAAGAAATGAAGGATTTCCAATGCGAGGATTGGATTCAAAAGGAAGTCTTGGTCGGAACTCATAACTTCGACTGAAAATAATAGAAGAAAAGACCGAGCTGGAACTCGGATTTCTGAAGAAATGAAGGATTTTCAATGCGAGGATTGGATTCAAAAGGAAGTCCTGGTCAGAACTCAGAACTTCGACTGAAAATAATAGAAGAAAAACTCGAGCTCGAACTCGAATTTCCAAAGAAATGAAGGATTTCCAATGCGAGGATTGAATTCAAAAGGAAGTCCTGATCGGAACTCAGAACTTGGACTGAAAATAATAGAAGAAAAACCCGAGCAGGAACTTGGATTTCCAAAAGATTGAAGGATTTTCAATGCGAGGATTGGATTCAAAAGGAAGTCCAGGTCATAACTCAGAACTTCGACTGAAAATAATAGATGAAAAACCCGAGCTGGAACTCGGATTTCCAAAGAGATGAAGGATTTCCAATGCGAGGATTGGATTCAAAAGGAAGTCCTCGTCGGAACTCAGAACTTCGACTGAAAATAATAGAAGAAAAACCCGAACTGGAACTCGGATTTCTAAAAGAATAAAGGATTTCAAATGCGAGGATTGGATTCAAAAGGAAATCCTGGTCGGAATTCAGAACTTCGACTGAAAATAATAGAAGAAAAACCCGAGCTGGAACTCAGATTTTTGAAGAAATGAAGGATTTTCATTGCGAGGATTGGATTCAAAAGGAAGTCGTGGTCGGAACTCAGAACTTCGACTGAAAATAATAGAAGAAAAACCTGAGCTGGAACTCAGATTTCCAAAGAAATGAAGGATTTCCAATGCGAGGATTGGATTCAAAAGGAAGTCGTGGTCGGAACTCAGAACTTCGACTAAAAATAATAGAAGAAAAACCCGAGCTGGAACTCAGATTTCCAAAGAAATGAAGGATTTCCAATGCGAGGATTGGATTCAAAAGGAAGTCCTTGTCGGAACTCAGAACTTCGACTAAAAATAATAGAAGAAAAATCCGAGCTGGAACT
The DNA here is from genome assembly GCF_984573655.1 of Nuphar pumila. Classification (NCBI taxonomy): domain Eukaryota; kingdom Viridiplantae; phylum Streptophyta; class Magnoliopsida; order Nymphaeales; family Nymphaeaceae; genus Nuphar; species Nuphar pumila. The sequence continues at coordinate 52,442,647 of NC_143259.1, forward strand.
CGGATTTCTAAAGGAATGAAGGATTTCCAATGCGAGGATTGGATTCAAAAGGAAGTCCTGGTCGGAACTCAGAACTTCGACTGAAAATAATAGAAGAAAAACCCGAGCTGGAACTCGGATTTCCAAAGAAATGAAGGATTTCCAATGCGAGGATTGGATTCAAAAGGAAGTCCTGGTCGGAACTGAGAACTTCAACTGAAAATAATAGAAGAAAAAACCTGAGCTGGAACTCGGATTTCCAAAAGAATGAAGGATTTCCAATGCGAGGATTGGATTCAAAAGGAAGTCTTGGTCGGAACACAGAACTTCGACTGAAAATAATAAAAGAAAAACCCGAGCTGGAACTCGGATTTCTGAAGAAATGAAGGATTTCTAAAGCGAGGATTGGATTCAAAAGGAAGTCCTGGTCGGAACTCAGAACTTCGACTGAAAATAATAGAAGAAAAGACCGAGCTGAAACTCGGATTTCCGAAGAAATGAAGGATTTCTAATGCGAGGATTGGATTCAAAAGGAAGTCCTGGTCGAAACTCATAACTTCGACTGAAAATAATAGAAGAAAAGACCGAGCTGGAACTCGGATTTCTGAAGAAATGAAGGATTTTCAATGCGAGGATTGGATTCAAAAGGAAGTCCTGGTCGGAACTCAGAACTTCGACTGAAAATAATAGAAGAAAAACCCGAGCTGGAACTCGAATTTCCAAAGAAATGAAGGATTTCCAATGCGAGGATTGAATTCAAAAGGAAGTCCTGGTCGGAACTCAGAACTTGGACTGAAAATAATAGAAGAAAAACCCGAGCTGGAACTTGGATTTCCAAAAGATTGAAGGATTTTCAATGCGAGGGTTGGATTCAAAAGAAAGTCCAGGTCATAACTCAGAACTTCGACTGGAAATAATAAAAGAAAAACCCGAGCTGGAACTCGGATTTGCAAAGAGGTGAAGGATTTCCAATGCGAGGATTGGATTCAAAAGGAAGTCCTCGTCGGAACTCAGAACTTCGACTGAAAATAATAGAAGAAAATCCCGAACTGGAACTCGGATTTCTAAAAGAATAAAGGATTTCAAATGCGAGGATTGGATTTAAAAGGAAATCCTGGTCGGAATTCAGAACTTCGACTGAAAATAATAGAAGAAAAACCCGAGCTGGAACTCGGATTTTTGAAGAAATGAAGGATTTTCATTGCGAGGATTGGATTCAAAAGGAAGTCGTGGTCGGAACTCAGAACTTCGACTGAAAATAATAGAAGAAAAACCTGAGCTGGAACTCAGATTTCCAAAGAAATGAAGGATTTCCAATAAGGGGATTTCATTCAAAAGGAAGTCCTGGTCGGAACTCAGAACTTCGACTAAAAATAATAGAAGAAAAACCCGAGCTGGAACTCGGATTTCTAAAAGAATGAAGGATTTCCAATGCGAGGATTGGATTCAAAAGGAAGTCCTGGTCGGAACTCAGAACTTCGACTGGAAATAATAGAAGAAAAACCCGAGCTGGAACTCGGATTTACAAAGAAATGAAGGATTTCCAATGCGAGGATTGGATTTAAAAGGAAGTCCTGGTCGGAACTTAGAACCTCGACTGGAAATAATAAAAGAAAAACCCGAGCTAGAACTCGGATTTCCAAAGAGATGAAGGATTTCCAATGCGAGGATTGGATTCAAAAGGAAGTCCTGGTTGGAACTCAGAACTTCGACTGAAAATAATAGAAGAAAAACCCGAGCTGGAACTCGGATTTCCGAAGAAATGAAGGATTTCCAATGCGAGGATTGGATTCAAAAGGAAGTCCTGGTCGACACTCAGAACTTCGACTAAAAATAATAGAAGAAAAAACCGAGCTGGAACTCGGATTTCTAAAATACTAAAGGATTTCCAATGCGAGGATTGGATTCAAAAGGAAGTCCTGGTCGGAACTCAGAACTTCGACTGAAAATAATAGAAGAAAAATCCGAGCTGGAACTCGGATTTCCAAAGAAATGAAGGATTTCCAATGCGAGGATTGGATTCAAAAGGCAGTCCTCGTCGAAACTCAGAACTTCGACTGGAAATAATAGAAGAAAAACCCGAGCTGGAACTTGGATTTCCAAAAAGATGAAGGATTTCCAATGCAAGGATTGGATTCAAAAGGAAGTTCTGGTCGGAACTCAGAACTTCGACTGAAAATAATAGAAGAAAAACTCAAGCTGAAACTCGGATTTCCATAAGAATGAAGGATTTCCAATGCGAGGATTGGATTCAAAAGAAAGTCCTGGCCGGAACTCAGAACTTCGACTGGAAATAATAAAATAAAAACCAGAGCTGGAACTCGGATTTCCAAAGAGATGAAGGATTTCCAATGCGAGGATTGGATTCAAAAGGAAGTCCTCGTCGGAACTTAGAACTTCAACTTAAAATAATAGAAGAAAAACCCGAGCTGGAACTCGGATTTCCGAAGAAATGAAGGATTTCCAATGCGAGGATTGGATTCAAAAGGAAGTCCTGGTCGAAACTCAGAACTTCGACTAAAAATAATAGAAGAAAAACCCGAGCTGGAACTTGGATTTCTGAAGAAATGAAGGATTTCCAATGCGAGATTGGATTCAAAAGGAAGTCCTGGTCGGAACTCAGAACTTCGACTAAAAATAATAGAAGAAAAACCCGAGCAGGAACTTGGATTTACAAAGAAATGAAGGATTTCCAAAGATATGAAGGATTTCCAATGCGAGGATTGAATTCAAAAGGAAGTCCTGGTCGGAACTCAGAACTTCGTCTGAAAATAATAGAAGAAAAAACTGAGCTGAAACTCGAATTTCTAAAAGAATGAAGGATTTCCAATGCGATGATTGGATTCAAAAGGACGTCCTGGTCGGAACTCAGAACTTCGACTGAAAATAATAGAAGAAAAAACCGAGCTGGAACTCGGATTTCTAAAAGAATGAAGGATTTCTAATGCGAGGATTGGATTCAAAAGGAAGTCCTCGTCGGAACTCAGAACTTCGAATGGAAATAATAGAAGAAAAACCCGAGCTGGAACTCGGATTTACAAAGAAATGAAGGATTTCCAATGCGAGGATTGGATTTAAAAGGAAGTCCTGGTCGGAACTCAGAACCTCGACTAGAAATAATAAAAGAAAAACCCGAGCTAGAACTCGGATTTCCAAAGAGATGAAGGATTTCCAATGCGAGGATTGGATTCAAAAGGAAGTCCTGGTCGGAACTCAGAACTTCGACTGGAAATAATAAAAGAAAAACCCGAGATGGAACTCGGATTTCCGAAGAAATGAAGGATTTCCAATGCGAGGATTGAATTCAAAAGGAAGTCCTGGTCGGAACTCAGAACTTCGACTGAAAATAATAGAAGAAAAACCCGAGCTGGAACTCGGATTTCCAAAGAAATGAAGGATTTCCAATGCGAGGATTGGATTCAAAAGGAAGTCCTGGTCGGAACTCAGAACCTCGACTGGAAATACTAAAAGAAAAGCCCGAGCTGGAATTCGGATTTCCAAAGAGATGAAGGATTTCCAATGCAAGGATTGGATTCAAAAGGAAGTCCTGGTCGGAACTCAGAACTTCGACTAAAAATAATAGAAGAAAAACCCGAGCTGAAAATCGGATTTCTAAAAGAATGAAGGATTTCGAATGCGAGGATTGAATTCAAAAGGAAGTCCTGGTTGGAACTCAGAACTTCGACTGAAAATAATAGAAGAAAAATTCGAGCTGGAATTCGGATTTCCGAAGAAATGAAGGATTTCCAATGCGAGGATTGGATTCAAAAGGAAGTCCTGGTCGGAACTCAGAACTTTGACTGAAAATAATAGAAGAAAAAACCGAGCTGGAACTCGGATTTCTAAAAGAATGAAGGATTTCCAATGCGAGGATTGAATTCAAAAGGAAGTCCTGGTCGGAACTCAGAACTTCGACTGAAAATAATAGAAGAAAAACCCGAGCTGGAATTCGGATTTCCGAAGAAATGAAAGATTTCCAATGCGAGGATGAGATTCAAAAGGAAGTCCTGGTCGAAACTCAGAACTTCGACTGAAAATAATAGAAGAAAAACCCGAGCTGGAACTCGGATTTCCAAAAGAATGAAGGATTTCCAATGCGAGGATTGGATTCAAAAGGAAGTCCTGGTCGGAACTCAGAACTTCGACTGAAAATAATAGAAGAAAAACCCGAGCTGGTACTCGGATTTCCAAAGAAATGAAGGATTTCCAATGCGAGGATTGGATTCAAAACGAAGTCCTGGTCGGAACTCAGAACTTTTACTGAAAATAATAGAAGAAAAGACCGAGCTGAAACTCGGATTTTCGAAGAAATGAAGGATTTCCAATGCGAGGATTGGATTCATAAGGAAGTCCTGATCGGAATTCAGAACTTCGACTGAAAATAATAGATGAAAAACCCGAGCTGGAACTCGGATTTCCAAAGAAATGAAGGATTTCCAATGCGAGGATTGAATTCAAAAGGAAGTCCTGGTCGGAACTCAGAGTTTCGACTGAAAATAATAGAAGAAAAACCCGAGCTGGAACTCGGATTTTCAAAAGAATGAAGGATTTCCAATGCGAGGATTGGATTCAAAAGGAAGTACTGGTCGGAACTGAGAACTTCGACTTAAAATAATAGAAGAAAAACCCGAGCTAGAACTCGGATTTCCAAAAGAATGAAGGATTTCCAATGGGAGGATTGGATTCAAAAGGCAGTCCTCGTCGAAACTCAGAACTTCGACTGGAAATAATAGAAGAAAAACCCAAGCTGGAACTTGGATTTCCAAAAAGATGAAGGATTTCCAATGCAAGGATTGGATTCAAAAGGAAGTTCTGGTCGGAACTCAGAACTTCGACTGAAAATAATAGAAGAAAAACTCAAGCTGAAACTCGGATTTCCAAAAGAATGAAGGATTTCCAATGCGAGTATTCGATTCAAAAGAAAGTCCGGGCCGGAACTCAGAACTTCGACTGGAAATAATAAAATAAAAACCAGATCTGGAACTCGGATTTCCAAAGAGATGAAGGATTTCCAATGCGAGGATTGGATTCAAAAGGAAGTCCTCGTCGGAACTCAGAACTTCAACTTAAAATAATAGAAGAAAAACCCGAGCTGAAACTCGGATTTCCGAAGAAATGAAGGATTTCCAATGCGAGGATTGGATTCAAAAGGAAGTCCTGGTCGAAACTCAGAACTTCGACTAAAAATAATAGAAGAAAAACCCGAGCTGGAACTTGGATTTCCGAAGAAATGAAGGATTTCCAATGCGAGGATTGGATTCAAAAGGAAGTCCTGGTCGGAACTCAGAACTTCGACTAAAAATAATACAAGAAAAACCCGAGCAGGAACTTGGATTTACAAAGAAATGAAGGATTTCCAAAGATATGAAGGATTTCCAATGCGAGGATTGAATTCAAAAGGAAGTCCTGGTCGGAACTCAGAACTTCGACTGAAAATAATAGAAGAAAAAACTGAGCTGAAACTCGGATTTCTAAAAGAATGAAGGATTTCCAATGCGATGATTGGATTCAAAAGGACGTCCTGGTCGGAACTCAGAACTTCGACTGAAAATAATAGAAGAAAAAACCGAGCTGGTACTCGGATTTCTAAAAGAATGAAGGATTTCCAATGCGAGGATTGGATTCAAAAGGAAGTCCTCGTCGGAACTCAGAACTTCGACTGGAAATAATAGAAGAAAAACCTGAGCTGGAACTCGGATTTACAAAGAAATGAAGGATTTCCAATGCGAGGATTGGATTTAAAAGGAAGTCCTGGTCGGAACTCAGAACCTCGACTAGAAATAATAAAAGGAAAACCCGAGCTAGAACTCGGATTTTCAAAGAGATGAAGGATTTCCAATGCGAGGATTGGATTCAAAAGGAAGTCCTGGTCGGAACTCAGAACTTCGACTGGAAATAATAAAAGAAAAACCCGAGATGGAACTCGGATTTCCGAAGAAATGAAGGATTTCCAATGCGAGGATTGAATTCAAAAGGAAGTCCTGGTCGGAACTCAGAACTTCGACTGAAAATAATAGAAGAAAAACCCGAGCTGGAACTCGGATTTCCAAAGAAATGAAGGATTTCCAATGCGAGGATTGGATTCAAAAGGAAGTCCTGGTCGGAACTCAGAACCTCGACTGGAAATACTAAAAGAAAAGCCCGAGCTGGAATTCGGATTTCCAAAGAGATGAAGGATTTCCAATGCAAGGATTGGATTCAAAAGGAAGTCCTGGTCGGAACTCAGAACTTCGACTAAAAATAATAGAAGAAAAACCCGAGCTGGAACTCGGATTTCTAAAAGAATGAAGGATTTCAAATGCGAGGATTGAATTCAAAAGGAAGTCCTGGTTGGAACTCAGAACTTCAACTGAAAATAATAGAAGAAAAATTCGAGCTGGAATTCGGATTTCCGAAGAAATGAAGGATTTCCAATGCGAGGATTGGATTCAAAAGGAAGTCCTGGTCGGAACTCAGAACTTCGACTGAAAATAATAGAAGAAAAACCCGAGCTGGAACTCGGATTTCTAAAAGAATGAAGGAGTTCCAATGCGAGGATTGAATTCAAAAGGAAGTCCTGGTCGAAACTCAGAACTTCGACTGAAAATAATAGAAGAAAAACCCGAGCTGGAATTCGGATTTCCGAAGAAATGAAGGATTTCCAATGCGAGGATGAGATTCAAAACGAAGTCCTGGTCGGAACTCAGAACTTCGACTGAAAATAATAGAAGAAAAACCCGAGCTGGAACTCGGATTTCCAAAAGAATGAAAGATTTCCAATGCGAGGATTGGATTCAAAAGGAAGTCCTGGTCGGAACTCAGAACTTCGACTGAAAATAATAGAAGAAAAACCCGAGCTGGAACTCGGATTTCCAAAGAAATGAAGGATTTCCAATGCGAGGATTGGATTCAAAACGAAGCCCTGGTCGGAACTCAGAACTTCGACTGAAAATAATAGAAGAAAAGACCGAGGTGAAACTCAGATTTCCGAAGAAATGAAGGATTTCCAATGCGAGGATTGGATTCATAAGGAAGTCCTGATCAGAATTCAGAACTTCGACTGAAAATAATAGATGAAAAACCCGAGCTGGAACTCGGATTTCCAAAGAAATGAAGGATTTCCAATGCGAGGATTGAATTCAAAAGGAAGTCCTGGTCGGAACTCAGAGCTTCGACTGAAAATAATAGAAGAAAAACCCGAGCTGGAACTCGGATTTCCAAAAGAATGAAGGATTTCCAATGCGAGGATTGGATTCAAAAGGAAGTCCTGGTCGGAACTCAGAACTTCGACTGAAAATAATAGAAGAAAAACCCGAGCTGGAACTCGGATTTCCAAAGAAATGAAGGATTTCCAATGCGAGGATTGGATTCAAAAGTCCTTGTCGGAACTCAGAACTTCGACTGAAAATAATAGAAGAAAAATCCGAGCTGGAACTCGGATTTCTAAAGGAATGAAGGATTTCCAATGTAAGGATTGATTCAAAAGGAAGTCCTGGTCGGAACTCAGAACTTCGACTGAAAATAATAGAAGAAAAACCCGAGCTGGAACTCAGATTTCCAAAGAAATGAAGGATTTCCAATGCGAGGATTGGATTCAAAAGGAAGTCCTTGTCGGAACTCAGAACTTCGACTAAAAATAATAGAAGAAAAATCCGAGCTGGAACTCGGATTTCTAAAGGAATGAAGGATTTCCAATGCGAGGATTGGATTCAAAAGGAAGTCCTGGTCGGAACTCAGAACTTCGACTGAAAATAATAGAAGAAAAACCCGAGCTGGAACTCGGATTTCCAAAGAAATGAAGGATTTCCAATGCGAGGATTGGATTCAAAAGGAAGTCCTGGTCGGAACTCAGAACTTCAACTGAAAATAATAGATGAAAAACCCGAGCTGGAACTCGGATTTCCAAAAGAATGAAGGATTTCCAATGCGAGGATTGGATTCAAAAGGAAATCCTTGTCGGAACTCAGAACTTCGACTGAAAATAATAGAAGAAAAACCCGAGTTGGAACTCGGATTTCCAAAAGATTGAAGGATTTCCAATGCGAGGATTGGATTCAAAAGGAAGTCTTGGTCAGAACTCAGAACTTCGACTGAAAATAATAGAAGAAAAACCCGAGCTGGAACTCGGATTTCCGAAGAAATGAAGGATTTCTAATGCGAGGATTGGATTCAAAAGGAAGTCCTGGTCGAAACTCATAACTTCGACTGAAAATAATAGAAGAAAAGACCGAGCTGGAACTCGGATTTCTGAAGAAATAAAGGATTTTCAATGCGAGGATTGGATTCAAAAGGAAGTCCTGGTCGGAACTCAGAACTTCGACTGAAAATAATAGAAGAAAAACCCGAGCTGGAACTCGAATTTCCAAAGAAATGAAGGATTTCCAATGCGAGGATTGAATTCAAAAGGAAGTCCTGGCCGGAACTCAGAACTTGGACTGAAAATAATAGAAGAAAAACCCGAGCTGGAACTTGGATTTCCAAAAGATTGAAGGATTTTCAATGCGAGGATTGGATTCAAAAGGAAGTCCAGGTCATAACTCAGAACTTCGACTGGAAATAATAAAAGAAAAACCCGAGCTGGAACTCGGATTTCCAAAGAGATGAGGGATTTCCAATGCGAGGATTGGATTCAAAAGGAAGTCCTGGTCGGAACTGAGAACTTCGACTGAAAATAATAGAAGAAAAACCCGAGCTGGAACTCGGATTTCCAAAAGAATGAAGGATTTCCAATGCGAGGATTGGATTCAAAAGGAAGTCTTGGTCGGAACTCAGAACTTCAACTGAAAATAATAGAAGAAAAACCCGAGCTGGAACTCGGATTTCCGAAGAAATGAAGGATTTCCAATGCGAGGATTGGATTTAAAAGGAAGTCCTGGTCGGAACTCAGAACTTCGACTGAAAATAATAGAAGAAAAACCCGAGCTGGAACTCGGATTTCCAAAAGAATGAAGGATTTCCAATGCGAGGATTGGATTCAAAAGGAAGTCCTGGTCGGAACTGAGAACTTCGACTGGAAATAATAGAAGAAAAACTCGAGCTGGAACTCGGATTTACAAAGAAATGAAGGATTTCCAATGCGAGGATTGGATTCAAAAGGAAGTCTTGGTCGGAACTCAGAACTTCAACTGAAAATAATAGAAGAAAAACCCGAGCTGGAACTCGGATTTCCGAAGAAATGAAGGATTTCCAATGCGAGGATTGGATTTAAAAGGAAGTCCTGGTCGGAACTCAGAACTTCGACTGAAAATAATAGAAGAAAAACCCGAGCTGGAACTCGGATTTCCAAAAGAATGAAGGATTTCCAATGCGAGGATTGGATTCAAAAGGAAGTCCTGGTCGGAACTGAGAACTTCGACTGGAAATAATAGAAGAAAAACTCGAGCTGGAACTCGGATTTACAAAGAAATGAAGGATTTCCAATGCGAGGATTGGATTTAAAAGGAAGTCCTGGTTGGAACTGAGAACCTCGACTGGAAATAATAAAAGAAAAACCCGAGCTAGAACTCGGATTTTCAAAGAGATGAAGGATTTCCAATGCAAGGATTTGATTTAAAAGGAAGTCCTGGTCGGAACTCAGAACCTCGACTGAAAATAATAGAAGAAAAACCCGAGCTAGAACTCGGATTTTCAAAAGAATGAAGGATTTCCAATGCGAGGATTGGATTCAAAAGGAAGTCCTGGTCGGAACTCAGAACTTCGACTGAAAATAATAGAAGAAAAACCCGAGCTGGAACTCGGATTTCCGAAGAAATGAAGGATTTCCAATGCGAGGATTAGATTCAAAAGGAAGTCCTGGTCGACACTCAGAACTTCGACTAAAAATAATACAAGAAAAAACCGAGCTGGAACTCGGATTTCTAAAATACTAAAGGATTTCCAATGCGAGGATTGGATTCAAAAGGAAGTCCTGGTCGGAACTCAGAACTTCGACTGAAAATAATAGAAGAAAAATCCGAGCTGGAACTCAGATTTCTAAAAGAATGAAGGATTTTCAATGCGAGGATTGGATTCAAAAGGAAGTCATCGTCGGAACTCAGAACTTCGACTGGAAATAATAGAAGAAAAACCCGAGCTGGAACTCGGATTTACAAAGAAATAAAGGATTTCCAATGCGAGGATTGGATTTAAAAGGAATTCCTGATCGGAACTCAGAACCTCGACTGGAAATTATAAAAGAAAAACCTGAGCTAGCACTCGGATTTTCAAAGAGATGAACGATTTCCAATGCGAGGATTGGATTCAAAAGGAAGTCCTGGTCAGAACTCAGAACTTCGACTGGAAATAATAAAAGAAAAACCCGAGATGGAACTCGGATTTCCGAAGAAATGAAGGATTTCTAATGCGAGGATTGAATTCAAAAGAAATCCTGGTCGGAACTCAGAACTTTGACTAAAAATAATAGAAGAAAAACCCGAGCTGGAACTCGGATTTCCAAAAGAATGAAGGATTTCCAATGCGATGATTGGAGTGAAAAGGAAGTCCTGGTCGGAACTCAGAACTTCGACTGAAAATAGTAGAAGAAAAACCCGAGCTGGAACTCGGATTTCCAAAAGAATGAAGGATTTCCAAAGCGAGGATTGGATTCAAAAGGAAGTCCTGGTCGGAACTGAGAACTTCGACTGAAAATAATAGAAGAAAAACCCGAGCTGGAACTCGGATTTCCAAAAGAATGAAGGATTTCCAATGCGAGGATTGGATTCAAAAGGAAGTCTTGGTCGGAACTCAGAACTTCAACTGAAAATAATAGAAGAAAAACCCGAGCTGGAACTCGGATTTCCGAAGAAATGAAGGACTTCCAATGCGAGGATTGGATTCAAAAGGAAGTCCTGGTCGGAACTCAGAACTTCTACTGAAAATAATAGATGAAAAACCCGAGCTGGAACTCGGATTTCCAAAGAAATGAAGGATTTCCAATGCGAGGATTGAATTCAAAAGGAAGTCCTGGTCGGAACTCAGAACTTCGACTGAAAATAATAGAAGAAAAACCCGAGCTGGAACTCGGATTTCCAAAAGAATGAAGGATTTCCAATGCGAGGATTGGATTCAAAAGGAAGTCCTGGTCGGAACTGAGAACTTCAACTGAAAATAATAGAAGAAAAAACCCGAGCTGGAACTCGGATTTCCAAAAGAATGAAGGATTTCCAATGCGAGGATTGGATTCAAAAGGAAGTCTTGGTCGGAAAACAGAACTTCGACTGAAAATAATAAAAGAAAAACCCGAGCTGGAACTCGGATTTCTGAAGAAATGAAGGATTTCTAAAGCGAGGATTGGATTCAAAAGGAAGTCCTGGTCGGAACTCAGAACTTCGACTGAAAATAATAGAAGAAAAGACCGAGCTGAAACTCGGATTTCCGAAGAAATGAAGGATTTCCAATGCGAGGATTGGATTCAAAAGGAAGTCCTGGTCGGAACTCAGAACTTCGACTGAAAATAATAGATGAAAAACCCGAGCTGGAACTCAGATTTCCAAAGAAATGAAGGATTTCCAATGCGAGGATTGAATTCAAAAGGAAGTCCTGGTCGGAACTCAGAACTTCGACTGAAAATAATAGAAGAAAAACCCGAGCTGGAACTCGAATTTCCAAAATAATGAAGGATTTCCAATGCGAGGATTGGATTCAAAAGGAAGTCCTGGTCGGAACTGAGAACTTCGACTTAAAATAATAGAAAAAAAACCCGAGCTGGAACTCGAATTTCCAAAAGAATGAAGGATTTCCAATACGAGGATTGGATTCAATAGGAAGTCCTGGTCGGAACTAGGAACTTCGACTGAAAATAATAGAAGAAAAACCCGAGCTGGAACTCGGATTTTCGAAGAAATGAAGGATTCACAATGCGAGGATTGGATTCAAAAGGAAGTCGTGGTCGGAACTCAGAACTTCGACTGAAAATAATAGAAGAAAAACCCGAGCTGGAACTCGGATTTCCAAAGAAATGAAGGATTTCCAATGCGAGGATTGGATTCAAAAGGAAGTCCTTGTCGGAACTCAGAACTTCGACTGAAAATAATAGAAGAAAAATCCGAGCTGGAACTCGGATTTCTAAAGGAATGAAGGATTTCCAATGCGGGGATTGGATTCAAAAGGAAGTACTGGTCGGAACTCAGAACTTCGACTGAAAATAATAGAAGAAAAACCCGAGCTGGAACTCGGATTTCCAAAGAAATGAAGGATTTCCAATGCGAGGATTGGATTCAAAAGGCAGTCCTCGTCGAAACTCAGAACTTCGACTGGAAATAATAGAAGAAAAACCCGAGCTGGAACTTGGATTTCCAAAAAGATGAAGGATTTCCAATGCAAGGATTGGATTCAAAAGGAAGTTCTGGTCGGAACTCAGAACTTCGACTGAAAATAATAGAAGAAAAACTCAAGCTGAAACTCGGATTTCCAAAAGAATGAAGGATTTCCAATGCGAGGATTGGATTCAAAAGAAAGTCCTGGCCGGAACTCAGAACTTCGACTGGAAATAATAAAATAAAAACCAGAGCTGGAACTCGGATTTCCAAAGAGATGAAGGATTTCCAATGCGAGGATTGGATTCAAAAGGAAGTCCTCGTCGGAACTCAGAACTTCAACTTAAAATAATAGAAGAAAAACCCGAGCTGGAACTCGGATTTCCGAAGAAATGAAGGATTTCCAATGCGAGGATTGGATTCAAAAGGAAGTCCTGGTCGAAACTCAGAACTTCGACTAAAAATAATAGAAGAAAAACCCGAGCTGGAACTGGGATTTCCGAAGAAATGAAGGATTTCCAATGCGAGGATTGGATTCAAAAGGAAGTCCTGGTCGGAACTCAGAACTTCGACTAAAAATAATAGAAGAAAAACCCGAGCAGGAACTTGGATTTACAAAGAAATGAAGGATTTCCAAAGATATGAAGGATTTCCAATGCGAGGATTGAATTCAAAAGGAAGTCGTGGTCGGAACTCAGAACTTCGACTGAAAATAATAGAAGAAAAAACTGAGCTGAAACTCGGATTTCTAAAAGAATGAAGGATTTCCAATGCGATGATTAGACTCAAAAGGACGTCCTGGTCGGAACTCAGAACTTCGACTGAAAATAATAGAAGAAAAAACCGAGCTGGAACTCGGATTTCTAAAAGAATGAAGGATTTCCAATGCGAGGATTGGATTCAAAAGGAAGTCATCGTCGGAACTCAGAACTTCGACTGGAAATAATAGAAGAAAAACCCGAGTTGGAACTCGGATTTACAAAGAAATGAAGGATTTCCAATGCGAGGATTGGATTTAAAAGGAAGTCCTGGTCGGAACTCAGAACCTCGACTAGAAATAATAAAAGAACAACCCGAGCTAGAACTCGGATTTCCAAAGAGATGAAGGATTTCCAATGCGAGGATTGGATTCAAAAGGAAGTCCTGGTCAGAACTCAGAACTTCGACTGGAAATAATAAAAGAAAAACCCGAGATGAAACTCGGATTTCTGAAGAAATGAAGGATTTCCAATGCGAGGATTGAATTCAAAAGAAAGTCCTGGTCGGAACTCAGAACTTCGACTGAAAATAATAGAAGACAAACCCGAGCTGGAACTCGAATTTCCAAAGAAATGAAGGATTTCCAATGCGAGGATTGGATTCAAAAGGAAGTTTTGGTCGGAACTCAGAACCTCGACTGGAAATACTAAAAGAAAAGCCAGAGCTGGAATTCGGATTTCCAAAGAGATGAAGGATTTCCAATGCAAGGATTGGATTCAAAAGGAAGTCCTGGTCGGAACTCAGAACTTCGACTAAAAATAATAGAAGAAAAACCCGAGCTGGAACTCGGATTTCTAAAAGAATGAAGGATTTCGAATGCGAGGATTGAATTCAAAAGGAAATCCTGGTTGGAACTCAGAACTTTGACTGAAAATAATAGAAGAAAAATTCGAGCTGGAATTCGGATTTCCGAAGAAATGAAGGATTTCCAATGCGAGGATTGGATTCAAAAGGAAGTCCTGGTCGAAACTCAGAACTTCGACTGAAAATAATAGAAGAAAAACCCGAGCTGGAACTCGGATTTCCAAAAGAATGAAGGATTTCCAATGCGAGGATTGGATTCAAAAGGAAGTCCTGGTCGGAACTCAGAACTTCGACTGAAAATAATAGAAGAAAAACCCGAGCTGGAACTCGGATTTCTAAAGAAATGAAGGATTTCCAATGCGAGGATTGGATTCAAAAGGAAGTCCTGGTCGGAACTCAGAACTTCGATTGAAAATAATAAAAGAAAAGACCGAGCTGAAACTCGGATTTCCGAAGAAATGAAGGATTTCCAATGCGAGGATTGGATTCAAAAGGAAGTCCTGGTCGGAACTCAGAACTTCGACTGAAAATAATAGATGAAAAACCCGAGCTGGAACTCGGATTTCCAAAGAAATGAAGGATTTCCAATGCGAGGATTGAATTCAAAAGGAAGTCCTGGTCGGAACTCAGAGCTTCGACTGAAAATAATAGAAGAAAAACCCGAGCTGGAACTCGGATTTCCAAAAGAATGAAGGATTTCCAATGCGAGGATTGGATTCAAAAGGAAGTCCTGGTCGGAACTCAGAACTTCGACTGAAAATAATAGAAGAAAAACCCGAGCTGGAACTCGGATTTCCAAAAGAATGAAGGATTTCCAATGCGAGGATTGGATTCAAAAGGAAGTCCTGGTCGGAACTCAGAACTTCGACTGAAAATAATAGAAGAAAAACCCGAGCTGGAACTCGGATTTCTAAAGAAATGAAGGATTTCCAATGCGAGGATTGGATTCAAAAGGAAGTCCTGGTCGGAACTCAGAACTTCGATTGAAAATAGTAGAAGAAAAGACCGAGCTGAAACTCGGATTTCCGAAGAAATGAAGGATTTCCAATGCGAGGATTGGATTCAAAAGGAAGTCCTGGTCGGAACTCAGAACTTCGACTGAAAATAATAGATGAAAAACCCGAGCTGGAACTCGGATTTCCAAAGAAATGAAGGATTTCCAATGCGAGGATTGGATTTAAAAGGAAGTCCTGGTCGGAACTCAGAACTTCGACTGAAAATAATAGAAGAAAAACCCGAGCTGGAACTCGGATTTCCAAAAGAATGAAGGATTTCCAATGCGAGGATTGGATTCAAAAGGAAGTCCTGGTCGGAACTGAGAACTTCGACTGGAAATAATAGAAGAAAAACTCGAGCTGGAACTCGGATTTACAAAGAAATGAAGGATTTCCAATGCGAGGATTGGATTTAAAAGGAAGTCCTGGTTGGAACTGAGAACCTCGACTGGAAATAATAAAAGAAAAACCCGAGCTAGAACTCGGATTTTCAAAGAGATGAAGGATTTCCAATGCAAGGATTTGATTTAAAAGGAAGTCCTGGTCGGAACTCAGAACCTCGACTGAAAATAATAGAAGAAAAACCCGAGCTAGAACTCGGATTTTCAAAAGAATGAAGGATTTCCAATGCGAGGATTGGATTCAAAAGGAAGTCCTGGTCGGAACTCAGAACTTCGACTGAAAATAATAGAAGAAAAACCCGAGCTGGAACTCGGATTTCCGAAGAAATGAAGGATTTCCAATGCGAGGATTAGATTCAAAAGGAAGTCCTGGTCGACACTCAGAACTTCGACTAAAAATAATACAAGAAAAAACCGAGCTGGAACTCGGATTTCTAAAATACTAAAGGATTTCCAATGCGAGGATTGGATTCAAAAGGAAGTCCTGGTCGGAACTCAGAACTTCGACTGAAAATAATAGAAGAAAAATCCGAGCTGGAACTCAGATTTCTAAAAGAATGAAGGATTTTCAATGCGAGGATTGGATTCAAAAGGAAGTCATCGTCGGAACTCAGAACTTCGACTGGAAATAATAGAAGAAAAACCCGAGCTGGAACTCGGATTTACAAAGAAATAAAGGATTTCCAATGCGAGGATTGGATTTAAAAGGAATTCCTGATCGGAACTCAGAACCTCGACTGGAAATTATAAAAGAAAAACCTGAGCTAGCACTCGGATTTTCAAAGAGATGAACGATTTCCAATGCGAGGATTGGATTCAAAAGGAAGTCCTGGTCAGAACTCAGAACTTCGACTGGAAATAATAAAAGAAAAACCCGAGATGGAACTCGGATTTCCGAAGAAATGAAGGATTTCTAATGCGAGGATTGAATTCAAAAGAAATCCTGGTCGGAACTCAGAACTTTGACTAAAAATAATAGAAGAAAAACCCGAGCTGGAACTCGGATTTCCAAAAGAATGAAGGATTTCCAATGCGATGATTGGAGTGAAAAGGAAGTCCTGGTCGGAACTCAGAACTTCGACTGAAAATAGTAGAAGAAAAACCCGAGCTGGAACTCGGATTTCCAAAAGAATGAAGGATTTCCAAAGCGAGGATTGGATTCAAAAGGAAGTCCTGGTCGGAACTGAGAACTTCGACTGAAAATAATAGAAGAAAAACCCGAGCTGGAACTCGGATTTCCAAAAGAATGAAGGATTTCCAATGCGAGGATTGGATTCAAAAGGAAGTCTTGGTCGGAACTCAGAACTTCAACTGAAAATAATAGAAGAAAAACCCGAGCTGGAACTCGGATTTCCGAAGAAATGAAGGACTTCCAATGCGAGGATTGGATTCAAAAGGAAGTCCTGGTCGGAACTCAGAACTTCTACTGAAAATAATAGATGAAAAACCCGAGCTGGAACTCGGATTTCCAAAGAAATGAAGGATTTCCAATGCGAGGATTGAATTCAAAAGGAAGTCCTGGTCGGAACTCAGAACTTCGACTGAAAATAATAGAAGAAAAACCCGAGCTGGAACTCGGATTTCCAAAAGAATGAAGGATTTCCAATGCGAGGATTGGATTCAAAAGGAAGTCCTGGTCGGAACTGAGAACTTCAACTGAAAATAATAGAAGAAAAAACCCGAGCTGGAACTCGGATTTCCAAAAGAATGAAGGATTTCCAATGCGAGGATTGGATTCAAAAGGAAGTCTTGGTCGGAAAACAGAACTTCGACTGAAAATAATAAAAGAAAAACCCGAGCTGGAACTCGGATTTCTGAAGAAATGAAGGATTTCTAAAGCGAGGATTGGATTCAAAAGGAAGTCCTGGTCGGAACTCAGAACTTCGACTGAAAATAATAGAAGAAAAGACCGAGCTGAAACTCGGATTTCCGAAGAAATGAAGGATTTCCAATGCGAGGATTGGATTCAAAAGGAAGTCCTGGTCGGAACTCAGAACTTCGACTGAAAATAATAGATGAAAAACCCGAGCTGGAACTCAGATTTCCAAAGAAATGAAGGATTTCCAATGCGAGGATTGAATTCAAAAGGAAGTCCTGGTCGGAACTCAGAACTTCGACTGAAAATAATAGAAGAAAAACCCGAGCTGGAACTCGAATTTCCAAAATAATGAAGGATTTCCAATGCGAGGATTGGATTCAAAAGGAAGTCCTGGTCGGAACTGAGAACTTCGACTTAAAATAATAGAAAAAAAACCCGAGCTGGAACTCGAATTTCCAAAAGAATGAAGGATTTCCAATACGAGGATTGGATTCAATAGGAAGTCCTGGTCGGAACTAGGAACTTCGACTGAAAATAATAGAAGAAAAACCCGAGCTGGAACTCGGATTTTCGAAGAAATGAAGGATTCACAATGCGAGGATTGGATTCAAAAGGAAGTCGTGGTCGGAACTCAGAACTTCGACTGAAAATAATAGAAGAAAAACCCGAGCTGGAACTCGGATTTCCAAAGAAATGAAGGATTTCCAATGCGAGGATTGGATTCAAAAGGAAGTCCTTGTCGGAACTCAGAACTTCGACTGAAAATAATAGAAGAAAAATCCGAGCTGGAACTCGGATTTCTAAAGGAATGAAGGATTTCCAATGCGGGGATTGGATTCAAAAGGAAGTACTGGTCGGAACTCAGAACTTCGACTGAAAATAATAGAAGAAAAACCCGAGCTGGAACTCGGATTTCCAAAGAAATGAAGGATTTCCAATGCGAGGATTGGATTCAAAAGGCAGTCCTCGTCGAAACTCAGAACTTCGACTGGAAATAATAGAAGAAAAACCCGAGCTGGAACTTGGATTTCCAAAAAGATGAAGGATTTCCAATGCAAGGATTGGATTCAAAAGGAAGTTCTGGTCGGAACTCAGAACTTCGACTGAAAATAATAGAAGAAAAACTCAAGCTGAAACTCGGATTTCCAAAAGAATGAAGGATTTCCAATGCGAGGATTGGATTCAAAAGAAAGTCCTGGCCGGAACTCAGAACTTCGACTGGAAATAATAAAATAAAAACCAGAGCTGGAACTCGGATTTCCAAAGAGATGAAGGATTTCCAATGCGAGGATTGGATTCAAAAGGAAGTCCTCGTCGGAACTCAGAACTTCAACTTAAAATAATAGAAGAAAAACCCGAGCTGGAACTCGGATTTCCGAAGAAATGAAGGATTTCCAATGCGAGGATTGGATTCAAAAGGAAGTCCTGGTCGAAACTCAGAACTTCGACTAAAAATAATAGAAGAAAAACCCGAGCTGGAACTGGGATTTCCGAAGAAATGAAGGATTTCCAATGCGAGGATTGGATTCAAAAGGAAGTCCTGGTCGGAACTCAGAACTTCGACTAAAAATAATAGAAGAAAAACCCGAGCAGGAACTTGGATTTACAAAGAAATGAAGGATTTCCAAAGATATGAAGGATTTCCAATGCGAGGATTGAATTCAAAAGGAAGTCGTGGTCGGAACTCAGAACTTCGACTGAAAATAATAGAAGAAAAAACTGAGCTGAAACTCGGATTTCTAAAAGAATGAAGGATTTCCAATGCGATGATTAGACTCAAAAGGACGTCCTGGTCGGAACTCAGAACTTCGACTGAAAATAATAGAAGAAAAAACCGAGCTGGAACTCGGATTTCTAAAAGAATGAAGGATTTCCAATGCGAGGATTGGATTCAAAAGGAAGTCATCGTCGGAACTCAGAACTTCGACTGGAAATAATAGAAGAAAAACCCGAGTTGGAACTCGGATTTACAAAGAAATGAAGGATTTCCAATGCGAGGATTGGATTTAAAAGGAAGTCCTGGTCGGAACTCAGAACCTCGACTAGAAATAATAAAAGAACAACCCGAGCTAGAACTCGGATTTCCAAAGAGATGAAGGATTTCCAATGCGAGGATTGGATTCAAAAGGAAGTCCTGGTCAGAACTCAGAACTTCGACTGGAAATAATAAAAGAAAAACCCGAGATGAAACTCGGATTTCTGAAGAAATGAAGGATTTCCAATGCGAGGATTGAATTCAAAAGAAAGTCCTGGTCGGAACTCAGAACTTCGACTGAAAATAATAGAAGACAAACCCGAGCTGGAACTCGAATTTCCAAAGAAATGAAGGATTTCCAATGCGAGGATTGGATTCAAAAGGAAGTTTTGGTCGGAACTCAGAACCTCGACTGGAAATACTAAAAGAAAAGCCAGAGCTGGAATTCGGATTTCCAAAGAGATGAAGGATTTCCAATGCAAGGATTGGATTCAAAAGGAAGTCCTGGTCGGAACTCAGAACTTCGACTAAAAATAATAGAAGAAAAACCCGAGCTGGAACTCGGATTTCTAAAAGAATGAAGGATTTCGAATGCGAGGATTGAATTCAAAAGGAAATCCTGGTTGGAACTCAGAACTTTGACTGAAAATAATAGAAGAAAAATTCGAGCTGGAATTCGGATTTCCGAAGAAATGAAGGATTTCCAATGCGAGGATTGGATTCAAAAGGAAGTCCTGGTCGAAACTCAGAACTTCGACTGAAAATAATAGAAGAAAAACCCGAGCTGGAACTCGGATTTCCAAAAGAATGAAGGATTTCCAATGCGAGGATTGGATTCAAAAGGAAGTCCTGGTCGGAACTCAGAACTTCGACTGAAAATAATAGAAGAAAAACCCGAGCTGGAACTCGGATTTCTAAAGAAATGAAGGATTTCCAATGCGAGGATTGGATTCAAAAGGAAGTCCTGGTCGGAACTCAGAACTTCGATTGAAAATAATAAAAGAAAAGACCGAGCTGAAACTCGGATTTCCGAAGAAATGAAGGATTTCCAATGCGAGGATTGGATTCAAAAGGAAGTCCTGGTCGGAACTCAGAACTTCGACTGAAAATAATAGATGAAAAACCCGAGCTGGAACTCGGATTTCCAAAGAAATGAAGGATTTCCAATGCGAGGATTGAATTCAAAAGGAAGTCCTGGTCGGAACTCAGAGCTTCGACTGAAAATAATAGAAGAAAAACCCGAGCTGGAACTCGGATTTCCAAAAGAATGAAGGATTTCCAATGCGAGGATTGGATTCAAAAGGAAGTCCTGGTCGGAACTCAGAACTTCGACTGAAAATAATAGAAGAAAAACCCGAGCTGGAACTCGGATTTCCAAAAGAATGAAGGATTTCCAATGCGAGGATTGGATTCAAAAGGAAGTCCTGGTCGGAACTCAGAACTTCGACTGAAAATAATAGAAGAAAAACCCGAGCTGGAACTCGGATTTCTAAAGAAATGAAGGATTTCCAATGCGAGGATTGGATTCAAAAGGAAGTCCTGGTCGGAACTCAGAACTTCGATTGAAAATAGTAGAAGAAAAGACCGAGCTGAAACTCGGATTTCCGAAGAAATGAAGGATTTCCAATGCGAGGATTGGATTCAAAAGGAAGTCCTGGTCGGAACTCAGAACTTCGACTGAAAATAATAGATGAAAAACCCGAGCTGGAACTCGGATTTCCAAAGAAATGAAGGATTTCCAATGCGAGGATTGAATTCAAAAGGAAGTCCTGGTCGGAACTCAGAGCTTCGACTGAAAATAATAGAAGAAAAACCCGAGCTGGAACTCGGATTTCCAAAAGAATGAAGGATTTCCAATGCGAGGATTGGATTCAAAAGGAAGTCCTGGTCAGAACTGAGAACTTCGACTTAAAACAATAGAAGAAAAACCCGAGCTAGAACTCGGATTTCCAAAAGAATGAAGGATTTCACATGGGAGGATTGGCTTCAAAAGGAAGTCCTGGTCGGAACTAGGAACTTCGACTGAAAATAATAGAATAAAAACCCGAGCTGGAACTCGGATTTCCAAAGAAATGAAGGATTTCCAATGTAAGGATTGATTCAAAAGGAAGTCCTAGTCGGAACTCAGAACTTCGACTGAAAATAATAGAAGAAAAACCCGAGCTGGAACTCAGATTTCCAAAGAAATGAAGGATTTCCAATGCGAGGATTGGATTCAAAAGGAAGTCCTTGTCGGAACTCAGAACTTCGACTAAAAATAATAGAAGAAAAATCCGAGCTGGAACTCGGATTTCTAAAGGAATGAAGGATTACCAATGCGAGGATTGGATTCAAAAGGAAGTCCTGGTCGGAACTCAGAACTTCGACTTAAAATAATAGAAGAAAAACCCGAGCTGGAACTCGGATTTCCAAAGAAATGAAGGATTTCCAATGCGAGGATTGGATTCAAAAGGAAGTCCTGGTCGGAACTTAGAACTTCAACTGAAAATAATAGAAGAAAAACCCGAGCTCGAACTCGAATTTCCAAAGAAATGAAGGATTTCCAATGCGAGGATTGAATTCAAAAGGAAGTCCTGGTCGGAACTTAGAACTTGGACTGAAAATAATAGAAGAAAAACCCGAGCTGGAACTTGGATTTCCAAAAGATTGAAGGATTTTCAATGCGAGGATTGGATTCAAAAGGAAGTCCAGGTCATAACTCAGAACTTCCACTGGAAATAATAAAAGAAAAACCCGAGCTGGAACTCGGATTTCCAAAGAGATGAAGGATTTCCAATGCGAGGATTGGATTCAAAAGGAAGTCCTCGTCGGAACTCAGAACTTCGACTGAAAATAATAGAAGGAAAACCCGAGCTGGAACTCGAATTTCCAAAGAAATGAAGGATTTCTAATGCGAGGATTGAATTCAAAAGGAAGTCCTGGTCGGAACTCAGAACTTGGACTGAAAATAATAGAAGAAAAACCCGAGCTGGAACTTGGATTTCCAAAAGATTGAAGGATTTTCAATGCGAGGATTGGATTCAAAAGGAAGTCCAGGTCATAACTCAGAACTTCCACTGGAAATAATAAAAGAAAAACCCGAGCTGGAACTCGGATTTCCAAAGAGATGAAGGATTTCCAATGCGAGGAATGGATTCAAAAGGAAGTCCTCGTCGGAACTCAGAACTTCGACTGAAAATAATAGAAGAAAAACCTGAACTGGAACTCGGATTTCTAAAAGAATAAAGGATTTCCAATGCGAGGATTGGATTTAAAAGGAAATCCTGGTCGGAATTCAGAACTTCGACTGAAAATAATAGAAGAAAAACCCGAGCTGGAACTCGGATTTTTGAAGAAATGAAGGATTTTCATTGCGAGGATTGGATTCAAAAGGAAGTCGTGGTCGGAACTCAGAACTTCGACTGAAAATAATAAAAGAAAAACCTGAGCTGGAACTCGGATTTCCAAAGAAATGAAGGATTTCCAATGCGAGGATTGGATTCAAAAGGAAGTCCTGGTCGGAACTTTGAACTTCGACTAAAAATAATAGAAGAAAAACCCGAGCTGGAACTCGGATTTCTAAAAGAATGAAGGATTTCCAATGCGAGGATTGGATTCAAAAGGAAGTCCTGGTCGGAACTCAGAACTTCGACTGGAAATAATAGAAGAAAAACCCGAGCTGGAACTCGGATTTACAAAGAAATGAAGGATTTCCAATGCGAGGATTGAATTTAAAAGGAAGTCCTGGTCGGAACTCAGAACCTCGACTGGAAATAATAAAAGAAAAACCCGAGTTAGAACTCGGATTTCCAAAGAGATGATAGATTTCCAATGCAAGGATTGGATTTAAAAGGAAGTCCTGGTCGGAACTCAGAACCTCGACTGAAAATAATAGAAGAAAAACCCGAGCTAGAACTCGGATTTTCAAAAGAATGAAGGATTTCCAATGCGAGGATTGGATTCAAAAGGAAGTCCTGGTCGGAACTCAGAACTTCGACTGAAAATAATAGAAGAAAAACCCGAGCTGGAACTCGAATTTCCGAAGAAATGAAGGATTTTCAATGCGAGGATTGGATTCAAAAGGAAGTCCTGGTCGGAACT
This sequence comes from Nuphar pumila, assembly GCF_984573655.1. Classification (NCBI taxonomy): domain Eukaryota; kingdom Viridiplantae; phylum Streptophyta; class Magnoliopsida; order Nymphaeales; family Nymphaeaceae; genus Nuphar; species Nuphar pumila. The sequence continues at coordinate 52,465,671 of NC_143259.1, forward strand.
CAGAACTTCGACTAAAAATAATAGAAGAAAAAACCGAGCTGGAACTCGGATTTCTAAAATACTAAAGGATTTCCAATGCGAGGATTGGATTCAAAAGGAAGTCCTGGTCGGAACTCAGAACTTCGACTGAAAATAATAGAAGAAAAATCCGAGCTGGAACTCGGATTTCTAAAAGAACGAAGGATTTTCAATGCGAGGATTGGATTCAAAAGGAAGTCATCGTCGGAACTCAGAACTTCGACTGGAAATAATAGAAGAAAAACCCGAGCTGAAACTCGGATTTACAAAGAAATAAAGGATTTCCAATGCGAGGATTGGATTTAAAAGGAATTCCTGATCGGAACTCAGAACCTCGACTGGAAATAATAAAAGAAAAACCTGAGCTAGAACTCGGATTTTCAAAGAGATGAAGTATTTCCAATGCCAGGATTGGATTCAAAAGGAAGTCCTGGTCGGAACTCAGAACTTTGACTGGAAATAATAAAAGAAAAACCCGAGATGGAACTCAGATTTCCGAAGAAATGAAGGATTTCCAATGCGAGGATTGAATTCAAAAGGAAGTCCTGGTCGGAACTCAGAACTTCGACTGAAAATAATAGAAGAAAAACCCGAGCTGGAACTCGGATTTCCAAAAGAATGAAGGATTTGCATTGCGAGGATTTGATTCAAAAGGAAGTCCTGGTCGGAACTGAGAACTTCGACTGAAAATAATAGAAGAAAAACCCGAGCTGGAACTCGGATTTCCAAAAGAATGAAGGATTTCCAATGCGAGGATTGGATTCAAAAGGAAGTCTTGGTCGGAACTCAGAACTTCGACTGAAAATAATAGAAGAAAAACCCGAGCTGGAACTCGGATTTCCGAAGAAATGAAGGATTTCCAATGCGAGGATTGGATTCAAAAGGAAGTCCTGGTCGGAACTCAGAACTTCTACTGAAAATAATAGATGAAAAACCCGAGCTGGAACTCGGATTTCCAAAGAAATGAAGGATTTCCAATGCGATGATTGAATTCAAAAGGAAGTCCTGGTCGGAACTCAGAACTTCGACTGAAAATAATAGAAGAAAAACCCGAGCTGGAACTCGGATTTCCAAAAGAATGAATGATTTCCAATGCGAGGATTGGATTCAAAAGGAAGTCCTGGTCGGAACTGAGAACTTCAACTGAAAATAATAGAAGAAAAAACCCGAGCTGGAATTCGGATTTCCAAAAGAATGAAGGATTTCCAATGCGAGGATTGGATTCAAAAGGAAGTCTTGGTCGGAACACATAACTTCGACTGAAAATAATAAAAGAAAAACCCGAGCTGGAACTCGGATTTCCGAAGAAATGAAGGATTTCTAAAGCGAGGATTGTATTCAAAAGGAAGTCCTGGTCGGAACTCAGAACTTCGACTGAAAATAATAGAAGAAAAGACCGAGCTGAAACTTGGATTTCCGAAGAAATGAAGGATTTCCAATGCGAGGATTGGATTCAAAAGGAAGTCCTAGTCGGAACTCAGAACTTCGACTGAAAATAATAGATGAAAAACCCGAGCTGGAACTCAGATTTCCAAAGAAATGAAGGCTTTCCAATGCGAGGATTGAATTCAAAAGGAAGTCCTGGTCGGAACTCAGAACTTCGACTGAAAATAATAGAAGAAAAACCCGAGCTGGAACTCGGATTTCCAAAATAATGAAGGATTTTCAATGCGAGGATTGGATTCAAAAGGAAGTCCTGGTCGAAACTGAGAACTTCGACTTAAAATAATAGAAGAAAAACCCGAGCTGGAACTCGAATTTCCAAAAGAATGAAGGATTTCCAATACGAGGATTGGATTCAATAGGAAGTCCTGGTCGGAACTAGGAACTTCGACTGAAAATAATAGAAGAAAAACCCGAGCTGGAACTCAGATTTTCGAAGAAATGAAGGATTCACAATGCGAGGATTGGATTCAAAAGGAAGTCGTGGTCGGAACTCAGAACTTCGACTGAAAATAATAGAAGAAAAACCCGAGCTGGAACTCGGATTTCCAAAGAAATGAAGGATTTCCAATGCGAGGATTGGATTCAAAAGGAAGTCCTTGTCGGAACTCAGAACTTCGACTGAAAATAATAGAAGAAAAATCCGAACTGGAACTCGGATTTCTAAAGGAATGAAGGATTTCCAATGCGGGGATTGGATTCAAAAGGAAGTACTGGTCGGAACTCAGAACTTCGACTGAAAATAATAGAAGAAAAACCCGAGCTGGAACTCGGATTTCCAAAGAAATGATGGATTTCCAATGCGAGGATTGGATTCAAAAGGCAGTCCTCGTCGAAACTCAGAACTTCGACTGGAAATAATAGAAGAAAAACCCGAGCTGGAACTTGGATTTCCAAAAAGATGAAGGATTTCCAATGCGAGGATTGGATTCAAAAGGAAGTTCTGGTCGGAACTCAGAACTTCGACTAAAAATAATAGAAGAAAAACTCAAGCTGAAACTCGGATTTCCAAAAGAATGAAGGATTTCCAATGCGAGGATTGGATTCAAAAGAAAGTCCTGGCCGGAACTCAGAACTTCGACTGGAAATAATAAAATAAAAACCAGAGCTGGAACTCAGATTTCCAAAGAGATGAAGGATTTCCAATGCGAGGATTGGATTCAAAAGGAAGTCCTCGTCGGAACTCAGAACTTCAACTTAAAATAATAGAAGAAAAACCCGAGATGGAACTCGGATTTCCGAAGAAATGAAGGATTTCCAATGCGAGGATTGGATTCAAAAGGAAGTCCTGGTCGAAACTCAGAACTTCGACTAAAAATAATAGAAGAAAAACCCGAGCTGGAACTTGGATTTCCAAAGAAATGAAGGATTTCCAATGCGAGGATTGGATTCAAAAGGAAGTCCTCGTCGGAACTCAGAACTTCAACTTCAAATAATAGAAGAAAAATCCGAGCTGGAACTCGGATTTCCGAAGAAATGAAGGATTTCCAATACGAGGATTGGATTCAAAAGGAAGTCCTGGTCGAAACTCAGAACTTCGACTAAAAATAATAGAAGAAAAACCCGAGCAGGAACTTGGATTTCCAAAGAAATGAAGGATTTCCAAAGATATGAAGGATTTCCAATGCGAGGATTGAATTCAAAAGGAAGTCCTGGTCGGAACTCAGAACTTCGACTGAAAGTAATAGAAGAAAAAACTGAGCTGAAACTCGGATTTCTAAAAGAATGAAGGATTTCCAATGCGATGATTGGATTCAAAAGGACGTCCTGGTCGGAACTCAGAACTTCGACTGAAAATAATAGAACAAAAAAGCGAGCTGGAACTCGGATTTCTAAAAGAATGAAGGATTTCCAATGCGAGGATTGCGTTCAAAAGGAAGTCCTCGTCGGAACTCAGAACTTCGACTGGAAATAATAGAAGAAAAACCCGAGCTGGAATTCGGATTTCCGAAGAAATGAAGGATTTCCAATGCGAGGATGAGATTCAAAAGGAAGTCCTGGTCGAAACTCAGAACCTCGACTAGAAACAATAAAAGAAAAACCCGAGCTAGAACTCGAATTTCCAAAGAGATGAAGGATTTCCAATGCGAGGATTGGATTCAAAAGGAAGTCCTCGTCGGAACTCAGAACTTCAACTTAAAATAATAGAAGAAAAACTCGAGCTGGAACTCGGATTTTCGAAGAAATGAAGGATTTCCAATGCGAGCATTGGATTCAAAAGGAAGTCCTGGTCGAAACTCAGAACTTCGACTAAAAATAATAGAAGAAAAACCCGAGCAGGAACTTGGATTTCCAAAGAAATGAAGGATTTCCAAAGAAATGAAGGATTTCCAATGCGAGGATTGAATTCAAAAGGAAGTCCTGGTCGGAACTCAGAACTTCGACTGAAAATAATAAAAGAAAAAACTGAGCTGAAACTCGGATTTCTAAAAGAATGAAGGATTTTCAATGCGATGATTGGATTCAAAAGGACGTCCTGGTCGGAACTCAGAACTTCGAATGAAAATAATAGAAGAAAAAACCGAGCTGGAACTCGGATTTCTAAAAGAATGAAGGATTTCCAATGCGAGGATTGGATTCAAAAGGAAGTCCTCGTCGGAACTCAGAACTTCGACTGGAAATAATAGAAGAAAAACCCGAGCTGGAACTCAGATTTACAAAGAAATGAAGGATTTCCAATGCGAGGATTGGATTTAAAAGGAAGTCCTGGTCGGAACTCAGAACCTCGACTAGAAATAATAAAAGAAAAACCCGAGCTAGAACTCGGATTTCCAAAGAGATGAAGGATTTCCAATGCAAGGATTGGATTCAAAAGGAAGTCCTGGTCGGAACTCAGAACTTCGACTAGAAATAATAAAGAAAAACCCGAGATGGAACTCGGATTTCCGAAGAAATGAAGGATTTCCAATGCGAGGATTGAATTCAAAAGGAAGTCCTGGTCGGAACTCAGAACTTCGACTGAAAATAATAGAAGAAAAACCCGAGCTGGAACTCGGATTTCCAAAGAAATGAAGGATTTCCAATGCGAGGATTGGATTCAAAAGGAAGTCCTGGTCGGAACTCAGAACCTCGACTGGAAATACTAAAAGAAAAGCCCGAGCTGGAATTCGGATTTCCAAAGAGATGAAGGATTTCCAATGCAAGGATTGGATTCAAAAGGAAGTCCTGGTCGGAACTCAGAACTTCGACTAAAAATAATAGAAGAAAAACCCGAGCTGGAACTCGGATTTCTAAAAGAATGATGGATTTCGAATGCGAGGATTGAATTCAAAAGGAAGTCCTGGTTGGAACTAAGAACTTCGACTGAAAATAATAAAAGAAAAATTCGAGCTGTAATTCGGATTTCCGAAGAAATGAAGGATTTCCAATGCGAGGATTGGATTCAAAAGGAAGTCCTGTTCGGAACTCAGAACTTCGACTGAAAATAATAGAAGAAAAACCCGAGCTGGAACTCGGATTTCCAAAAGAATGAAGGATTTCCAATGCGAGGATTGGATTCAAAAGGAAGTCCTGGTCGGAACTCAGAACTTCGACTGAAAATAATAGAAGAAAAACCCGAGCTGGAACTCGGATTTCTAAAGAAATGAAGGATTTCCAATGCGAGGATTGGATTCAAAAGGAAGTCCTGGTCGGAACTCAGAACTTCGATTGAAAATAATAGAAGAAAAGACAGAGCTGAAACTCGGATTTCCGAAGAAATGAAGGATTTCCAATGCGAGGATTGGATTCAAAAGGAAGTCCTGGTCGGAACTCAGAACTTTGACTGAAAATAATAGATGAAAAACCCGAGCTGGAACTCGGATTTCCAAAGAAATGAAGGATTTCCAATGCGAGGATTGGATTCAAAAGGAAGTCCTTGTCGGAACTCAGAACTTCGACTGAAAATAATAGAAGAAAAATCCGAGCTGGAACTCGGATTTCTAATGGAATGAACGATTTCCAATGCGAGGATTGGATTCAAAAGAAAGTCCTGGTCGGAACTCAGAAATTCGACTGAAAATTATAGAAGAAAAACCTGAGCTGAAACTCGGATTTCCAAAGAAATGAAGGATTTCCAATGCGAGGATTGGATTCAAAAGGCAGTCCTAGTCGAAACTCAGAACTTCGACTGGAAATAATAGAAGAAAAACCCGAGCTGGAACTTGGATTTCCAAAAAGATGAAGGATTTCCAATGCGAGGATTGGATTCAAAAGGAAGTTCTGGTCGGAACTCAGAACTTCGACTGAAAATAATAGAAGAAGAACTCAAGCTGAAACTCGGATTTTCAAAAGAAAGAAGCATTTCCAATGCGAGGATTGGATTCAAAAGAAAGTCCTGGCCGGAACTCAGAACTTCGACTGGAAATAATAAAATAAAAACCAGAGCTGGAACTCGGATTTCCAAAGAGATGAAGGATTTCCAATGCGAGAATTGGATTCAAAAGGAAGTCCTCGTCGGAACTCAGAACTTCGACTGAAAATAATAGAAGAAAAACCGGAGCTGGAACTCGGATTTCCGAAGAAATGAAGGATTTCCAATGCGAGGATTGGATTCAAAAGGAAGTCCAGGTCGAAACTCAGAAGTTCGACTAAAAATAATAGAAGAAAAACCCGAGCTGGAACTCGGATTTCCGAAGAAATGAAGGATTTCCAATGCGAGGATTGGATTCAAAAGGAAGTCTTGGTCGGAACTCAGAACTTCGACAGAAAATAATAGAAGAAAAACCCGAGCTGAACTCGGATTTCCAAAGAAATGAAGGATTTCCAAAGAAATGAAGGATTTCCAATGCGAGGATTGAATTCAAAAGGAAGTCCTGGTCGGAACTCAGAACTTCGACTGAAAATAATAGAAGAAAAAACCGAGCTGAAACTCGGATTTCTAAAAGAATGAAGGATTTTCAATGCGACGATTGGATTCAAAAGGACGTCCTGGTCGGAACTCAGAACTTCGAATGAAAATAATAGAAGAAAAAACCGAGCTGGAACTCGGATTTCTAAAAGAATGAAGGATTTCCAATGCGAGGATTGGATTCAAAAGGAAGTCCTCGTCGGAACTCAGAACTTCGACTGGAAATAATAGAAGAAAAACCCGAGCTGGAACTCAGATTTACAAAGAAATGAAGGATTTCCAATGCGAGGATTGGATTTAAAAGGAAGTCCTGGTCGGAACTCAGACCCTCGACTAGAAATAATAAAAGAAAAACCCGAGCTAGAACTCGGATTTCCAAAGAGATGAAGGATTTCCAATGCAAGGATTGGATTCAAAAGGAAGTCCTGGTCGGAACTCAGAACTTCGACTAGAAATAATAAAGAAAAACCCGAGATGGAACTCGGATTTCCGAAGAAATGAAGGATTTCCAATGCGAGGATTGAATTCAAAAGGAAGTCCTGGTCGGAACTCAGAACTTCGACTGAAAATAATAGAAGAAAAACCCGAGCTGGAACTCGGATTTCCAAAGAAATGAAGGATTTCCAATGCGAGGATTGGATTCAAAAGGAAGTCCTGGTCGGAACTCAGAACCTCGACTGGAAATACTAAAAGAAAAGCCCGAGCTGGAATTCGGATTTCCAAAGAGATGAAGGATTTCCAATGCAAGGATTGGATTCAAAAGGAAGTCCTGGTCGGAACTCAGAACTTCGACTAAAAATAATAGAAGAAAAACCCGAGCTGGAACTCGGATTTCTAAAAGAATGATGGATTTCGAATGCGAGGATTGAATTCAAAAGGAAGTCCTGGTTGGAACTAAGAACTTCGACTGAAAATAATAAAAGAAAAATTCGAGCTGGAATTCGGATTTCCGAAGAAATGAAGGATTTCCAATGCGAGGATTGGATTCAAAAGGAAGTCCTGTTCGGAACTCAGAACTTCGACTGAAAATAATAGAAGAAAAACCCGAGCTGGAACTCGGATTTCCAAAAGAATGAAGGATTTCCAATGCGAGGATTGGATTCAAAAGGAAGTCCTGGTCGGAACTCAGAACTTCGACTGAAAATAATAGAAGAAAAACCCGAGCTGGAACTCGGATTTCTCAAGAAATGAAGGATTTCCAATGTGAGGATTGGATTCAAAAGGAAGTCCTGGTCGGAACTCAGAACTTCGATTGAAAATAATAGAAGAAAAGACAGAGCTGAAACTCGGATTTCCGAAGAAATGAAGGATTTCCAATGCGAGGATTGGATTCAAAAGGAAGTCCTGGTCGGAACTCAGAACTTTGACTGAAAATAATAGATGAAAAACCCGAGCTGGAACTCGGATTTCCAAAGAAATGAAGGATTTCCAATGCGAGGATTGGATTCAAAAGGAAGTCCTTGTCGGAACTCAGAACTTCGACTGAAAATAATAGAAGAAAAATCCGAGCTGGAACTCGGATTTCTAATGGAATGAACGATTTCCAATGCGAGGATTGGATTCAAAAGAAAGTCCTGGTCGGAACTCAGAACTTCGACTGAAAATAATAGAAGAAAAACCTGAGCTGAAACTCGGATTTCCAAAGAAATGAAGCATTTCCAATGCGAGGATTGGATTCAAAAGGCAGTCCTAGTCGAAACTCAGAACCTCGACTAGAAATAATAAAAGAAAAACCCGAGCTAGAACTCGGATTTCCAAAGAGATGAAGGATTTCCAATGCAAGGATTGGATTCAAAAGGAAGTCCTGGTCGGAACTCAGAACTTCGACTAGAAATAATAAAGAAAAACCCGAGATGGAACTCGGATTTCCGAAGAAATGAAGGATTTCCAATGCGAGGATTGAATTCAAAAGGAAGTCCTGGTCGGAACTCAGAACTTCGACTGAAAATAATAGAAGAAAAACCCGAGCTGGAACTCGGATTTCCAAAGAAATGAAGGATTTCCAATGCGAGGATTGGATTCAAAAGGAAGTCCTGGTCGGAACTCAGAACCTCGACTGGAAATACTAAAAGAAAAGCCCGAGCTGGAATTCGGATTTCCAAAGAGATGAAGGATTTCCAATGCAAGGATTGGATTCAAAAGGAAGTCCTGGTCGGAACTCAGAACTTCGACTAAAAATAATAGAAGAAAAACCCGAGCTGGAACTCGAATTTCTAAAAGAATGATGGATTTCGAATGCGAGGATTGAATTCAAAAGGAAGTCCTGGTTGGAACTAAGAACTTCGACTGAAAATAATAAAAGAAAAATTCGAGCTGGAATTCGGATTTCCGAAGAAATGAAGGATTTCCAATACGAGGATTGGATTCAAAAGGAAGTCCTGTTCGGAACTCAGAACTTCGACTGAAAATAATAGAAGAAAAACCCGAGCTGGAACTCGGATTTCCAAAAGAATGAAGGATTTCCAATGCGAGGATTGGATTCAAAAGGAAGTCCTGGTCGGAACTCAGAACTTCGACTGAAAATAATAGAAGAAAAACCCGAGCTGGAACTCGGATTTCTAAAGAAATGAAGGATTTCCAATGCGAGGATTGGATTCAAAAGGAAGTCCTGGTCGGAACTCAGAACTTCGATTGAAAATAATAGAAGAAAAGACAGAGCTGAAACTCGGATTTCCGAAGAAATGAAGGATTTCCAATGCGAGGATTGGATTCAAAAGGAAGTCCTGGTCGGAACTCAGAACTTTGACTGAAAATAATAGATGAAAAACCCGAGCTGGAACTCGGATTTCCAAAGAAATGAAGGATTTCCAATGCGAGGATTGGATTCAAAAGGAAGTCCTTGTCGGAACTCAGAACTTCGACTGAAAATAATAGAAGAAAAATCTGAGCTGGAACTCGGATTTCTAATGGAATGAACGATTTCCAATGCGAGGATTGGATTCAAAAGAAAGTCCTGGTCGGAACTCAGAACTTTGACTGAAAATAATAGAAGAAAAACCTGAGCTGAAACTCGGATTTCCAAAGAAATGAAGCATTTCCAATGCGAGGATTGGATTCAAAAGGCAGTCCTAGTCGAAACTCAGAACTTCGACTGGAAATAATAGAAGAAAAACCCGAGCTGGAACTTGGATTTCCAAAAAGATGAAGGATTTTCAATGCGAGGATTGGATTCAAAAGGAAGTTCTGGTCGGAAATCAGAACTTCGACTGAAAATAATAGAAGAAGAACTCAAGCTGAAACTCGGATTTTCAAAAGAAAGAAGCATTTCCAATGCGAGAATTGGATTCAAAAGAAAGTCCTGGCCGGAACTCAGAACTTCGACTGGAAATAATAAAATAAAAACCAGAGCTGGAACTCGGATTTCCAAAGAGATGAAGGATTTCCAATGCGAGAATTGGATTCAAAAGGAAGTCCTCATCGGAACTCAGAACTTCGACTGAAAATAATAGAAGAAAAACCTGAGCTGGAACTCGGATTTCCGAAGAAATGAAGGATTTCCAATGCGAGGATTGGATTCAAAAGGAAGTCCAGGTCGAAACTCAGAAGTTCGACTAAAAATAATAGAAGAAAAACCCGAGCTGGAACTCGGATTTCCGAAGAAATGAAGGATTTCCAATGCGAGGATTGGATTCAAAAGGAAGTCTTGGTCGGAACTCAGAACTTCGACAGAAAATAATAGAAGAAAAACCCGAGCTGAACTCGGATTTCCAAAGAAATGAAGGATTTCCAATGCGAGGATTGAATTCAAAAGGAAGTCCTGGTCGGAACTCAGAACTTCGACTGAAAATAATAGAAGAAAAAACCGAGCTGAAACTCGGATTTCTAAAAGAATGAAGGATTTTCAATGCGACGATTGGATTCAAAAGGACGTCCTGGTCGGAACTCAGAACTTCGACTAAAAATAATATAAGAAAAAACCAAGCTGGAACTCGGATTTCTAAAAGAATGAAGGATTTCCAATGCGAGGATTGGATTTAAAAGGAAGTCCTCGTCGGAACTCAGAACTTCGACTGAAAACAATAGAAGAAAAACCCGAGCTGGAACTCGGATTTACAAAGAAACGAAGGATTTCCAATGCGAGGATTGGATTTAAAAGGAAGTCCTGGTCGGAACTCAGAACCTCGACTGGAAATAATAAAAGAAAAACCCGAGCTAAAACTCGGATTTCCAAAGAGATGAAGGATTTCCAATGCGAGGATTGGATTCAAAAGGAAGTCCTGGTCGGAACTCAGAACTTCGACTGGAAATAATAAAAGAAAAACCCGAGATGGAACTCGGATTTCCGAAGAAATGAAGGATTTCCAATGCGAGGATTGAATTTAAAAGGAAGTCCTGGTCGGAACTTAGAACTTCGACTGAAAATAATAGAAGAAAAACCCGAGCTGGAACTCGGATTTCCAAAAGAATGAAGGATTTCCAATGCGAGGATTGGATTCAAAAGGAAGTCCTGGTCGGAACTCAGAACTTCGACTGTAAATAATAAAAGAAAAACCCGAGATGGAACTCGGATTTCCGAAGAAATGAAGGATTTCCAATGCGAGGATTGGATTCAAAAGGAAGTCTTGGTCGGAACTCAGAACTTCGACTGAAAATAATAGAAGAAAAACCCGAGCTAGAACTCGGATTTCCGAAGAAATGAAGGATTTTCAATGCAAGGATTGGATACAAAAGGAAGTCCTGGTCGAAACTCAGAACTTCGACTAAAAATAATAGAAGAAAAACCCGAGCTGGAACTCGGATTTTCGAAGAAATGAAGGATTTCCAATGCGAGGATTGGATTCAAAAGGAAGTCCTCGTAGGAACTCAGAACTTCGACTGAAAATAACAGAAGAAAAACCCGAGCTGGAACTCGGATTTCCAAAAGAATGAAGGATTTCCAATGCGAGGATTGGATTCAAAAGGAAGTCCTGGTCGGAACTCAGAACTTCGACTGAAAATAATAGAAGAAAAACCCGAGCTGGAACTCGGATTTCCGAAGAAATGAAGGATTTCCAATGCGAGGATTGGATTCAAAAGGAAGTCCTGGTCGGAACTCAGAACTTCTACTGAAAATAATAGATGAAAAACCCGAGCTGGAACTCGGATTTCCAAAGAAATGAAGGATTTTCAATGCGAGGATTGAATTCAAAAGGAAGTCCTGGTCGGAACTCAGAACTTCGACTGAAAATAATAGAAGAAAAACCCGAGCTGGAACTCGGATTTCCAAAAGAATGAAGGATTTCCAATGCGAGGATTGGATTCAAAAGGAAGTCCTGGTCGGAACTGAGAACTTCGACTGAAAATAATAGAAGAAAAACTCGAGCTGGAACTTGGATTTCCAAAAGAATGAAGGATTTCCAATGCGAGGATTGGATTCAAAAGGAAGTCTTGGTCGGAACACAGAACTTCGACTGAAAATAATAGAAGAAAAACCTGAGCTGGAACTCGGATTTCCGAAGAAATGAAGGATTTCTAATGCGAGGATTGGATTCAAAATGAAGTCCTGGTCGGAACTCAGAACTTCGACTGAAAATAATAGAAGAAAAGACCGAGCTGAAACTCGGATTTCCGAAGAAATGAAGGATTTCCAATGCGAGGATTGGATTCAAAAGGAAGTCCTTGTCGGAACTCAGAACTTCGACTGAAAATAATAGATGAAAAACCCGAGCTGGAACTCAGATTTCCAAAGAAATGAAGGCTTTCCAATGCGAGGATTGAATTCAAAAGGAAGTCCTGGTCGGAACTCAGAACTTCGACTGAAAATAATAGAAGAAAAACCCGAGCTGGAACTCGGATTTCCAAAATAATGAAGGATTTCCAATGCGACGATTGGATTCAAAAGGAAGTCCTGGTCGGAACTGAGAACTTCGACTTAAAATAATAGAAGAAAAACCCGAGCTGGAACTCGAATTTCCAAAAGAATGAAGGATTTCCAATACGAGGATTGGATTCAATAGGAAGTCCTAGTCGGAACTAGGAACTTCGACTGAAAATAATAGAAGAAAAACCCGAGCTGGAACTCGGATTTTCAAAGAAATGAAGGATTCACAATGCGAGGATTGGATTCAAAAGGAAGTCGTGGTCGGAACTCAGAACTTCGACTGAAAATAATAGAAGAAAAACCCGAGCTGGAACTCGGATTTCCAAAGAAATGAAGGATTTCCAATGCGAGGATTGGATTCAAAAGGAAGTCCTTGTCGGAACTCAGAACTTCGACTGAAAATAATAGAAGAAAAATCCGAGCTGGAACTCGGATTTCTAAAGGAATGAAGGATTTCCAATGCGGGGATTGGATTCAAAAGGAAGTACTGGTCGGAACTCAGAACTTCCACTGAACATAATAGAAGAAAAACCCGAGCTGGAACTCGAATTTCCAAAGAAATGAAGGATTTCCAATGCGAGGATTGGATTCAAAAGGCAGTCCTCGTCGAAACTCAGAACTTCGACTGGAAATAATAGAAGAAAAACCCGAGTTGGAACTTGGATTTCCAAAAAGATGAAGGATTTCCAATGCGAGGATTGGATTCAAAAGGAAGTTCTGGTCGGAACTCAGAACTTCGACTGAAAATAATAGAAGAAAAACTCAAGCTGAAACTCGGATTTCCAAAAGAATGAAGGATTTCCAATGCGAGGATTGGATTCAAAAGAAAGTCCTGGCCGGAACTCAGAACTTCGACTGGAAATAATAAAATAAAAACCAGAGCTGGAACTCGGATTTCCAAAGAGATGAAAGATTTCCAATGCGAGGATTGGATTCAAAAGGAAGTCCTCGTCGGAACTCAGAACTTCGACTTAAAATAATAGAAGAAAAACCCGAGCTGGAACTCGGATTTCCGAAGAAATGAAGGATTTCCAATGCGAGGATTGGATTCAAAAGGAAGTCCTGGTCGAAACTCAGAACTTCGACTAAAAATAATAGAAGAAAAACCCGAGCTGGAACTCAGATTTCCAAAGAAATGAAGGATTTCCAATGCGAAGATTGAATTCAAAAGGAAGTCCTGGTCGGAACTCAGAACCTCGACTGGAAATACTAAAAGAAAAGCCCGAGCTGGAATTCGGATTTCCAAAGAGATGAAGGATTTCCAATGCAAGGATTGGATTCAAAAGGAAGTCCTGGTCGGAACTCAGAACTTCGACTAAAAATAATAGAAGAAAAACCCGAGCTGGAACTCGGATTTCTAAAAGAATGATGGATTTCGAATGCGAGGATTGAATTCAAAAGGAAGTCCTGGTTGGAACTAAGAACTTCGACTGAAAATAATAAAAGAAAAATTCGAGCTAGAATTCGGATTTCCGAAGAAATGAAGGATTTCCAATGCGAGGATTGGATTCAAAAGGAAGTCCTGTTCGGAACTCAGAACTTCGACTGAAAATAATAGAAGAAAAACCCGAGCTGGAACTCGGATTTCCAAAAGAATGAAGGATTTCCAATGCGAGGATTGGATTCAAAAGGAAGTCCTGGTCGGAACTCAGAACTTCGACTGAAAATAATAGAAGAAAAACCCGAGCTGGAACTCGGATTTTCGAAGAAATGAAGGATTCACAATGCGAGGATTGGATTCAAAAGGAAGTCATGGTCGGAACTCAGAACTTCGACTGAAAATAATAGAAGAAAAACCCGAGCTGGAACTCGGATTTCCAAAGAAATGAAGGATTTCCAATGCGAGGATTGGATTCAAAAGGAAGTCCTTGTCGAAACTCAGAACTTCGACTGAAAATAATAGAAGAAAAATCCGAGCTGGAACTCGGATTTCTAAAGAAATGAAGGATTTCCAATGCGAGGATTGGATTCAAAAGGAAGTCCTGGTCGGAACTCAGAACTTCGATTGAAAATAATAGAAGAAAAGACAGAGCTGAAACTCGGATTTCCGAAGAAATGAAGGATTTCCAATGCGAGAATTGGATTCAAAAGGAAGTCCTGGTCGGAACTCAGAACTTTGACTGAAAATAATAGATGAAAAACCCGAGCTGGAACTCGGATTTCCAAAGAAATGAAGGATTTCCAATGCGAGGATTGGATTCAAAAGGAAGTCCTTGTCGGAACTCAGAACTTCGACTGAAAATAATAGAAGAAAAATCCGAGCTGGAACTCGGATTTCTAATGGAATGAACGATTTCCAATGCGAGGATTGGATTCAAAAGAAAGTCCTGGTCGGAACTCAGAACTTCGACTGAAAATAATAGAAGAAAAACCCGAGCTGAAACTCGGATTTCCAAAGAAATGAAGCATTTCCAATGCGAGGATTGGATTCAAAAGGCAGTCCTAGTCGAAACTCAGAACTTCGACTGGAAATAATAGAAGAAAAACCCGAGCTGGAACTTGGATTTCCAAAAAGATGAAGGATTTCCAATGCGAGGATTGGATTCAAAAGGAAGTTCTGGTCGGAACTCAGAACTTCGACTGAAAATAATAGAAGAAAAACCCGAGCTGGAACTCGGATTTTCGAAGAAATGAAGGATTTCCAATGCGAGGATTGGATTCAAAAGGAAGTCCTCGTAGGAACTCAGAACTTCGACTGAAAATAACAGAAGAAAAACCCGAGCTGGAACTCGGATTTCCAAAAGAATGAAGGATTTCCAATGCGAGGATTGGATTCAAAAGGAAGTCCTGGTCGGAACTCAGAACTTCGACTGAAAATAATAGAAGAAAAACCCGAGCTGGAACTCGGATTTCCGAAGAAATGAAGGATTTCCAATGCGAGGATTGGATTCAAAAGGAAGTCCTGGTCGGAACTCAGAACTTCTACTGAAAATAATAGATGAAAAACCCGAGCTGGAACTCGGATTTCCAAAGAAATGAAGGATTTTCAATGCGAGGATTGAATTCAAAAGGAAGTCCTGGTCGGAACTCAGAACTTCGACTGAAAATAATAGAAGAAAAACCCGAGCTGGAACTCGGATTTCCAAAAGAATGAAGGATTTCCAATGCGAGGATTGGATTCAAAAGGAAGTCCTGGTCGGAACTGAGAACTTCGACTGAAAATAATAGAAGAAAAACTCGAGCTGGAACTTGGATTTCCAAAAGAATGAAGGATTTCCAATGCGAGGATTGGATTCAAAAGGAAGTCTTGGTCGGAACACAGAACTTCGACTGAAAATAATAGAAGAAAAACCTGAGCTGGAACTCGGATTTCCGAAGAAATGAAGGATTTCTAATGCGAGGATTGGATTCAAAATGAAGTCCTGGTCGGAACTCAGAACTTCGACTGAAAATAATAGAAGAAAAGACCGAGCTGAAACTCGGATTTCCGAAGAAATGAAGGATTTCCAATGCGAGGATTGGATTCAAAAGGAAGTCCTTGTCGGAACTCAGAACTTCGACTGAAAATAATAGATGAAAAACCCGAGCTGGAACTCAGATTTCCAAAGAAATGAAGGCTTTCCAATGCGAGGATTGAATTCAAAAGGAAGTCCTGGTCGGAACTCAGAACTTCGACTGAAAATAATAGAAGAAAAACCCGAGCTGGAACTCGGATTTCCAAAATAATGAAGGATTTCCAATGCGACGATTGGATTCAAAAGGAAGTCCTGGTCGGAACTGAGAACTTCGACTTAAAATAATAGAAGAAAAACCCGAGCTGGAACTCGAATTTCTAAAAGAATGAAGGATTTCCAATACGAGGATTGGATTCAATAGGAAGTCCTAGTCGGAACTAGGAACTTCGACTGAAAATAATAGAAGAAAAACCCGAGCTGGAACTCGGATTTTCAAAGAAATGAAGGATTCACAATGCGAGGATTGGATTCAAAAGGAAGTCGTGGTCGGAACTCAGAACTTCGACTGAAAATAATAGAAGAAAAACCCGAGCTGGAACTCGGATTTCCAAAGAAATGAAGGATTTCCAATGCGAGGATTGGATTCAAAAGGAAGTCCTTGTCGGAACTCAGAACTTCGACTGAAAATAATAGAAGAAAAATCCGAGCTGGAACTCGGATTTCTAAAGGAATGAAGGATTTCCAATGCGGGGATTGGATTCAAAAGGAAGTACTGGTCGGAACTCAGAACTTCCACTGAACATAATAGAAGAAAAACCCGAGCTGGAACTCGAATTTCCAAAGAAATGAAGGATTTCCAATGCGAGGATTGGATTCAAAAGGCAGTCCTCGTCGAAACTCAGAACTTCGACTGGAAATAATAGAAGAAAAACCCGAGTTGGAACTTGGATTTCCAAAAAGATGAAGGATTTCCAATGCGAGGATTGGATTCAAAAGGAAGTTCTGGTCGGAACTCAGAACTTCGACTGAAAATAATAGAAGAAAAACTCAAGCTGAAACTCGGATTTCCAAAAGAATGAAGGATTTCCAATGCGAGGATTGGATTCAAAAGAAAGTCCTGGCCGGAACTCAGAACTTTGACTGGAAATAATAAAATAAAAACCAGAGCTGGAACTCGGATTTCCAAAGAGATGAAAGATTTCCAATGCGAGGATTGGATTCAAAAGGAAGTCCTCGTCGGAACTCAGAACTTCGACTTAAAATAATAGAAGAAAAACCCGAGCTGGAACTCGGATTTCCGAAGAAATGAAGGATTTCCAATGCGAGGATTGGATTCAAAAGGAAGTCCTGGTCGAAACTCAGAACTTCGACTAAAAATAATAGAAGAAAAACCCGAGCTGGAACTCAGATTTCCAAAGAAATGAAGGATTTCCAATGCGAAGATTGAATTCAAAAGGAAGTCCTGGTCGGAACTCAGAACCTCGACTGGAAATACTAAAAGAAAAGCCCGAGCTGGAATTCGGATTTCCAAAGAGATGAAGGATTTTCAATGCAAGGATTGGATTCAAAAGGAAGTCCTGGTCGGAACTCAGAACTTCGACTAAAAATAATAGAAGAAAAACCCGAGCTGGAACTCGGATTTCTAAAAGAATGATGGATTTCGAATGCGAGGATTGAATTCAAAAGGAAGTCCTGGTTGGAACTAAGAACTTCGACTGAAAATAATAAAAGAAAAATTCGAGCTGGAATTCGGATTTCCGAAGAAATGAAGGATTTCCAATGCGAGGATTGGATTCAAAAGAAAGTCCTGTTCGGAACTCAGAACTTCGACTGAAAATAATAGAAGAAAAACCCGAGCTGGAACTCGGATTTCCAAAGAAATGAAGGATTTCCAATGCGAGGATTGGATTCAAAAGGAAGTCCTGGTCGGAACTCAGAACCTCGACTGGAAATACTAAAAGAAAAGCCCGAGCTGGAATTCGGATTTCCAAAGAGATGAAGGATTTCCAATGCAAGGATTGGATTCAAAAGGAAGTCCTGGTCGGAACTCAGAACTTCGACTAAAAATAATAGAAGAAAAACCCGAGCTGGAACTCGGATTTCTAAAAGAATGATGGATTTCGAATGCGAGGATTGGATTCAAAAGGAAGTCCTTGTCGAAACTCAGAACTTCGACTGAAAATAATAGAAGAAAAATCCGAGCTGGAACTCGGATTTCTAAAGAAATGAAGGATTTCCAATGCGAGGATTGGATTCAAAAGGAAGTCCTGGTCGGAACTCAGAACTTCGATTGAAAATAATAGAAGAAAAGACAGAGCTGAAACTCGGATTTCCGAAGAAATGAAGGATTTCCAATGCGAGAATTGGATTCAAAAGGAAGTCCTGGTCGGAACTCAGAACTTTGACTGAAAATAATAGATGAAAAACCCGAGCTGGAACTCGGATTTCCAAAGAAATGAAGGATTTCCAATGCGAGGATTGGATTCAAAAGGAAGTCCTTGTCGGAACTCAGAACTTCGACTGAAAATAATAGAAGAAAAATCCGAGCTGGAACTCGGATTTCTAATGGAATGAACGATTTCCAATGCGAGGATTGGATTCAAAAGAAAGTCCTGGTCGGAACTCAGAACTTCGACTGAAAATAATAGAAGAAAAACCTGAGCTGAAACTCGGATTTCCAAAGAAATGAAGCATTTCCAATGCGAGGATTGGATTCAAAAGGCAGTCCTAGTCGAAACTCAGAACTTCGACTGGAAATAATAGAAGAAAAACCCGAGCTGGAACTTGGATTTCCAAAAAGATGAAGGATTTCCAATGCGAGGATTGGATTCAAAAGGAAGTTCTGGTCGGAACTCAGAACTTCGACTGAAAATAATAGAAGAAGAACTCAAGCTGAAACTCGGATTTTCAAAAGAAAGAAGCATTTCCAATGCGAGGATTGGATTCAAAAGAAAGTCCTGGCCGGAACTCAGAACTTCGACTGGAAATAATAAAATAAAAACCAGAGCTGGAACTCGGATTTCCAAAGAGATGAAGGATTTCCAATGCGAGAATTGGATTCAAAAGGAAGTCCTCGTCGGAACTCAGAACTTCGACTGAAAATAATAGAAGAAAAACCTGAGCTGGAACTCGGATTTCCGAAGAAATGAAGGATTTCCAATGCGAGGATTGGATTCAAAAGGAAGTCCAGGTCGAAACTCAGAAGTTCGACTAAAAATAATAGAAGAAAAACCCGAGCTGGAACTCGGATTTCCGAAGAAATGAAGGATTTCCAATGCGAGGATTGGATTCAAAAGGAAGTCTTGGTCGGAACTCAGAACTTCGACAGAAAATAATAGAAGAAAAACCCGAGCTGAACTCGGATTTCCAAAGAAATGAAGGATTTCCAAAGAAATGAAGGATTTCCAATGCGAGGATTGAATTCAAAAGGAAGTCCTGGTCGGAACTCAGAACTTCGACTGAAAATAATAGAAGAAAAAACCGAGCTGAAACTCGGATTTCTAAAAGAATGAAGGATTTTCAATGCGACGATTGGATTCAAAAGGACGTCCTGGTCGGAACTCAGAACTTCGACTAAAAATAATATAAGAAAAAACCAAGCTGGAACTCGGATTTCTAAAAGAATGAAGGAT
The DNA here is from genome assembly GCF_984573655.1 of Nuphar pumila. Lineage (NCBI taxonomy): Eukaryota > Viridiplantae > Streptophyta > Magnoliopsida > Nymphaeales > Nymphaeaceae > Nuphar > Nuphar pumila. Next base: position 52,484,787 of record NC_143259.1, read on the forward strand.
TTCCAATGCGAGGATTGGATTTAAAAGGAAGTCCTCGTCGGAACTCAGAACTTCGACTGAAAACAATAGAAGAAAAACCCGAGCTGGAACTCGGATTTACAAAGAAACGAAGGATTTCCAATGCGAGGATTGGATTTAAAAGGAAGTCCTGGTCAGAACTCAGAACCTCGACTGGAAATAATAAAAGAAAAACCCGAGCTAAAACTCGGATTTCCAAAGAGATGAAGGATTTCCAATGCGAGGATTGGATTCAAAAGGAAGTCCTGGTCGGAACTCAGAACTTCGACTGGAAATAATAAAAGAAAAACCCGAGATGGAACTCGGATTTCCGAAGAAATGAAGGATTTCCAATGCGAGGATTGAATTTAAAAGGAAGTCCTGGTCGGAACTCAGAACTTCGACTGAAAATAATAGAAGAAAAACCCGAGCTGGAACTCGGATTTCCAAAAGAATGAAGGATTTCCAATGCGAGGATTGGATTCAAAAGGAAGTCCTGGTCGGAACTCAGAACTTCGACTGTAAATAATAAAAGAAAAACCCGAGATGGAACTCGGATTTCCGAAGAAATGAAGGATTTCCAATGCGAGGATTGGATTCAAAAGGAAGTCTTGGTCGGAACTCAGAACTTCGACTGAAAATAATAGAAGAAAAACCCGAGCTAGAACTCGGATTTCCGAAGAAATGAAGGATTTTCAATGCAAGGATTGCATACAAAAGGAAGTCCTGGTCGAAACTCAGAACTTCGACTAAAAATAATAGAAGAAAAACCCGAGCTGGAACTCGGATTTTCGAAGAAATGAAGGATTTCCAATGCGAGGATTGGATTCAAAAGGAAGTCCTGGTAGGAACTCATAACTTCGACTGAAAATAACAGAAGAAAAACCCGAGCTGGAACTCGGATTTCCAAAAGAATGAAGGATTTCCAATGCGAGGATTGGATTCAAAAGGAAGTCCTGGTCGGAACTCAGAACTTCGACTGAAAATAATAGAAGAAAAACCCGAGCTGGAACTCGGATTTCCGAAGAAATGAAGGATTTCCAATGCGAGGATTGGATTCAAAAGGAAGTCCTGGTCGGAACTCAGAACTTCTACTGAAAATAATAGATGAAAAACCCGAGCTGGAACTCGGATTTCCAAAGAAATGAAGGATTTTCAATGCGAGGATTGAATTCAAAAGGAAGTCCTGGTCGGAACTCAGAACTTCGACTGAAAATAATAGAAGAAAAACCCGAGCTGGAACTCGGATTTCCAAAAGAATGAAGGATTTCCAATGCGAGGATTGGATTCAAAAGGAAGTCCTGGTCGGAACTGAGAACTTCGACTGAAAATAATAGAAGAAAAACTCGAGCTGGAACTTGGATTTCCAAAAGAATGAAGGATTTCCAATGCGAGGATTGGATTCAAAAGGAAGTCTTGGTCGGAACACAGAACTTCGACTGAAAATAATAGAAGAAAAACCTGAGCTGGAACTCGGATTTCCGAAGAAATGAAGGATTTCTAATGCGAGGATTGGATTCAAAATGAAGTCCTGGTCGGAACTCAGAACTTCGACTGAAAATAATAGAAGAAAAGACCGAGCTGAAACCCGGATTTCCGAAGAAATGAAGGATTTCCAATGCGAGGATTGGATTCAAAAGGAAGTCCTTGTCGGAACTCAGAACTTCGACTGAAAATAATAGATGAAAAACCCGAGCTGGAACTCAGATTTCCAAAGAAATGAAGGCTTTCCAATGCGAGGATTGAATTCAAAAGGAAGTCCTGGTCGGAACTCAGAACTTCGACTGAAAATAATAGAAGAAAAACCCGAGCTGGAACTCGGATTTCCAAAATAATGAAGGATTTCCAATGCGACGATTGGATTCAAAAGGAAGTCCTGGTCGGAACTGAGAACTTCGACTTAAAATAATAGAAGAAAAACCCGAGCTGGAACTCGAATTTCCAAAAGAATGAAGGATTTCCAATACGAGGATTGGATTCAATAGGAAGTCCTAGTCGGAACTAGGAACTTCGACTGAAAATAATAGAAGAAAAACCCGAGCTGGAACTCGGATTTTCAAAGAAATGAAGGATTCACAATGCGAGGATTGGATTCAAAAGGAAGTCGTGGTCGGAACTCAGAACTTCGACTGAAAATAATAGAAGAAAAACCCGAGCTGGAACTCGGATTTCCAAAGAAATGAAGGATTTCCAATGCGAGGATTGGATTCAAAAGGAAGTCCTTGTCGGAACTCAGAACTTCGACTGAAAATAATAGAAGAAAAATCCGAGCTGGAACTCGGATTTCTAAAGGAATGAAGGATTTCCAATGCGGGGATTGGATTCAAAAGGAAGTACTGGTCGGAACTCAGAACTTCCACTGAAAATAATAGAAGAAAAACCCGAGCTGGAACTCGAATTTCCAAAGAAATGAAGGATTTCCAATGCGAGGATTGGATTCAAAAGGCAGTCCTCGTCGAAACTCAGAACTTCGACTGGAAATAATAGAAGAAAAACCCGAGTTGGAACTTGGATTTCCAAAAAGATGAAGGATTTCCAATGCGAGGATTGGATTCAAAAGGAAGTTCTGGTCGGAACTCAGAACTTCGACTGAAAATAATAGAAGAAAAACTCAAGCTGAAACTCGGATTTCCAAAAGAATGAAGGATTTCCAATGCGAGGATTGGATTCAAAAGAAAGTCCTGGCCGGAACTCAGAACTTCGACTGGAAATAATAAAATAAAAACCAGAGCTGGAACTCAGATTTCCAAAGAAATGAAGGATTTCCAATGCGAGGATTGAATTCAAAAGGAAGTCCTGGTCGGAACTCAGAACCTCGACTGGAAATACTAAAAGAAAAGCCCGAGCTGGAATTCGGATTTCCAATGCAAGGATTGGATTCAAAAGGAAGTCCTGGTCGGAACTCAGAACTTCGACTAAAAATAATAGAAGAAAAACCCGAGCTGGAACTCGGATTTCTAAAAGAATGATGGATTTCGAATGCGAGGATTGAATTCAAAAGGAAGTCCTGGTTGGAACTAAGAACTTCGACTGAAAATAATAAAAGAAAAATTCGAGCTGGAATTCGGATTTCCGAAGAAATGAAGGATTTCCAATGCGAGGATTGGATTCAAAAGGAAGTCCTGTTCGGAACTCAGAACTTCGACTGAAAATAATAGAAGAAAAACCCGAGCTGGAACTCGGATTTCCAAAAGAATGAAGGATTTCCAATGCGAGGATTGGATTCAAAAGGAAGTCCTGGTCGGAACTCAGAACTTCGACTGAAAATAATAGAAGAAAAACCCGAGCTGGAACTCGGATTTTCGAAGAAATGAAGGATTCACAATGCGAGGATTGGATTCAAAAGGAAGTCATGGTCGGAACTCAGAACTTCGACTGAAAATAATAGAAGAAAAACCCGAGCTGGAACTCGGATTTCCAAAGAAATGAAGGATTTCCAATGCGAGGATTGGATTCAAAAGGAAGTCCTTGTCGAAACTCAGAACTTCGACTGAAAATAATAGAAGAAAAATCCGAGCTGGAACTCGGATTTCTAAAGAAATGAAGGATTTCCAATGCGAGGATTGGATTCAAAAGGAAGTCCTGGTCGGAACTCAGAACTTCGATTGAAAATAATAGAAGAAAAGACAGAGCTGAAACTCGGATTTCCGAAGAAATGAAGGATTTCCAATGCGAGAATTGGATTCAAAAGGAAGTCCTGGTCGGAACTCAGAACTTTGACTGAAAATAATAGATGAAAAACCCGAGCTGGAACTCGGATTTCCAAAGAAATGAAGGATTTCCAATGCGAGGATTGGATTCAAAAGGAAGTCCTTGTCGGAACTTAGAACTTCGACTGAAAATAATAGAAGAAAAATCCGAGCTGGAACTCGGATTTCTAATGGAATGAACGATTTCCAATGCGAGGATTGGATTCAAAAGAAAGTCCTGGTCGGAACTCAGAACTTCGACTGAAAATAATAGAAGAAAAACCTGAGCTGAAACTCGGATTTCCAAAGAAATGAAGCATTTCCAATGCGAGGATTGGATTCAAAAGGCAGTCCTAGTCGAAACTCAGAACTTCGACTGGAAATAATAGAAGAAAAACCCGAGCTGGAACTTGGATTTCCAAAAAGATGAAGGATTTCCAATGCGAGGATTGGATTCAAAAGGAAGTTCTGGTCGGAACTCAGAACTTCGACTGAAAATAATAGAAGAAGAACTCAAGCTGAAACTCGGATTTTCAAAAGAAAGAAGCATTTCCAATGCGAGGATTGGATTCAAAAGAAAGTCCTGGCCGGAACTCAGAACTTCGACTGGAAATAATAAAATAAAAACCAGAGCTGGAACTCGGATTTCCAAAGAGATGAAGGATTTCCAATGCGAGAATTGGATTCAAAAGGAAGTCCTCGTCGGAACTCAGAACTTCGACTGAAAATAATAGAAGAAAAACCTGAGCTGGAACTCGGATTTCCGAAGAAATGAAGGATTTCCAATGCGAGGATTGGATTCAAAAGGAAGTCTAGGTCGAAACTCAGAAGTTCGACTAAAAATAATAGAAGAAAAACCCGAGCTGGAACTCGGATTTATGAAGAAATGAAGGATTTCCAATGCGAGGATTGGATTCAAAAGGAAGTCTTGGTCGGAACTCAGAACTTCGACAGAAAATAATAGAAGAAAAACCCGAGCTGAACTCGGATTTCCAAAGAAATGAAGGATTTCCAAAGAAATGAAGGATTTCCAATGCGAGGATTGAATTCAAAAGGAAGTCCTGGTCGGAACTCAGAACTTCGACTGAAAATAATAGAAGAAAAAACCGAGCTGAAACTCGGATTTCTAAAAGAATGAAGGATTTTCAATGCGACGATTGGATTCAAAAGGACGTCCTGGTCGGAACTCAGAACTTCGACTAAAAATAATATAAGAAAAAACCAAGCTGGAACTCGGATTTCTAAAAGAATGAAGGATTTCCAATGCGAGGATTGGATTTAAAAGGAAGTCCTCGTCGGAACTCAGAACTTCGACTGAAAACAATAGAAGAAAAACCCGAGCTGGAACTCGGATTTACAAAGAAACGAAGGATTTCCAATGCGAGGATTGGATTTAAAAGGAAGTCCTGGTCGGAACTCAGAACCTCGACTGGAAATAATAAAAGAAAAACCCGAGCTAAAACTCGGATTTCCAAAGAGATGAAGGATTTCCAATGCGAGGATTGGATTCAAAAGGAAGTCCTGGTCGGAACTCAGAACTTCGACTGGAAATAATAAAAGAAAAACCCGAGATGGAACTCGGATTTCCGAAGAAATGAAGGATTTCCAATGCGAGGATTGAATTTAAAAGGAAGTCCTGGTCGGAACTCAGAACTTCGACTGAAAATAATAGAAGAAAAACCCGAGCTGGAACTCGGATTTCCAAAAGAATGAAGGATTTCCAATGCGAGGATTGGATTCAAAAGGAAGTCCTGGTCGGAACTCAGAACTTCGACTGTAAATAATAAAAGAAAAACCCGAGATGGAACTCGGATTTCCGAAGAAATGAAGGATTTTCAATGCGAGGATTGGATTCAAAAGGAAGTCTTGGTCGGAACTCAGAACTTCGACTGAAAATAATAGAAGAAAAACCCGAGCTAGAACTCGGATTTCCGAAGAAATGAAGGATTTTCAATGCAAGGATTGGATACAAAAGGAAGTCCTGGTCGAAACTCAGAACTTCGACTAAAAATAATAGAAGAAAAACCCGAGCTGGAACTCGGATTTTCGAAGAAATGAAGGATTTCCAATGCGAGGATTGGATTCAAAAGGAAGTCCTGGTAGGAACTCATAACTTCGACTGAAAATAACAGAAGAAAAACCCGAGCTGGAACTCGGATTTCCAAAAGAATGAAGGATTTCCAATGCGAGGATTGGATTCAAAAGGAAGTCCTGGTCGGAACTCAGAACTTCTACTGAAAATAATAGATGAAAAACCCGAGCTGGAACTCGGATTTCCAAAGAAATGAAGGATTTTCAATGCGAGGATTGAATTCAAAAGGAAGTCCTGGTCGGAACTCAGAACTTCGACTGAAAATAATAGAAGAAAAACCCGAGCTGGAACTCGGATTTCCAAAAGAATGAAGGATTTCCAATGTGAGGATTGGATTCAAAAGGAAGTCCTGGTCGGAACTGAGAACTTCGACTGAAAATAATAGAAGAAAAACTCGAGCTGGAACTTGGATTTCCAAAAGAATGAAGGATTTCCAATGCGAGGATTGGATTCAAAAGGAAGTCTTGGTCGGAACACAGAACTTCGACTGAAAATAATAGAAGAAAAACCTGAGCTTGAACTCGGATTTCCGAAGAAATGAAGGATTTCTAATGCGAGGATTGGATTCAAAATGAAGTCCTGGTCGGAACTCAGAACTTCGACTGAAAATAATAGAAGAAAAGACCGAGCTGAAACTCGGATTTCCGAAGAAATGAAGGATTTCCAATGCGAGGATTGGATTCAAAAGGAAGTCCTTGTCGGAACTCAGAACTTCGACTGAAAATAATAGATGAAAAACCCGAGCTGGAACTCAGATTTCCAAAGAAATGAAGGCTTTCCAATGCGAGGATTGAATTCAAAAGGAAGTCCTGGTCGGAACTCAGAACTTCGACTGAAAATAATAGAAGAAAAACCCGAGCTGGAACTCGGATTTCCAAAATAATGAAGGATTTCCAATGCGACGATTGGATTCAAAAGGAAGTCCTGGTCGGAACTGAGAACTTCGACTTAAAATAATAGAAGAAAAACCCGAGCTGGAACTCGAATTTCCAAAAGAATGAAGGATTTCCAATACGAGGATTGGATTCAATTGGAAGTCTTAGTCGGAACTAGGAACTTCGACTGAAAATAATAGAAGAAAAACCCGAGCTGGAACTCGGATTTTCAAAGAAATGAAGGATTCACAATGCGAGGATTGGATTCAAAAGGAAGTCGTGGTCGGAACTCAGAACTTCGACTGAAAATAATAGAAGAAAAACCCGAGCTGGAACTCGGATTTCCAAAGAAATGAAGGATTTCCAATGCGAGGATTGGATTCAAAAGGAAGTCCTTGTCGGAACTCAGAACTTCGACTGAAAATAATAGAAGAAAAATCCGAGCTGGAACTCGGATTTCTAAAGGAATGAAGGATTTCCAATGCGGGGATTGGATTCAAAAGGAAGTACTGGTCGGAACTCAGAACTTCCACTGAAAATAATAGAAGAAAAACCCGAGCTGGAACTCGAATTTCCAAAGAAATGAAGGATTTCCAATGCGAGGATTGGATTCAAAAGGCGGTCCTCGTCGAAACTCAGAACTTCGACTGGAAATAATAGAAGAAAAACCCGAGCTGGAACTTGGATTTCCAAAAAGATGAAGGATTTCCAATGCGAGGATTGGATTCAAAAGGAAGTTCTGGTCGGAACTCAGAACTTCGACTGAAAATAATAGAAGAAAAACTCAAGCTGAAACTCGGATTTCCAAAAGAATGAAGGATTTCCAATGCGAGGATTGGATTCAAAAGAAAGTCCTGGCCGGAACTCAGAACTTCGACTGGAAAAAATAAAATAAAAACCAGAGCTGGAACTCGGATTTCCAAAGAGATGAAAGATTTCCAATGCGAGGATTGGATTCAAAAGGAAGTCCTCGTCGGAACTCAGAACTTCGACTTAAAATAATAGAAGAAAAACCCGAGCTGGAACTCGGATTTCCGAAGAAATGAAGGATTTCCAATGCGAGGATTGGATTCAAAAGGAAGTCCTGGTCGAAACTCAGAACTTCGACTAAAAATAATAGAAGAAAAACCCGAGCTGGAACTTGGATTTCCGAAGAAATGAAGGATTTCCAATGCAAGGATTGGATTCAAAAGGAAGTCCTGGTAGGAACTCAGAACTTCGACTGAAAATAATAGAAGAAAAACCCGAGCTGGAACTCGAATTTCCAAAAGAATGAAGGATTTCCAATACGAGGATTGGATTCAATAGGAAGTCCTAGTCGGAACTAGGAACTTCGACTGAAAATAATAGAAGAAAAACCCGAGCTGGAACTCGGATTTTCGAAGAAATGAAAGATTCACAATGCGAGGATTGGATTCAAAAGGAAGTCGTGGTCGGAACTCAGAACTTCGACTGAAAATAATAGAAGAAAAACCCGAGCTGGAACTCGGATTTCCAAAGAAATGAAGGATTTCCAATGCGAGGATTGGATTCAAAAGGAAGTCCTTGTCGGAACTCAGAACTTCGACTGAAAATAATAGAAGAAAAATCCGAGCTGGAACTCGGATTTCTAAAGGAATGAAGGATTTCCAATGCGGGGATTGGATTCAAAAGGAAGTACTGGTCGGAAATCAGAACTTCGACTGAAAATAATAGAAGAAAAACCTGAGCTGGAACTCGAATTTCCAAAGAAATGAAGGATTTCCAATGCAAGGATTGGATTCAAAAGGCAGTCTTCGTCGAAAGTCAGAACTTCGACTGGAAATAATAGAAGAAAAACCCGAGCTGGAACTTGGATTTCCAAAAAGATGAAGGATTTCCAATGCGAGGATTGGATTCAAAAGGAAGTTCTGGTTGGAACTCAGAACTTCGACTGAAAATAATAGAAGAAAAACTCAAGCTGAAACTCGGATTTCCAAAATAATGAAGGATTTCCAATGCGAGGATTGGATTCAAAAGAAAGTCCTGGCCGGAACTCAGAACTTCGACTGGAAATAATAAAATAAAAACCAGAGCTGGAACTCGGATTTCCAAAGAGATGAAAGATTTCCAATGCGAGGATTGGATTCAAAAGGAAGTCCTCGTCGGAACTCAGAACTTCGACTTAAAATAATAGAAGAAAAACCCGAGCTTGAACTCGGATTTCCGAAGAAATGAAGGATTTCCAATGCGAGGATTGAATTCAAAAGGAAGTCCTGGTCGAAACTCAGAACTTCGACTAAAAATAATAGAAGAAAAACTCGAGCTGGAACTTGGATTTCCGAAGAAATGAAGGATTTCCAATGCGAGGATTGGATTCAAAAGGAAGTCCTCGTCGGAACTCAGAACTTCGACTTAAAATAATAGAAGAAAAACCCGAGCTGGAACTCGGATTTCCGAAGAAATGAAGGATTTCCAATGCGAGGATTGGATTCAAAAGGAAGTCCTGGTCGAAACTCAGAACTTCGACTAAAAATAATAGAAGAAAAACCCGAGCTGGAACTTGGATTTCCGAAGAAATGAAGGATTTCCAATGCAAGGATTGGATTCAAAAGGAAGTCCTGGTAGGAACTCAGAACTTCGACTGAAAATAATAGAAGAAAAACCCGAGCTGGAACTCGAATTTCCAAAAGAATGAAGGATTTCCAATACGAGGATTGGATTCAATAGGAAGTCCTAGTCGGAACTAGGAACTTCGACTGAAAATAATAGAAGAAAAACCCGAGCTGGAACTCGGATTTTCGAAGAAATGAAAGATTCACAATGCGAGGATTGGATTCAAAAGGAAGTCGTGGTCGGAACTCAGAACTTCGACTGAAAATAATAGAAGAAAAACCCGAGCTGGAACTCGGATTTCCAAAGAAATGAAGGATTTCCAATGCGAGGATTGGATTCAAAAGGAAGTCCTTGTCGGAACTCAGAACTTCGACTGAAAATAATAGAAGAAAAATCCGAGCTGGAACTCGGATTTCTAAAGGAATGAAGGATTTCCAATGCGGGGATTGGATTCAAAAGGAAGTACTGGTCGGAAATCAGAACTTCGACTGAAAATAATAGAAGAAAAACCTGAGCTGGAACTCGAATTTCCAAAGAAATGAAGGATTTCCAATGCAAGGATTGGATTCAAAAGGCAGTCTTCGTCGAAAGTCAGAACTTCGACTAGAAATAATAGAAGAAAAACCCGAGCTGGAACTTGGATTTCCAAAAAGATGAAGGATTTCCAATGCGAGGATTGGATTCAAAAGGAAGTTCTGGTCGGAACTCAGAACTTCGACTGAAAATAATAGAAGAAAAACTCAAGCTGAAACTCGGATTTACAAAATAATGAAGGATTTCCAATGCGAGGATTGGATTCAAAAGAAAGTCCTGGCCGGAACTCAGAACTTCGACTGGAAATAATAAAATAAAAACCAGAGCTGGAACTCGGATTTCCAAAGAGATGAAAGATTTCCAATGCGAGGATTGGATTCAAAAGGAAGTCCTCGTCGGAACTCAGAACTTCGACTTAAAATAATGGAAGAAAAACCCGAGCTTGAACTCGGATTTCCGAAGAAATGAAGGATTTCCAATGCGAGGATTGAATTCAAAAGGAAGTCCTGGTCGAAACTCAGAACTTCGACTAAAAATAATAGAAGAAAAACTCGAGCTGGAACTTGGATTTCCGAAGAAATGAAGGATTTCCAATGCGAGGATTGGATTCAAAAGGAAGTCCTGGTCGGAACTCAGAACTTCGACTAAAAATAATAGAAGAAAAACCCGAGCAAGAACTCGGATTTCCAAAGAAATGAAGGATTTCCAAAGAAATGAAGGATTTCCAAAGAAATGAAGGATTTCCAATGCGAGGATTGAATTCAAAAGGAAGTCCTGGTCGGAACTCAGAACTTCGACTGAAAATAATAGAAGAAAAAACTAAGCTGAAACTCGGATTTCTAAAAGAATGAAGGATTTCAAATGCGAGGATTGAATTCAAAAGGACGTCCTGGTCGGAACTCAGAACTTCGACTGAAAATAATAGAAGAAAAAACCGAGCTGGAACTCGGATTTCTAAAAGAATGAAGGATTTCCAATGCGAGGATTGGATTCAAAAGGAAGTCCTCGTCGGAACTCAGAACTTCGACTGGAAATAATAGAAAAAAAAACCGATCTGGAACTCGGATTTACAAAGAAATGAAGGATTTCCAATGCGAGGATTGGATTTAAAAGGAAGTCCTGGTCGGAACTCAGAACCTCGACTGGAAATAATAAAAGAAAAACCCGAGCTAGAACTCGGATTTCCAAAGAGATGAAGGATTTCCAATGCGAGGATTGGATTCAAAAGGAAGTCCTGGTCGAAACTCAGAACTTCGACTGGAAATAATAAAAGAAAAACCCGAGATGGAACTCAGATTTCCGAAGAAATGAAGGATTTCCAATGCGAGGATTGAATTCAAAAGGAAGTCCTGGTCGGAACTTAGAACTTCGACTGAAAATAATAGAAGAAAAACCAAAGCTGGAACTCGGATTTCCAAAAGAATGAAGAATTTCCAATGCGAGGATTGGATTCAAAAGGAAATCCTGGTCGGAACTCAGAACCGCGACTGGAAATACTAAAAGAAAAGCCCGAGCTGGAATTCGGATTTCCAAAGAGATGAAGGATTTCCAATGCAAGGATTGGATTCAAAAGGAAGTCCTGGTCGGAACTCAGAACTTCGACTAAAAATAATAGAAGAAAAACCCGAGCTGGAACTCGGATTTCTAAAAGAATGAAGGATTTCGAATGCGAGGATTGAAATCAAAAGGAAGTCCTGGTCGGAACTCAGAACTTCGACTGAAAATAATAGAAGAAAAATCCGAGCTGGAATTCGGATTTCCGAAGAAATGAGGGATTTCCAATGCGAGGATTGGATTCAAAAGGAAGTCCTGGTCGGAACTCAGAACTTCGACTGAAAATAATAGAAGAAAAACCCGAGCTGGAACTCGGATTTCCAAAAGAATAAAGGATTTCCAATGCGAGGATTGGATTCAAAAGGAAGTCCTGGTCGGAACTCAGAACTTTGACTGAAAATAATAGAAGAAAAACCCGAGCTGGTACTCGGATTTCTAAAGAAATGAAGGATTTCCAATGCGAGGATTGGATTCAAAAGGAAGTCCTAGTCGGAACTTAGAACTTCGATTGAAAATAATAGAAGAAAAGACCGAGCTGAAACTCGGATTTCTGAAGAAATGAAGGATTTCCAATGCGAGGATTGGATTCAAAAGGAAGTCCTGGTCGGAACTCAGAACTTCGACTGAAAATAATAGATGAAAAACCCGAGCTGGAACTCGGATTTCCAAAGAAATGAAGGATTTCCAATGCGAGGATTGAATTCAAATGGAAGTCCTGGTCGGAACTCAGAACTTCGACTGAAAATAATAGAAGAAAAACCCGAGCTGGAACTCGGATTTCCAAAAGAATGAAGGATTTCCAATGCGAGGATTGGATTTAAAAGGAAGTCCTGGTCGGAACTAGGAACTTCGACTGAAAAAAATAGAAGCAAAACCCGAGCTGGAACTCGGATTTTCGAAGAAATGAAGGATTTCCAATGCGAGGATTGGATTCAAAAGGAAGTCCTGGTCGGAACTCAGAACTTTGACTGAAAATAATAGAAGAAAAACCAGAGCTGGAACTCGGATTTCCAAAGAAATGAAGGATTTCCAATGCGAGGATTGGATTCAAAAGGAAGTCCTTGTCGGAACTCAGAACTTCGACTGAAAATAATAGAAGAAAAATCCGAGCTGGAACTCGGATTTCTAATGGAATGAAGGATTTCCAATGCGAGGATTGCATTCAAAAGAAAGTCCTGGTCGGAACTCAGAACTTCGACTGAAAATAATAGAAGAAAAACCCGAGCTGGAACTCGGATTTCCAAAGAAATGAAGCATTTCCAATGCGAGGATTGTATTCAAAAGGCAGTCCTAGTAGAAACTCAGAACTTCGACTGGAAATAATAGAAGAAAAACCCGAGCTGGAACTTGGATTTCCAAAAAGATGAAGGATTTCCAATGCGAGGATTGGATTCAAAAGGAAGTTCTGGTCGGAACTCAGAACTTCGACTGAAAATAATAGAAGAAGAACTCAAGCTGAAACTCAGATTTCCAAAAGAAAGAAGCATTTCCAATGCGAGGATTGGATTCAAAAGAAAGTCCTGGCCGGAACTCAGAACTTCGACTGGAAATCATAAAATAAAAACCAGAGCTGGAACTCGGATTTCAAAAGAGATGAAGGATTTCCAATGCGAGAATTGGATTCAAAAGGAAGTCCTGGTCGGAACTCAGAACTTCGACTGAAAATAATAGAAGAAAAACCCGAGCTGGAACTCGGATTTCCAAAAGAATGAATGATTTCCAATGCGAGGATTGGATTCAAAAGGAAGTCCTGGTCGGAACTGAGAACTTCAACTGAAAATAATAGAAGAAAAAACCCGAGCTGGAATTCGGATTTCCAAAAGAATGAAGGATTTCCAATGCGAGGATTGGATTCAAAAGGAAGTCTTGGTCGGAACACAGAACTTCGACTGAAAATAATAAAAGAAAAACCCGAGCTGGAACTCGGATTTCCGAAGAAATGAAGGATTTCTAAAGCGAAGATTGGATTCAAAAGGAAGTCCTGGTCGGAACTCAGAACTTCGACTGAAAATAATAGAAGAAAAGACCGAGCTGAAACTCGGATTTTCGAAGAAATGAAGGATTTCCAATGCGAGGATTGGATTCAAAAGGAAGTCCTGGTCGGAACTCAGAACTTCGACTGAAAATAATAGATGAAAAACCCGAGCTGGAACTCAGATTTCCAAAGAAATGAAGGCTTTCCAATGCGAGGATTGAATTCAAAAGGAAGTCCTGGTCGGAACTCAGAACTTCGACTGAAAATAATAGAAGAAAAACCCGAGCTGGAACTCGGATTTCCAAAATAATAAAGGATTTTCAATGCGAGGATTGGATTTAAAAGGAAGTCCTGGTCGAAACTGAGAACTTCGACTTAAAATAATAGAAGAAAAATCCGAGCTGGAACTCGGATTTCTAAAGGAATGAAGGATTTCCAATGCGGGGATTGGATTCAAAAGGAAGTACTGGTCGGAAATCAGAACTTCGACTGAAAATAATAGAAGAAAAACCTGAGCTGGAACTCGAATTTCCAAAGAAATGAAGGATTTCCAATGCAAGGATTGGATTCAAAAGGCAGTCTTCGTCGAAAGTCAGAACTTCGACTGGAAATAATAGAAGAAAAACCCGAGCTGGAACTTGGATTTCCAAAAACATGAAGGATTTCCAATGCGAGGATTGGATTCAAAAGGAAGTTCTGGTTGGAACTCAGAACTTCGACTGAAAATAATAGAAGAAAAACTCAAGCTGAAACTCGGATTTCCAAAATAATGAAGGATTTCCAATGCGAGGATTGGATTCAAAAGAAAGTCCTGGCCGGAACTCAGAACTTCGACTGGAAATAATAAAATAAAAACCAGAGCTGGAACTCGGATTTCCAAAGAGATGAAAGATTTCCAATGCGAGGATTGGATTCAAAAGGAAGTCCTCGTCGGAACTCAGAACTTCGACTTAAAATAATAGAAGAAAAACCCGAGCTTGAACTCGGATTTCCGAAGAAATGAAGGATTTCCAATGCGAGGATTGAATTCAAAAGGAAGTCCTGGTCGAAACTCAGAACTTCGACTAAAAATAATAGAAGAAAAACTCGAGCTGGAACTTGGATTTCCGAAGAAATGAAGGATTTCCAATGCGAGGATTGGATTCAAAAGGAAGTCCTCGTCGGAACTCAGAACTTCGACTTAAAATAATAGAAGAAAAACCCGAGCTGGAACTCGGATTTCCGAAGAAATGAAGGATTTCCAATGCGAGGATTGGATTCAAAAGGAAGTCCTGGTCGAAACTCAGAACTTCGACTAAAAATAATAGAAGAAAAACCCGAGCTGGAACTTGGATTTCCGAAGAAATGAAGGATTTCCAATGCAAGGATTGGATTCAAAAGGAAGTCCTGGTAGGAACTCAGAACTTCGACTGAAAATAATAGAAGAAAAACCCGAGCTGGAACTCGAATTTCCAAAAGAATGAAGGATTTCCAATACGAGGATTGGATTCAATAGGAAGTCCTAGTCGGAACTAGGAACTTCGACTGAAAATAATAGAAGAAAAACCCGAGCTGGAACTCGGATTTTCGAAGAAATGAAAGATTCACAATGCGAGGATTGGATTCAAAAGGAAGTCGTGGTCGGAACTCAGAACTTCGACTGAAAATAATAGAAGAAAAACCCGAGCTGGAACTCGGATTTCCAAAGAAATGAAGGATTTCCAATGCGAGGATTGGATTCAAAAGGAAGTCCTTGTCGGAACTCAGAACTTCGACTGAAAATAATAGAAGAAAAATCCGAGCTGGAACTCGGATTTCTAAAGGAATGAAGGATTTCCAATGCGGGGATTGGATTCAAAAGGAAGTACTGGTCGGAAATCAGAACTTCGACTGAAAATAATAGAAGAAAAACCTGAGCTGGAACTCGAATTTCCAAAGAAATGAAGGATTTCCAATGCAAGGATTGGATTCAAAAGGCAGTCTTCGTCGAAAGTCAGAACTTCGACTAGAAATAATAGAAGAAAAACCCGAGCTGGAACTTGGATTTCCAAAAAGATGAAGGATTTCCAATGCGAGGATTGGATTCAAAAGGAAGTTCTGGTCGGAACTCAGAACTTCGACTGAAAATAATAGAAGAAAAACTCAAGCTGAAACTCGGATTTACAAAATAATGAAGGATTTCCAATGCGAGGATTGGATTCAAAAGAAAGTCCTGGCCGGAACTCAGAACTTCGACTGGAAATAATAAAATAAAAACCAGAGCTGGAACTCGGATTTCCAAAGAGATGAAAGATTTCCAATGCGAGGATTGGATTCAAAAGGAAGTCCTCGTCGGAACTCAGAACTTCGACTTAAAATAATGGAAGAAAAACCCGAGCTTGAACTCGGATTTCCGAAGAAATGAAGGATTTCCAATGCGAGGATTGAATTCAAAAGGAAGTCCTGGTCGAAACTCAGAACTTCGACTAAAAATAATAGAAGAAAAACTCGAGCTGGAACTTGGATTTCCGAAGAAATGAAGGATTTCCAATGCGAGGATTGGATTCAAAAGGAAGTCCTGGTCGGAACTCAGAACTTCGACTAAAAATAATAGAAGAAAAACCCGAGCAAGAACTCGGATTTCCAAAGAAATGAAGGATTTCCAAAGAAATGAAGGATTTCCAAAGAAATGAAGGATTTCCAATGCGAGGATTGAATTCAAAAGGAAGTCCTGGTCGGAACTCAGAACTTCGACTGAAAATAATAGAAGAAAAAACTAAGCTGAAACTCGGATTTCTAAAAGAATGAAGGATTTCAAATGCGAGGATTGAATTCAAAAGGACGTCCTGGTCGGAACTCAGAACTTCGACTGAAAATAATAGAAGAAAAAACCGAGCTGGAACTCGGATTTCTAAAAGAATGAAGGATTTCCAATGCGAGGATTGGATTCAAAAGGAATTCCTCGTCGGAACTCAGAACTTCGACTGAAAATAATAGAAGAAAAACCCGAGCTGGAACTCGGATTTACAAAGAAATGAAGGATTTCCAATGCGAGGATTGGATTTAAAAGGAAGTCCTGGTCGGAACTCAGAACCTCGACTAGAAATAATAAAAGAAAAACCCGAGCTAGAACTCGGATTTCCAAAGAGATGAAGGATTTCCAATGCGAGGATTGGATTCAAAAGGAAGTCCTGGTCGGAACTCAGAACTTCGACTAGAAATAATAAAGAAAAACCCGAGATGGAACTCGGATTTCCGAAGAAATGAAGGATTTCCAATGCGAGGATTGAATTCAAAAGGAAGTCCTGGTCGGAACTCAGAACTTCGACTGAAAATAATAGAAGAAAAACCCGAGCTGGAACTCGGATTTCCAAAGAAATGAAGGATTTCCAATGCGAGGATTGGATTCAAAAGGAAGTCCTGGTCGGAACTCAGAACCTCGACTGGAAATACTAAAAGAAAAGCCCGAGCTGGAATTCGGATTTCCAAAGAGATGAAGGATTTCCAATGCAAGGATTGGATTCAAAAGGAAGTCCTGGTCGGAACTCAGAACTTCGACTAGAAATAATAAAGAAAAACCCGAGATGGAACTCGGATTTCCGAAGAAATGAAGGAATTCCAATGCGAGGATTGAATTCAAAAGGAAGTCCTGGTCGGAACTCAGAACTTCGACTGAAAATAATAGAAGAAAAACCCGAGCTGGAACTCGGATTTCCAAAGAAATGAAGGATTTCCAATGCGAGCATTGGATTCAAAAGGAAGTCCTGGTCGGAACTCAGAACCTCGACTGGAAATACTAAAAGAAAAGCCCGAGCTGAAATTCGGATTTCCAAAGAGATGAAGGATTTCCAATGCAAGGATTGGATTCAAAAGGAAGTCCTGGTCGGAACTCAGAACTTCGACTAAAAATAATAGAAGAAAAACCCGAGCTGGAACTCGGATTTCTAAAAGAATGATGGATTTCGAATGCGAGGATTGAATTCAAAAGGAAGTCCTGGTTGGAACTCAAAACTTCGACTGGAAATAATAAAAGAAAAATTCGAGCTGGAATTCGGATTTCCGAAGAAATGAAGGATTTCCAATGCGAGGATTGGATTCAAAAGGAAGTCCTGTTCGGAACTCAGAACTTCGACTGAAAATAATAGAAGAAAAAACCGAGCTGGAACTCAGATTTCCAAAAGAATGAAGGATTTCCAATGCGAGGATTGGATTCAAAAGGAAGTCCTGGTCGGAACTCAGAACTTCGACTGAAAATAATAGAAGAAAAACCCGAGCTGGAACTCGGATTTCTAAAGAAATGAAGGATTTCCAATGCGAGGATTGAATTCAAAAGGAAGTCCTGGTCGGAACTCAGAACTTCGATTGAAAATAATAGAAGAAAAGACCGAGCTGAAACTCGGATTTCCGAAGAAATGAAGGATTTCCAATGCGAGGATTGGATTCAAAAGGAAGTCCTGGTCGGAACTCAGAACTTTGACTGAAAATAATAGATGAAAAACCCGAGCTGGAACTCGGATTTCCAAAGAAATGAAGGATTTCCAATGCGAGGATTGGATTCAAAAGGAAGTCCTTGTCGGAACTCAGAACTTCGACTGAAAATAATAGAAGAAAAATCCGAGCTGGAACTCGGATTTCTAATGGAATGAAGGATTTCCAATGCGAGGATTGGATTCAAAAGAAAGTCCTGGTCGGAACTCAGAACTTCGACTGAAAATAATAGAAGAAAAACCCGAGCTGAAACTCGGATTTCCAAAGAAATGAAGCATTTCCAATGCGAGGATTGGATTCAAAAGGCAGTCCTAGTCGAAACTCAGAACTTCGACTGGAAATAATAGAAGAAAAACCCGAGCTGGAACTTGGATTTCCAAAAAGATGAAGGATTTCCAATGCGAGGATTGGATTCAAAAGGAAGTTCTGGTCGGAACTCAGAACTTCGACTGAAAATAATAGAAGAAGAACTCAAGCTGAAACTCGGATTTCCAAAAGAAAGAAGCATTTCCAATGCGAGGATTGGATTCAAAAGAAAGTCCTGGCCGGAACTCAGAACTTCGACTGGAAATAATAAAATAAAAACCAGAGCTGGAACTCGGATTTCCAAAGAGATGAAGGATTTCCAATGCGAGAATTGGATTAAAAAAGAAGTCCTCGTCGGAACTCAGAACTTCGACTGAAAATAATAGAAGAAAAACCTGAGCTGGAACTCGAATTTCCGAAGAAATGAAGGATTTCCAATGCGAGGATTGGATTCAAAAGGAAGTCCAGGTCGAAACTCAGAAGTTCGACTAAAAATAATAGAAGAAAAACCCGAGCTGGAACTCGGATTTCCGAAGAAATGAAGGATTTCCAATGCGAGGATTGGATTCAAAAGGAAGTCTTGGTCGGAACTCAGAACTTCGACAGAAAATAATAGAAGAAAAACCCGAGCTGAACTCGGATTTCCAAAGAAATGAAGGATTTCCAAAGAAATGAAGGATTTCCAATGCGAGGATTGAATTCAAAAGGAAGTCCTGGTCGGAACTCAGAACTTCGACTGAAAATAATAGAAGAAAAAACCGAGCTGAAACTCGGATTTCTAAAAGAATGAAGGATTTTCAATGCGACGATTGGATTCAAAAGGACGTCCTGGTCGGAACTCAGAACTTCGACTGAAAATAATATAAGAAAAAACCAAGCTGGAACTCGGATTTCTAAAAGAATGAAGGATTTCCAATGCGAGGATTGGATTTAAAAGGAAGTCCTCGTCGGAACTCAGAACTTCGACTGAAAACAATAGAAGAAAAACCCGAGCTGGAACTCGGATTTACAAAGAAACGAAGGATTTCCAATGCGAGGATTGGATTTAAAAGGAAGTCCTGGTCGGAACTCAGAACCTCGACTGGAAATAATAAAAGAAAAACCCGAGCTAAAACTCGGATTTCCAAAGAAATGAAGGATTTCCAATGCGAGGATTGGATTTAAAAGGAAGTCCTGGTCGGAACTCAGAACTTCGACTGGAAATAATAAAAGAAAAACCCGAGATGGAACTCGGATTTCCGAAGAAATGAAGGATTTCCAATGCGAGGATTGAATTTAAAAGGAAGTCCTGGTCGGAACTCAGAACTTCGACTGAAAATAATAGAAGAAAAACCCGAGCTGGAACTCGGATTTCCAAAAGAATGAAGGATTTCCAATGCGAGGATTGGATTCAAAAGGAAGTCCTGGTCGGAACTCAGAACTTCGACTGTAAATAATAAAAGAAAAACCCGAGATGGAACTCGGATTTCCGAAGAAATAAAGGATTTCCAATGCGAGGATTGGATTCAAAAGGAAGTCTTGGTCGGAACTCAGAACTTCGACTGAAAATAATAGAAGAAAAACCCGAGCTAGAACTCGGATTTCCGAAGAAATGAAGGATTTTCAATGCAAGGATTGGATACAAAAGGAAGTCCTGGTCGAAACTCAGAACTTCGACTAAAAATAATAGAAGAAAAACCCGAGCTGGAACTCGGATTTTCGAAGAAATGAAGGATTTCCAATGCGAGGATTGGATTCAAAAGGAAGTCCTGGTAGGAACTCAGAACTTCGACTGAAAATAACAGAAGAAAAACCCGAGATGGAACTCGGATTTCCAAAAGAATGAAGGATTTCCAATGCGAGGATTGGATTCAAAAGGAAGTCCTGGTCGGAACTCAGAACTTCGACTGAAAATAATAGAAGAAAAACCCGAGCTGGAACTCGGATTTTTGAAGAAATGAAGGATTTCCAATGCGAGGATTGGATTCAAAAGGAAGTCCTGGTCTGAACTCCGAACTTCTACTGAAAATAATAGATGAAAAACCCGAGCTGGAACTCGGATTTCCAAAGAAATGAAGGATTTTCAATGCGAGGATTGAATTTAAAAGGAAGTCCTGGTCGGAACTCAGAACTTCGACTGAAAATAATAGAAGAAAAACCCGAGCTGGAACTCGGATTTCCAAAAGAATGAAGGATTTCCAATGCGAGGATTGGATTCAAAAGGAAGTCCTGGTCGGAACTGAGAACTTCGACTGAAAATAATAGAAGAAAAACCCGAGCTGGAACTTGGATTTCCAAAAGAATGAAGGATTTTCAATGCGAGGATTGGATTCAAAAGGAAGTCTTGGTCGGAACACAGAACTTCGACTGAAAATAATAGAAGAAAAACCTGAGCTGGAACTCGGATTTCCGAAGAAATGAAGGATTTCTAATGCGAGGATTGGATTCAAAATGAAGTCCTGGTCGGAACTCAGAACTTCGACTGAAAATAATAGAAGAAAAGACCGAGCTGAAACTCGGATTTCCGAAGAAATGAAGGATTTCCAATGCGAGGATTGGATTCAAAAGGAAGTCCTTGTCGGAACTCAGAACTTCGACTGAAAATAATAGAAGAAAAAACTGAGCTGGAACTCGTTTTTCTAAAAAAATAAAGGATTTCCAATGCGAGGATTGGATTCAAAAGGACGTCCTGGTCGGAACTCATAACTTCGACTGAAAATAATAGAAGAACAATATGAGCTGAAACTCGGATTTCTAAAAGAATGAAGGATTTCCAATGCGAGGATTGGATTCAAAAGGAAGTCCTCGTCGGAACTCAGAACTTCGACTAGAAATAATAGAAGAAATAGCCGAGCTGGAACTCGGATTTACAAAGAAATGAAGGATTTCCAATGCGAGGATTGAATTCAAAAGGAAGTCTTGGTCGGAACTCAGAACTTCGACAGAAAATAATAGAAGAAAAACCCGAGCTGAACTCGGATTTCCAAAGAAATGAAGGATTTCCAATGCGAGGATTGAATTCAAAAGGAAGTCCTGGTCGGAACTCAGAACTTCGACTGAAAATAATAGAAGAAAAAACCGAGCTGAAACTCGGATTTCTAAAAGAATGAAGGATTTTCAATGCGACGATTGGATTCAAAAGGACGTCCTGGTCGGAACTCAGAACTTCGACTAAAAATAATATAAGAAAAAACCAAGCTGGAACTCGGATTTCTAAAAGAATGAAGGATTTCCAATGCGAGGATTGGATTTAAAAGGAAGTCCTCGTCGGAACTCAGAACTTCGACTGAAAACAATAGAAGAAAAACCCGAGCTGGAACTCGGATTTACAAAGAAACGAAGGATTTCCAATGCGAGGATTGGATTTAAAAGGAAGTCCTGGTCGGAACTCAGAACCTCGACTGGAAATAATAAAAGAAAAACCCGAGCTAAAACTCGGATTTCCAAAGAGATGAAGGATTTCCAATGCGAGGATTGGATTCAAAAGGAAGTCCTGGTCGGAACTCAGAACTTCGACTGGAAATAATAAAAGAAAAACCCGAGATGGAACTCGGATTTCCGAAGAAATGAAGGATTTCCAATGCGAGGATTGAATTTAAAAGGAAGTCCTGGTCGGAACTCAGAACTTCGACTGAAAATAATAGAAGAAAAACCCGAGCTGGAACTCGGATTTCCAAAAGAATGAAGGATTTCCAATGCGAGGATTGGATTCAAAAGGAAGTCCTGGTCGGAACTCAGAACTTCGACTGTAAATAATAAAAGAAAAACCCGAGATGGAACTCGGATTTCCGAAGAAATGAAGGATTTCCAATGCGAGGATTGGATTCAAAAGGAAGTCTTGGTCGGAACTCAGAACTTCGACTGAAAATAATAGAAGAAAAACCCGAGCTAGAACTCGGATTTCCGAAGAAATGAAGGATTTTCAATGCAAGGATTGGATACAAAAGGAAGTCCTGGTCGAAACTCAGAACTTCGACTAAAAATAATAGAAGAAAAACCCGAGCTGGAACTCGGATTTTCGAAGAAATGAAGGATTTCCAATGCGAGGATTGGATTCAAAAGGAAGTCCTGGTAGGAACTCAGAACTTCGACTGAAAATAACAGAAGAAAAACCCGAGCTGGAACTCGGATTTCCAAAAGAATGAAGGATTTCCAATGCGAGGATTGGATTCAAAAGGAAGTCCTGGTCGGAACTCAGAACTTCGACTGAAAATAATAGAAGAAAAACCCAAGCTGGAACTCGGATTTCCGAAGAAATGAAGGATTTCCAATGCGAGGATTGGATTCAAAAGGAAGTCCTGGTCGGAACTCAGAACTTCTACTGAAAATAATACATGAAAAACCCGAGCTGGAACTCGGATTTCCAAAGAAATGAAGGATTTTCAATGCGAGGATTGAATTCAAAAGGAAGTCCTGGTCGGAACTCAGAACTTCGACTGAAAATAATAGAAGAAAAACCCGAGCTGGAACTCGGATTTCCAAAAGAATGAAGGATTTCCAATGCGAGGATTGGATTCAAAAGGAAGTCCTGGTCGGAACTGAGAACTTCGACTGAAAATAATAGAAGAAAAACTCGAGCTGGAACTTGGATTTCCAAAAGAATGAAGGATTTCCAATGCGAGGATTGGATTCAAAAGGAAGTCTTGGTCGGAACACAGAACTTCGACTGAAAATAATAGAAGAAAAACCTGAGCTGGAACTCGGATTTCCGAAGAAATGAAGGATTTCTAATGCGAGGATTGGATTCAAAATGAAGTCCTGGTCGGAACTCAGAACTTCGACTGAAAATAATAGAAGAAAAGTCCGAGCTGAAACTCGGATTTCCGAAGAAATGAAGGATTTCCAATGCGAGGATTGGATTCAAAAGGAAGTCCTTGTCGGAACTCAGAACTTCGACTGAAAATAATAGATGAAAAACCCGAGCTGGAACTCAGATTTCCAAAGAAATGAAGGCTTTCCAATGCGAGGATTGAATTCAAAAGGAAGTCCTGGTCGGAACTCAGAACTTCGACTGAAAATAATAGAAGAAAAAACCGAGCTGAAACTCGGATTTCTAAAAGAATGAAGGATTTTCAATGCGACGATTGGATTCAAAAGGACGTCCTGGTCGGAACTCAGAACTTCGACTGAAAATAATATAAGAAAAAACCAAGCTGGAACTCGGATTTCTAAAAGAATGAAGGATTTCCAATGCGAGGATTGGATTTAAAAGGAAGTCCTCGTCGGAACTCAGAACTTCGACTGAAAACAATAGAAGAAAAACCCGAGCTGGAACTCGGATTTACAAAGAAACGAAGGATTTCCAATGCGAGGATTGGATTTAAAAGGAAGTCCTGGTCGGAACTCAGAACCTCGACTGGAAATAATAAAAGAAAAACCCGAGCTAAAACTCGGATTTCCAAAGAGATGAAGGATTTCCAATGCGAGGATTGGATTTAAAAGGAAGTCCTGGTCGGAACTCAGAACTTCGACTGGAAATAATAAAAGAAAAACCCGAGATGGAACTCGGATTTCCGAAGAAATGAAGGATTTGCAATGCGAGGATTGAATTTAAAAGGAAGTCCTGGTCGGAACTCAGAACTTCGACTGAAAATAATAGAAGAAAAACCCGAGCTGGAACTCGGATTTCTGAAGAAATGAAGGATTTCCAATGCGAGGATTGGATTCAAAAGGAAGTCCTGGTCTGAACTCCGAACTTCTACTGAAAATAATAGATGAAAAACCCGAGCTGGAACTCGGATTTCCAAAGAAATGAAGGATTTTCAATGCGAGGATTGAATTCAAAAGGAAGTCCTGGTCGGAACTCAGAACTTCGACTGAAAATAATAGAAGAAAAACCCGAGCTGGAACTCGGATTTCCAAAAGAATGAAGGATTTCCAATGCGAGGATTGGATTCAAAAGGAAGTCCTGGTCGGAACTGAGAACTTCGACTGAAAATAATAGAAGAAAAACCCGAGCTGGAACTTGGATTTCCAAAAGAATGAAGGATTTCCAATGCGAGGATTGGATTCAAAAGGAAGTCTTGGTCGGAACACAGAACTTCGACTGAAAATAATAGAAGAAAAACCTGAGCTGGAACTCGGATTTCCGAAGAAATGAAGGATTTCTAATGCGAGGATTGGATTCAAAATGAAGTCCTGGTCGGAACTCAGAACTTCGACTGAAAATAATAGAAGAAAAGACCGAGCTGAAACTCGGATTTCCGAAGAAATGAAGGATTTCCAATGCGAGGATTGGATTCAAAAGGAAGTCCTTGTCGGAACTCAGAACTTCGACTGAAAATAATAGAAGAAAAACCCAAGCTGGAACTCGGATTTCCAAAGAAATGAAGGATTTCCAATGCGAGGATTGAATTCAAAAGGAAGTCCTGGTCGGAACTCAGAATTTCGACTGAAAATAATAGAAGAAAAAACTGAGCTGGAACTCGTTTTTCTAAAAAAATAAAGGATTTCCAATGCGAGGATTGGATTCAAAAGGACGTCCTGGTCGGAACTCATAACTTCGACTGAAAATAATAGAAGAACAATATGAGCTGAAACTCGGATTTCTAAAAGAATGAAGGATTTCCAATGCGAGGATTGGATTCAAAAGGAAGTCCTCGTCGGAACTCAGAACTTCGACTAGAAATAATAGAAGAAATAGCCGAGCTGGAACTCGGATTTACAAAGAAATGAAGGATTTCCAATGCGAGGATTGAATTCAAAAGGAAGTCTTGGTCGGAACTCAGAACTTCGACAGAAAATAATAGAAGAAAAACCCGAGCTGAACTCGGATTTCCAAAGAAATGAAGGATTTCCAATGCGAGGATTGAATTCAAAAGGAAGTCCTGGTCGGAACTCAGAACTTCGACTGAAAATAATAGAAGAAAAAACCGAGCTGAAACTCGGATTTCTAAAAGAATGAAGGATTTTCAATGCGACGATTGGATTCAAAAGGACGTCCTGGTCGGAACTCAGAACTTCGACTAAAAATAATATAAGAAAAAACCAAGCTGGAACTCGGATTTCTAAAAGAATGAAGGATTTCCAATGCGAGGATTGGATTTAAAAGGAAGTCCTCGTCGGAACTCAGAACTTCGACTGAAAACAATAGAAGAAAAACCCGAGCTGGAACTCGGATTTACAAAGAAACGAAGGATTTCCAATGCGAGGATTGGATTTAAAAGGAAGTCCTGGTCGGAACTCAGAACCTCGACTGGAAATAATAAAAGAAAAACCCGAGCTAAAACTCGGATTTCCAAAGAGATGAAGGATTTCCAATGCGAGGATTGGATTCAAAAGGAAGTCCTGGTCGGAACTCAGAACTTCGACTGGAAATAATAAAAGAAAAACCCGAGATGGAACTCGGATTTCCGAAGAAATGAAGGATTTCCAATGCGAGGATTGAATTTAAAAGGAAGTCCTGGTCGGAACTCAGAACTTCGACTGAAAATAATAGAAGAAAAACCCGAGCTGGAACTCGGATTTCCAAAAGAATGAAGGATTTCCAATGCGAGGATTGGATTCAAAAGGAAGTCCTGGTCGGAACTCAGAACTTCGACTGTAAATAATAAAAGAAAAACCCGAGATGGAACTCGGATTTCCGAAGAAATGAAGGATTTCCAATGCGAGGATTGGATTCAAAAGGAAGTCTTGGTCGGAACTCAGAACTTCGACTGAAAATAATAGAAGAAAAACCCGAGCTAGAACTCGGATTTCCGAAGAAATGAAGGATTTTCAATGCAAGGATTGGATACAAAAGGAAGTCCTGGTCGAAACTCAGAACTTCGACTAAAAATAATAGAAGAAAAACCCGAGCTGGAACTCGGATTTTCGAAGAAATGAAGGATTTCCAATGCGAGGATTGGATTCAAAAGGAAGTCCTGGTAGGAACTCAGAACTTCGACTGAAAATAACAGAAGAAAAACCCGAGCTGGAACTCGGATTTCCAAAAGAATGAAGGATTTCCAATGCGAGGATTGGATTCAAAAGGAAGTCCTGGTCGGAACTCAGAACTTCGACTGAAAATAATAGAAGAAAAACCCGAGCTGGAACTCGGATTTCCGAAGAAATGAAGGATTTCCAATGCGAGGATTGGATTCAAAAGGAAGTCCTGGTCGGAACTCAGAACTTCTACTGAAAATAATAGATGAAAAACCCGAGCTGGAACTCGGATTTCCAAAGAAATGAAGGATTTTCAATGCGAGGATTGAATTCAAAAGGAAGTCCTGGTCGGAACTCAGAACTTCGACTGAAAATAATAGAAGAAAAACCCGAGCTGGAACTCGGATTTCCAAAAGAATGAAGGATTTCCAATGCGAGGATTGGATTCAAAAGGAAGTCCTGGTCGGAACTGAGAACTTCGACTGAAAATAATAGAAGAAAAACTCGAGCTGGAACTTGGATTTCCAAAAGAATGAAGGATTTCCAATGCGAGGATTGGATTCAAAAGGAAGTCTTGGTCGGAACACAGAACTTCGACTGAAAATAATAGAAGAAAAACCTGAGCTGGAACTCGGATTTCCGAAGAAATGAAGGATTTCTAATGCGAGGATTGGATTCAAAATGAAGTCCTGGTCGGAACTCAGAAGTTCGACTGAAAATAATAGAAGAAAAGTCCGAGCTGAAACTCGGATTTCCGAAGAAATGAAGGATTTCCAATGCGAGGATTGGATTCAAAAGGAAGTCCTTGTCGGAACTCAGAACTTCGACTGAAAATAATAGATGAAAAACCCGAGCTGGAACTCAGATTTCCAAAGAAATGAAGGCTTTCCAATGCGAGGATTGAATTCAAAAGGAAGTCCTGGTCGGAACTCAGAACTTCGACTGAAAATAATAGAAGAAAAACCCGAGCTGGAACTCAGATTTCCAAAATAATGAAGGATTTCCAATGCGACGATTGGATTCAAAAGGAAGTCCTGGTCGGAACTGAGAACTTCGACTTAAAATAATAGAAGAAAAACCCGAGCTGGAACTCGAATTTCCAAAAGAATGAAGGATTTCCAATACGAGGATTGGATTCAATTGGAAGTCCTAGTCGGAACTAGGAACTTCGACTGAAAATAATAGAAGAAAAACCCGAGCTGGAACTCGGATTTTCAAAGAAATGAAGGATTCACAATGCGAGGATTGGATTCAAAAGGAAGTCGTGGTCGGAACTCAGAACTTCGACTGAAAATAATAGAAGAAAAACCCGAGCTGGAACTCGGATTTCCAAAGAAATGAAGGATTTCCAATGCGAGGATTGGATTCAAAAGGAAGTCCTTGTCGGAACTCAGAACTTCGACTGAAAATAATAGAAGAAAAATCCGAGCTGGAACTCGGATTTCTAAAGGAATGAAGGATTTCCAATGCAGGGATTGGATTCAAAAGGAAGTACTGGTCGGAACTCAGAACTTCCACTGAAAATAATAGAAGAAAAACCCGAGCTGGAACTCGAATTTCCAAAGAAATGAAGGATTTCCAATGCGAGGATTGGATTCAAAAGGCAGTCCTCGTCGAAACTCAGAACTTCGACTGGAAATAATAGAAGAAAAACCCGAGCTGGAACTTGGATTTCCAAAAAGATGAAGGATTTCCAATGCGAGGATTGGATTCAAAAGGAAGTTCTGGTCGGAACTCAGAACTTCGACTGAAAATAATAGAAGAAAAACTCAAGCTGAAACTCGGATTTCCAAAAGAATGAAGGATTTCCAATGCGAGGATTGGATTCAAAAGAAAGTCCTGGCCGGAACTCAGAACTTCGACTGGAAATAATAAAATAAAAACCAGAGCTGGAACTCGGATTTCCAAAGAGATGAAAGATTTCCAATGCGAGGATTGGATTCAAAAGGAAGTCCTCGTCGGAACTCAGAACTTCGACTTAAAATAATAGAAGAAAAACCCGAGCTGGAACTCGGATTTCCGAAGAAATGAAGGATTTCCAATGCGAGGATTGGATTCAAAAGGAAGTCCTGGTCGAAACTCAGAACTTCGACTAAAAATAATAGAAGAAAAACCCGAGCTGGAACTTGGATTTCCGAAGAAATGAAGGATTTCCAATGCAAGGATTGGATTCAAAAGGAAGTCCTGGTAGGAACTCAGAACTTCGACTGAAAATAATAGAAGAAAAACCCGAGCTGGAACTCGAATTTCCAAAAGAATGAAGGATTTCCAATACGAGGATTGGATTCAATAGGAAGTCCTAGTCGGAACTAGGAAGTTCGACTGAAAATAATAGAAGAAAAACCCGAGCTGAAACTCGGATTTTCGAAGAAATGAAAGATTCACAATGCGAGGATTGGATTCAAAAGGAAGTCGTGGTCGGAACTCAGAACTTCGACTGAAAATAATAGAAGAAAAACCCGAGCTGGAACTCGGATTTCCAAAGAAATGAAGGATTTCCAATGCGAGGATTGGATTCAAAAGGAAGTCCTTGTCGGAACTCAGAACTTCGACTGAAAATAATAGAAGAAAAATCCGAGCTGGAACTCGGATTTCTAAAGGAATGAAGGATTTCCAATGCGGGGATTGGATTCAAAAGGAAGTACTGGTCGGAAATCAGAACTTCGACTGAAAATAATAGAAGAAAAACCTGAGCTGGAACTCGAATTTCCAAAGAAATGAAGGATTTCCAATGCAAGGATTGGATTCAAAAGGCAGTCTTCGTCGAAAGTCAGAACTTCGACTGGAAATAATAGAAGAAAAACCCGAGCTGGAACGTGGATTTCCAAAAAGATGAAGGATTTCCAATGCGAGGATTGGATTCAAAAGGAAGTTCTGGTCGGAACTCAGAACTTCGACTGAAAATAATAGAAGAAAAACTCAAGCTGAAACTCGGATTTCCAAAATAATGAAGGATTTCCAATGCGAGGATTGGATTCAAAAGAAAGTCCTGGCCGGAACTCAGAACTTCGACTGGAAATAATAAAATAAAAACCAGAGCTGGAACTCGGATTTCCAAAGAGATGAAAGATTTCCAATGCGAGGATTGGATTCAAAAGGAAGTCCTCGTCGGAACTCAGAACTTCGACTTAAAATAATAGAAGAAAAACCCGAGCTTGAACTCGGATTTCCGAAGAAATGAAGGATTTCCAATGCGAGGATTGAATTCAAAAGGAAGTCCTGGTCGAAACTCAGAACTTCGACTAAAAATAATAGAAGAAAAACTCGAGCTGGAACTTGGATTTCCGAAGAAATGAAGGATTTCCAATGCGAGGATTGGATTCAAAAGGAAGTCCTCGTCGGAACTCAGAACTTCGACTTAAAATAATAGAAGAAAAACCCGAGCTGGAACTCGGATTTCCGAAGAAATGAAGGATTTCCAATGCGAGGATTGGATTCAAAAGGAAGTCCTGGTCGAAACTCAGAACTTCGACTAAAAATAATAGAAGAAAAACCCGAGCTGGAACTTGGATTTCCGAAGAAATGAAGGATTTCCAATGCAAGGATTGGATTCAAAAGGAAGTCCTGGTAGGAACTCAGAACTTCGACTGAAAATAATAGAAGAAAAACCCGAGCTGGAACTCGAATTTCCAAAAGAATGAAGGATTTCCAATACGAGGATTGGATTCAATAGGAAGTCCTAGTCGGAACTAGGAACTTCGACTGAAAATAATAGAAGAAAAACCCGAGCTGGAACTCGGATTTTTGAAGAAATGAAAGATTCACAATGCGAGGATTGGATTCAAAAGGAAGTCGTGGTCGGAACTCAGAACTTCGACTGAAAATAATAGAAGAAAAACCCGAGCTGGAACTCGGATTTCCAAAGAAATGAAGGATTTCCAATGCGAGGATTGGATTCAAAAGGAAGTCCTTGTCGGAACTCAGAACTTCGACTGAAAATAATAGAAGAAAAATCCGAGCTGGAACTCGGATTTCTAAAGGAATGAAGGATTTCCAATGCGGGGATTGGATTCAAAAGGAAGTACTGGTCGGAAATCAGAACTTCGACTGAAAATAATAGAAGAAAAACCTGAGCTGGAACTCGAATTTCCAAAGAAATGAAGGATTTCCAATGCAAGGATTGGATTCAAAAGGCAGTCTTCGTCGAAAGTCAGAACTTCGACTGGAAATAATAGAAGAAAAACCCGAGCTGGAACTTGGATTTCCAAAAAGATGAAGGATTTCCAATGCGAGGATTGGATTCAAAAGGAAGTTCTGGTCGGAACTCAGAACTTCGACTGAAAATAATAGAAGAAAAACTCAAGCTGAAACTCGGATTTCCAAAATAATGAAGGATTTCCAATGCGAGGATTGGATTCAAAAGAAAGTCCTGGCCGGAACTCAGAACTTCGACTGGAAATAATAAAATAAAAACCAGAGCTGGAACTCGGATTTCCAAAGAGATGAAAGATTTCCAATGCGAGGATTGGATTCAAAAGGAAGTCCTCGTCGGAACTCAGAACTTCGACTTAAAATAATGGAAGAAAAACCCGAGCTTGAACTCGGATTTCCGAAGAAATGAAGGATTTCCAATGCGAGGATTGAATTCAAAAGGAAGTCCTGGTCGAAACTCAGAACTTCGACTAAAAATAATAGAAGAAAAACTCGAGCTGGAACTTGGATTTCCGAAGAAATGAAGGATTTCCAATGCGAGGATTGGATTCAAAAGGAAGTCCTGGTCGGAACTCAGAACTTCGACTAAAAATAATAGAAGAAAAACCCGAGCAGGAACTCGGATTTCCAAAGAAATGAAGGATTTCCAAAGAAATGAAGGATTTCCAAAGAAATGAAGGATTTCCAATGCGAGGATTGAATTCAAAAGGAAGTCCTGGTCGGAACTCAGAACTTCGACTGAAAATAATAGAAGAAAAAACTAAGCTGAAACTCGGATTTCTAAAAGAATGAAGGATTTCAAATGCGAGGATTGAATTCAAAAGGACGTCCTGGTCGGAACTCAGAACTTCGACTGAAAATAATAGAAGAAAAAACCGAGCTGGAACTCGGATTTCTAAAAGAATGAAGGATTTCCAATGCGAGGATTGGATTCAAAAGGAAGTCCTCGTCGGAACTCAGAACTTCGACTGGAAATAATAGAAAAAAAAACCGATCTGGAACTCGGATTTACAAAGAAATGAAGGATTTCCAATGCGAGGATTGGATTTAAAAGGAAGTCCTGGTCGGAACTCAGAACCTCGACTGGAAATACTAAAAGAAAAACCCGAGCTAGAACTCGGATTTCCAAAGAGATGAAGGATTTCCAATGCGAGAATTGGATTCAAAAGGAAGTCCTGGTCGGAACTCAGAACTTCGACTGGAAATAATAAAAGAAAAACCCGAGATGGAACTCAGATTTCCGAAGAAATGAAGGATTTCCAATGCGAGGATTGAATTCAAAAGGAAGTCCTGGTCGGAACTCAGAACTTCGACTGAAAATAATAGAAGAAAAACCCGAGCTGGAACTCGGATTTCTAAAGAAATGAAGGATTTCCAATGCGAGGATTGGATTCAAAAGGAAGTCCTGGTCGGAACTCAGAACTTCGATTGAAAATAATAGAAGAAAAGACCGAGCTGAAACTCGGATTTCCGAAGAAATGAAGGATTTCCAATGCGAGGATTGGATTCAAAAGGAAGTCCTGGTCGGAACTCAGAACTTTGACTGAAAATAATAGATGAAAAACCCGAGCTGGAACTCGGATTTCCAAAGAAATGAAGGATTTCCAATGCGAGGATTGGATTCAAAAGGAAGTCCTTGTCGGAACTCAGAACTTCGACTGAAAATAATAGAAGAAAAACCCGAGCTGGAACTCGGATTTTCGAAGAAATGAAGGATTTCCAATGCGAGGATTGGATTCAAAAGGAAGTCCTGGTAGGAACTCAGAACTTCGACTGAAAATAACAGAAGAAAAACCCGAGATGGAACTCGGATTTCCAAAAGAATGAAGGATTTCCAATGCGAGGATTGGATTCAAAAGGAAGTCCTGGTCGGAACTCAGAACTTCGACTGAAAATAATAGAAGAAAAACCCGAGCTGGAACTCGGATTTCCGAAGAAATGAAGGATTTCCAATGCGAGGATTGGATTCAAAAGGAAGTCCTGGTCTGAACTCCGAACTTCTACTGAAAATAATAGATGAAAAACCCGAGCTGGAACTCGGATTTCCAAAGAAATGAAGGATTTTCAATGCGAGGATTGAATTCAAAAGGAAGTCCTGGTCGGAACTCAGAACTTCGACTGAAAATAATAGAAGAAAAACCCGAGCTGGAACTCGGATTTCCAAAAGAATGCAGGATTTCCAATGCGAGGATTGGATTCAAAAGGAAGTCCTGGTCGGAACTGAGAACTTCGACTGAAAATAATAGAAGAAAAACCCGAGCTGGAACTTGGATTTCCAAAAGAATGAAGGATTTCCAATGCGAGGATTGGATTCAAAAGGAAGTCTTGGTCGGAACACAGAACTTCGACTGAAAATAATAGAAGAAAAACCTGAGCTGGAACTCGGATTTCCGAAGAAATGAAGGATTTCTAATGCGAGGATTGGATTCAAAATGAAGTCCTGGTCGGAACTCAGAACTTCAACTGAAAATAATAGAAGAAAAGACCGAGCTGAAACTCGGATTTCCGAAGAAATGAAGGATTTCCAATGCGAGGATTGGATTCAAAAGGAAGTCCTTGTCGGAACTCAGAACTTCGACTGAAAATAATAGATGAAAAACCCGAGCTGGAACTCAGATTTCCAAAGAAATGAAGGCTTTCCAATGCGAGGATTGAATTCAAAAGGAAGTCCTGGTCGGAACTCAGAACTTCGACTGAAAATAATAGAAGAAAAACCCGAGCTGGAACTCGGATTTCCAAAATAATGAAGGATTTCCAATGCGACGATTGGATTCAAAAGGAAGTCCTGGTCGGAACTGAGAACTTCGACTTAAAATAATAGAAGAAAAACCCGAGCTGGAACTCGAATTTCCAAAAGAATGAAGGATTTTCAATACGAGGATTGGATTCAATAGGAAGTCCTAGTCGGAACTAGGAACTTCGACTGAAAATAATAGAAGAAAAACCCGAGCTGGAACTCGGATTTTCGAAGAAATGAAGGATTCACAATCCGAGGATTGGATTCAAAAGGAAGTCGTGGTCGGAACTCAGAACTTCGACTGAAAATAATAGAAGAAAAACCCGAGCTGGAACTCGGATTTCCAAAGAAATGAAGGATTTCCAATGCGAGGATTGGATTCAAAAGGAAGTCCTTGTCGGAACTCAGAACTTCGACTGAAAATAATAGAAGAAAAATCCGAGCTGGAACTCGGATTTCTAAAGGAATGAAGGATTTCCAATGCGGGGATTGGATTCAAAAGGAAGTACTGGTCGGAACTCAGAACTTCGACTGAAAATAATAGAAGAAAAACCCGAGCTGGAACTCGAATTTCCAAAGAAATGAAGGATTTCCAATGCGAGGATTGGATTCAAAAGGCAGACCTCGTCGAAACTCAGAACTTCGACTGGAAATAATAGAAGAAAAACCCGAGCTGGAACTTGGATTTCCAAAAAGATGAAGGATTTCCAATGCGAGGATTGGATTCAAAAGGAAGTTCTGGTCGGAACTCAGAACTTCGACTGAAAATAATAGAAGAAAAACTCAAGCTGAAACTCGGATTTCCAAAAGAATGAAGGATTTCCAATGCGAGGATTGGATTCAAAAGAAAGTCCTGGCCGGAACTCAGAACTTCGACTGGAAATAATAAAATAAAAACTAGAGCTGGAACTCGGATTTCCAAAGAGATGAAAGATTTCCAATGCGAGGATTGGATTCAAAAGGAAGTCCTCGTCGGAACTCAGAACTTCGACTTAAAATAATAGAAGAAAAACCCGAGCTGGAACTCGGATTTCCGAAGAAATGAAGGATTTCCAATGCGAGGATTGGATTCAAAAGGAAGTCCTGGTCGAAACTCAGAACTTCGACTAAAAATAATAGAAGAAAAACCCGAGCTGGAACTTGGATTTCCGAAGAAATGAAGGATTTCCAATGCAAGGATTGGATTCAAAAGGAAGTCCTGGTAGGAACTCAGAACTTCGACTGAAAATAATAGAAGAAAAACCCGAGCTGGAACTCGAATTTCCAAAAGAATGAAGGATTTCCAATACGAGGATTGGATTCAATAGGAAGTCCTAGTCGGAACTAGGAACTTCGACTGAAAATAATAAAAGAAAAACCCGAGCTGAAACTCAGATTTTCGAAGAAATGAAGGATTCACAATGCGAGGATTAGATTCAAAAGGAAGTCGTGGTCGGAACTCAGAACTTCGACTGAAAATAATAGAAGAAAAACCCGAGCTGAAACTCGGATTTCCAAAGAAATGAAGGATTTCCAATGCGAGGATTGGATTCAAAAGGAAGTCCTTGTCGGAACTCAGAACTTCGACTGAAAATAATAGAAGAAAAATCCGAGTTGGAACTCGGATTTCTAAAGGAATGAAGGATTTCCAATGCGGGGATTGGATTCAAAAGGAAGTACTGGTCGGAAATCAGAACTTCGACTGAAAATAATAGAAGAAAAACCCGAGCTGGAACTCGAATTTCCAAAGAAATGAAGGATTTCCAATGCGAGGATTGGATTCAAAAGGCAGTCTTCGTCGAAAGTCAGAACTTCGACTGGAAATAATAGAAGAAAAACCCGAGCTGGAACTTGGATTTCCAAAAAGATGAAGGATTTCCAATGCGAGGATTGGATTCAAAAGGAAGTTCTGGTCGGAACTCAGAACTTCGACTGAAAATAATAGAAGAAAAACTCAAGCTGAAACTCGGATTTCCAAAAGAATGAAGGATTTCCAATGCGAGGATTGGATTCAAAAGAAAGTCCTGGCCGGAACTCAGAACTTCGACTGGAAATAATAAAATAAAAACCAGAGCTGGAACTCGGATTTCCAAAGAGATGAAAGATTTCCAATGCGAGGATTGGATTCAAAAGGAAGTCCTCGTCGGAACTCAGAACTTCAACTTAAAATAATAGAAGAAAAACCCGAGCTTGAACTCGGATTTCCGAAGAAATAAAGGATTTCCAATGCGAGGATTGGATTCAAAAGGAAGTCCTGGTCGGAACTCAGAACTTCGACTAGAAATAATAAAGAAAAACCCGAGATGGAACTCGGATTTCCGAAGAAATGAAGGATTTCCAATGCGAGGATTGAATTCAAAAGGAAGTCCTGGTCGGAACTCAGAACTTCGACTGAAAATAATAGAAGAAAAACCCGAGCTGGAACTCGGATTTCCAAAGAAATGAAGGATTTCCAATGCGAGGATTGGATTCAAAAGGAAGTCCTGGTCGGAACTCAGAACCTCGACTGGAAATACTAAAAGAAAAGCCCGAGCTGGAATTCGGATTTCCAAAGAGATGAAGGATTTCCAATGCAAGGATTGGATTCAAAAGGAAGTCCTGGTCGGAACTCAGAACTTCGACTAGAAATAATAAAGAAAAACCCGAGATGGAACTCGGATTTCCGAAGAAATGAAGGAATTCCAATGCGAGGATTGAATTCAAAAGGAAGTCCTGGTCGGAACTCAGAACTTCGACTGAAAATAATAGAAGAAAAACCCGAGCTGGAACTCGGATTTCCAAAGAAATGAAGGATTTCCAATGCGAGGATTGGATTCAAAAGGAAGTCCTGGTCGGAACTCAGAACCTCGACTGGAAATACTAAAAGAAAAGCCCGAGCTGGAATTCGGATTTCCAAAGAGATGAAGGATTTCCAATGCAAGGATTGGATTCAAAAGGAAGTCCTGGTCGGAACTCAGAACTTCGACTAAAAATAATAGAAGAAAAACCCGAGCTGGAACTCGGATTTCTAAAAGAATGATGGATTTCGAATGCGAGGATTGAATTCAAAAGGAAGTCCTGGTTGGAACTCAAAACTTCGACTGAAAATAATAAAAGAAAAATTCGAGCTGGAATTCGGATTTCCGAAGAAATGAAGGATTTCCAATGCGAGGATTGGATTCAAAAGGAAGTCCTGTTCGGAACTCAGAACTTCGACTGAAAATAATAGAAGAAAAAACTGAGCTGGAACTCGGATTTCCAAAAGAATGAAGGATTTCCAATGCGAGGATTGGATTCAAAAGGAAGTCCTGGTCGGAACTCAGAACTTCGACTGAAAATAATAGAAGAAAAACCCGAGCTGGAACTCGGATTTCTAAAGAAATGAAGGATTTCCAATGCGAGGATTGGATTCAAAAGGAAGTCCTGGTCGGAACTCAGAACTTCGATTGAAAATAATAGAAGAAAAGACCGAGCTGAAACTCGGATTTCCGAAGAAATGAAGGATTTCCAATGCGAGGATTGGATTCAAAAGGAAGTCCTGGTCGGAACTCAGAACTTTGACTGAAAATAATAGATGAAAAACCCGAGCTGGAACTCGGATTTCCAAAGAAATGAAGGATTTCCAATGCGAGGATTGGATTCAAAAGGAAGTCCTTGTCGGAACTCAGAACTTCGACTGAAAATAATAGAAGAAAAATCCGAGCTGGAACTCGGATTTCTAATGGAATGAAGGATTTCCAATGCGAGGATTGGATTCAAAAGAAAGTCCTGGTCGGAACTCAGAACTTCGACTGAAAATAATAGAAGAAAAACCCGAGCTGAAACTCGGATTTCCAAAGAAATGAAGCATTTCCAATGCGAGGATTGGATTCAAAAGGCAGTCCTAGTCGAAACTCAGAACTTCGACTGGAAATAATAGAAGAAAAACCCGAGCTGGAACTTGGATTTCCAAAAAGATGAAGGATTTCCAATGCGAGGATTGGATTCAAAAGGAAGTTCTGGTCGAAACTCAGAACTTCGACTGAAAATAATAGAAGAAGAACTCAAGCTGAAACTCGGATTTCCAAAAGAAAGAAGCATTTCCAATGCGAGGATTGGATTCAAAAGAAAGTCCTGGCCGGAACTCAGAACTTCGACTGGAAATAATAAAATAAAAACCAGAGCTGGAAATCGGATTTCCAAAGAGATGAAGGATTTCCAATGCGAGAATTGGATTAAAAAAGAAGTCCTCGTCGGAACTCAGAACTTCGACTGAAAATAATAGAAGAAAAACCTGAGCTGGAACTCGAATTTCCGAAGAAATGAAGGATTTCCAATGCGAGGATTGGATTCAAAAGGAAGTCCTGGTCGAAACTCAGAACTTCGACTAAAAATAATAGAAGAAAAACCCGAGCTGGAACTTGGATTTCCAAACAAATGAAGGATTTCCAATGCGAGGATTGGATTCAAAAGGAAGTCCTCGTCGGAACTCAGAACTTCAACTTAAAATAATAGAAGAAAAATCCGAGCTGGAACTCGGATTTCCGAAGAAATGAAGGATTTCCAATGCGAGGATTGGATTCAAAAGGAAGTCCTGTTCGAAACTCAGAACTTCGACTAAAAATAATAGAAGAAAAACCCGAGCAGGAACTTGGATTTCCAAAGAAATGAAGGATTTCCAAAGATATGAAGGATTTCCAATGCGAGGATTGAATTCAAAAGGAAGTCCTGGTCGGAACTCAGAACTTCGACTGAAAATAATAGAAGAAAAAACTGAGCTGAAACTCGGATTTCTAAAAGAATGAAGGATTTCCAATGCGATGATTGGATTCAAAAGGACGTCCTGGTCGGAACTCAGAACTTCGACTGAAAATAATAGAACAAAAAAGCGAGCTGGAACTCGGATTTCTAAAAGAATGAAGGATTTCCAATGCGAGGATTGGATTCAAAAGGAAGTCCTCGTCGGAACTCAGAACTTCGACTGGAAATAATAGAAGAAAAACCCGAGCTGGAACTCGGATTTACAAAGAAATGAAGGATTTCCAATGCGAGGATTGGATTTAAAAGGAAGTCCTCGTCGGAACTCAGAACCTCGACTAGAAATAATAAAAGAAAAACCCGAGCTAGAACTCGGATTTCCAAAGAGATGAAGTATTTCCAATGCGAGGATTTTATTCAAAAGGAAGTCCTCGTCGGAACTCAGAACTTCAACTTAAAATAATAGAAGAAAAACCCGAGCTGGAACTCGGATTTCCGAAGAAATGAAGGATTTCCAATGCGAGCATTGGATTCAAAAGGAAGTCCTTGTCGAAACTCAGAACTTCGACTAAAAATAATAGAAGAAAAACCCGAGCAGGAACTTGGATTTCCAAAGAAATGAAGGATTTCCAAAGATATGAAGGATTTCCAATGCGAGGATTGAATTCAAAAGGAAGTCCTGGTCGGAACTCAGAACTTCGACTGAAAATAATAAAAGAAAAAACTGAGCTGAAACTCAGATTTCTAAAAGAATGAAGGATTTTCAATGCGATGATTGGATTCAAAAGGACGTCCTGGTCGGAACTCAGAACTTCGAATGAAAATAATAGAAGAAAAAACCGAGCTGGAACTCGGATTTCTAAAAGAATGAAGGATTTCCAATGCGAGGATTGGATTCAAAAGGAATTCCTCGTCGGAACTCAGAACTTCGACTGAAAATAATAGAAGAAAAACCCGAGCTGGAACTCGGATTTACAAAGAAATGAAGGATTTCCAATGCGAGGATTGGATTTAAAAGGAAGTCCTGGTCGGAACTCAGAACCTCGACTAGAAATAATAAAAGAAAAACCCGAGCTAGAACTTGGATTTCCAAAGAGATGAAGGATTTCCAATGCGAGGATTGGATTCAAAAGGAAGTCCTGGTCGGAACTCAGAACTTCGACTAGAAATAATAAAGAAAAACCCGAGATGGAACTCGGATTTCCGAAGAAATGAAGGATTTCCAATGCGAGGATTGAATTCAAAAGGAAGTCCTGGTCGGAACTCAGAACTTCGACTGAAAATAATAGAAGAAAAACCCGAGCTGGAACTCGGATTTCCAAAGAAATGAAGGATTTCCAATGCGAGGATTGGATTCAAAAGGAAGTCCTGGTCGGAACTCAGAACCTCGACTGGAAATACTAAAAGAAAAGCCCGAGCTGGAATTCGGATTTCCAAAGAGATGAAGGATTTCCAATGCAAGGATTGGATTCAAAAGGAAGTCCTGGTCGGAACTCAGAACTTCGACTAGAAATAATAAAGAAAAACCCGAGATGGAACTCGGATTTCCGAAGAAATGAAGGAATTCCAATGCGAGGATTGAATTCAAAAGGAAGTCCTGGTCGGAACTCAGAACTTCGACTGAAAATAATAGAAGAAAAACCCGAGCTGGAACTCGGATTTCCAAAGAAATGAAGGATTTCCAATGCGAGGATTGGATTCAAAAGGAAGTCCTGGTCGGAACTTAGAACCTCGACTGGAAATACTAAAAGAAAAGCCCGAGCTGGAATTCGGATTTCCAAAGCGATGAAGGATTTCCAATGCAAGGATTGGATTCAAAAGGAAGTCCTGGTCGGAACTCAGAACTTCGACTAAAAATAATAGAAGAAAAACCCGAGCTGGAACTCGGATTTCTAAAAGAATGATGGATTTCGAATGCGAGGATTGAATTCAAAAGGAAGTCCTGGTT
This sequence comes from Nuphar pumila, assembly GCF_984573655.1. Lineage (NCBI taxonomy): Eukaryota > Viridiplantae > Streptophyta > Magnoliopsida > Nymphaeales > Nymphaeaceae > Nuphar > Nuphar pumila. The sequence goes on from NC_143259.1 coordinate 52,524,203, forward strand.
GGAACTCAAAACTTCGACTGAAAATAATAAAAGAAAAATTCGAGCTGGAATTCGGATTTCCGAAGAAATGAAGGATTTCCAATGCGAGGATTGGATTCAAAAGGAAGTCCTGTTCGGAACTCAGAACTTCGACTGAAAATAATAGAAGAAAAAACTGAGCTGGAACTCGGATTTCCAAAAGAATGAAGGATTTCCAATGCGAGGATTGGATTCAAAAGGAAGTCCTGGTCGGAACTCAGAACTTCGACTGAAAATAATAGAAGAAAAACCCGAGCTGGAACTCGGATTTCTAAAGAAATGAAGGATTTCCAATGCGAGGATTGGATTCAAAAGGAAGTCCTGGTCGGAACTCAGAACTTCGATTGAAAATAATAGAAGAAAAGACCGAGCTGAAACTCGCATTTCCGAAGAAATGAAGGATTTCCAATGCGAGGATTGGATTCAAAAGGAAGTCCTGGTCGGAACTCAGAACTTTGACTGAAAATAATAGATGAAAAACCCGAGCTGGAACTCGGATTTCCAAAGAAATGAAGGATTTCCAATGCGAGGATTGGATTCAAAAGGAAGTCCTTGTCGGAACTCAGAACTTCGACTGAAAATAATAAAAGAAAAATCCGAGCTGGAACTCGGATTTCTAATGGAATGAAGGATTTCCAATGCGAGGATTGGATTCAAAAGAAAGTCCTGGTCGGAACTCAGAACTTCGACTGAAAATAATAGAAGAAAAACCCGAGCTGAAACTCGGATTTCCAAAGAAATGAAGCATTTCCAATGCGAGGATTGGATTCAAAAGGCAGTCCTAGTCGAAACTCAGAACTTCGACTGGAAATAATAGAAGAAAAACCCGAGCTGGAACTTGGATTTCCAAAAAGATGAAGGATTTCCAATGCGAGGATTGGATTCAAAAGGAAGTTCTGGTCGAAACTCAGAACTTCGACTGAAAATAATAGAAGAAGAACTCAAGCTGAAACTCGGATTTCCAAAAGAAAGAAGCATTTCCAATGCGAGGATTGGATTCAAAAGAAAGTCCTGGCCGGAACTCAGAACTTCGACTGGAAATAATAAAATAAAAACCAGAGCCGGAACTCGGATTTCCAAAGAGATGAAGGATTTCCAATGCGAGAATTGGATTAAAAAAGAAGTCCTCGTCGGAACTCAGAACTTCGACTGAAAATAATAGAAGAAAAACCTGAGCTGGAACTCGAATTTCCGAAGAAATGAAGGATTTCCAATGCGAGGATTGGATTCAAAAGGAAGTCCAGGTCGAAACTCAGAAGTTCGACTAAAAATAATAGAAGAAAAACCCGAGCTGGAACTCGGATTTCCGAAGAAATGAAGGATTTCCAATGCGAGGATTGGATTCAAAAGGAAGTCTTGGTCGGAACTCAGAACTTCGACAGAAAATAATAGAAGAAAAACCCGAGCTGAACTCAGATTTCCAAAGAAATGAAGGATTTCCAAAGAAATGAAGGATTTCCAAAGAAATGAAGGATTTCCAATGCGAGGATTGAATTCAAAAGGAAGTCCTGGTCGGAACTCAGAACTTCGACTGAAAATAATAGAAGAAAAAACCGAGCTGAAACTCGGATTTCTAAAAGAATGAAGGATTTTCAATGCGACGATTGGATTCAAAAGGACGTCCTGGTCGGAACTCAGAACTTCGACTGAAAATAATATAAGAAAAAACCAAGCTGGAACTCGGATTTCTAAAAGAATGAAGGATTTCCAATGCGAGGATTGGATTTAAAAGGAAGTCCTCGTCGGAACTCAGAACTTCGACTGAAAACAATAGAAGAAAAACCCGAGCTGGAACTCGGATTTACAAAGAAACGAAGGATTTCCAATGCGAGGATTGGATTTAAAAGGAAGTCCTGGTCGGAACTCAGAACCTCGACTGGAAATAATAAAAGAAAAACCCGAGCTAAAACTCGGATTTCCAAAGAGATGAAGGATTTCCAATGCGAGGATTGGATTCAAAAGGAAGTCCTGGTCGGAACTCAGAACTTCGACTGGAAATAATAAAAGAAAAACCCGAGATGGAACTCGGATTTCCGAAGAAATGAAGGATTTCCAATGCGAGGATTGAATTTAAAAGGAAGTCCTGGTCGGAACTCAGAACTTCGACTGAAAATAATAGAAGAAAAACCCGAGCTGGAACTCGGATTTCCAAAAGAATGAAGGATTTCCAATGCGAGGATTGGATTCAAAAGGAAGTCCTGGTCGGAACTCAGAACTTCGACTGTAAATAATAAAAGAAAAACCCGAGATGAAACTCGGATTTCCGAAGAAATAAAGGATTTCCAATGCGAGGATTGGATTCAAAAGGAAGTCTTGGTCGGAACTCAGAACTTCGACTGAAAATAATAGAAGAAAAACCCGAGCTAGAACTCGGATTTCCGAAGAAATGAAGGATTTTCAATGCAAGGATTGGATACAAAAGGAAGTCCTGGTCGAAACTCAGAACTTCGACTAAAAATAATAGAAGAAAAACCCGAGCTGGAACTCGGATTTTCGAAGAAATGAAGGATTTCCAATGCGAGGATTGGATTCAAAAGGAAGTCCTGGTAGGAACTCAGAACTTCGACTGAAAATAACAGAAGAAAAACCCGAGATGGAACTCGGATTTCCAAAAGAATGAAGGATTTCCAATGCGAGGATTGGATTCAAAAGGAAGTCCTGGTCGGAACTCAGAACTTCGACTGAAAATAATAGAAGAAAAACCCGAGCTGGAACTCGGATTTCCGAAGAAATGAAGGATTTCCAATGCGAGGATTGGATTCAAAAGGAAGTCCTGGTCTGAACTCCGAACTTCTACTGAAAATAATAGATGAAAAACCCGAGCTGGAACTCGGATTTCCAAAGAAATGAAGGATTTTCAATGCGAGGATTGAATTCAAAAGGAAGTCCTGGTCGGAACTCAGAACTTCGACTGAAAATAATAGAAGAAAAACCCGAGCTGGAACTCGGATTTCCAAAAGAATGAAGGATTTCCAATGCGAGGATTGGATTCAAAAGGAAGTCCTGGTCGGAACTGAGAACTTCGACTGAAAATAATAGAAGAAAAACCCGAGCTGGAACTTGGATTTCCAAAAGAATGAAGGATTTCCAATGCGAGGATTGGATTCAAAAGGAAGTCTTGGTCGGAACACAGAACTTCGACTGAAAATAATAGAAGAAAAACCTGAGCTGGAACTCGAATTTCCGAAGAAATGAAGGATTTCTAATGCGAGGATTGGATTCAAAATGAAGTCCTGGTCGGAACTCAGAACTTCGACTGAAAATAATAGAAGAAAAGACCGAGCTGAAACTCGGATTTCCGAAGAAATGAAGGATTTCCAATGCGAGGATTGGATTCAAAAGGAAGTCCTTGTCGGAACTCAGAACTTCGACTGAAAATAATAGATGAAAAACCCGAGCTGGAACTCAGATTTCCAAAGAAATGAAGGCTTTCCAATGCGAGGATTGAATTCAAAAGGAAGTCCTGGTCGGAACTCAGAACTTCGACTGAAAATAATAGAAGAAAAACCCGAGCTGGAACTCGGATTTCCAAAATAATGAAGGATTTCCAATGCGACGATTGGATTCAAAAGGAAGTCCTGGTCGGAACTGAGAACTTCGACTTAAAATAATAGAAGAAAAACCCGAGCTGGAACTCGAATTTCCAAAAGAATGAAGGATTTTCAATACGAGGATTGGATTCAATAGGAAGTCCTAGTCGGAACTAGGAACTTCGACTGAAAATAATAGAAGAAAAACCCGAGCTGGAACTCGGATTTTCGAAGAAATGAAGGATTCACAATGCGAGGATTGGATTCAAAAGGAAGTCGTGGTCGGAACTCAGAACTTCGACTGAAAATAATAGAAGAAAAACCCGAGCTGGAACTCGGATTTCCAAAGAAATGAAGGATTTCCAATGCGAGGATTGGATTCAAAAGGAAGTCCTTGTCGGAACTCAGAACTTCGACTGAAAATAATAGAAGAAAAATCCGAGCTGGAACTCGGATTTCTAAAGGAATGAAGGATTTCCAATGCGGGGATTGGATTCAAAAGGAAGTACTGGTCGGAACTCAGAACTTCGACTGAAAATAATAGAAGAAAAACCCGAGCTGGAACTCGAATTTCCAAAGAAATGAAGGATTTCCAATGCGAGGATTGGATTCAAAAGGCAGACCTCGTCGAAACTCAGAACTTCGACTGGAAATAATAGAAGAAAAACCCGAGCTGGAACTTGGATTTCCAAAAAGATGAAGGATTTCCAATGCGAGGATTGGATTCAAAAGGAAGTTCTGGTCGGAACTCAGAACTTCGACTGAAAATAATAGAAGAAAAACTCAAGCTGAAACTCGGATTTCCAAAAGAATGAAGGATTTCCAATGCGAGGATTGGATTCAAAAGAAAGTCCTGGCCGGAACTCAGAACTTCGACTGGAAATAATAAAATAAAAACTAGAGCTGGAACTCGGATTTCCAAAGAGATGAAAGATTTCCAATGCGAGGATTGTATTCAAAAGGAAGTCCTCGTCGGAACTCAGAACTTCGACTTAAAATAATAGAAGAAAAACCCGAGCTGGAACTCGGATTTCCGAAGAAATGAAGGATTTCCAATGCGAGGATTGGATTCAAAAGGAAGTCCTGGTCGAAACTCAGAACTTCGACTAAAAATAATAGAAGAAAAACCCGAGCTGGAACTTGGATTTCCGAAGAAATGAAGGATTTCCAATGCAAGGATTGGATTCAAAAGGAAGTCCTGGTAGGAACTCAGAACTTCGACTGAAAATAATAGAAGAAAAACCCGAGCTGGAACTCGAATTTCCAAAAGAATGAAGGATTTCCAATACGAGGATTGGATTCAATAGGAAGTCCTAGTCGGAACTAGGAACTTCGACTGAAAATAATAAAAGAAAAACCCGAGCTGAAACTCAGATTTTCGAAGAAATGAAGGATTCACAATGCGAGGATTAGATTCAAAAGGAAGTCGTGGTCGGAACTCAGAACTTCGACTGAAAATAATAGAAGAAAAACCCGAGCTGAAACTCGGATTTCCAAAGAAATGAAGGATTTTCAATGCGAGGATTGGATTCAAAAGGAAGTCCTTGTCGGAACTCAGAACTTCGACTGAAAATAATAGAAGAAAAATCCGAGTTGGAACTCGGATTTCTAAAGGAATGAAGGATTTCCAATGCGGGGATTGGATTCAAAAGGAAGTACTGGTCGGAAATCAGAACTTCGACTGAAAATAACAGAAGAAAAACCCGAGCTGGAACTCGAATTTCCAAAGAAATGAAGGATTTCCAATGCGAGGATTGGATTCAAAAGGCAGTCTTCGTCGAAAGTCAGAACTTCGACTGGAAATAATAGAAGAAAAACCCGAGCTGGAACTTGGATTTCCAAAAAGATGAAGGATTTCCAATGCGAGGATTGGATTCAAAAGGAATTTCTGGTCGGAACTCAGAACTTCGACTGAAAATAATAGAAGAAAAACTCAAGCTGAAACTCGGATTTCCAAAAGAATGAAGGATTTCCAATGCGAGGATTGGATTCAAAAGAAAGTCCTGGCCGGAACTCAGAACTTCGACTGGAAATAATAAAATAAAAACCAGAGCTGGAACTCGGATTTCCAAAGAGATGAAAGATTTCCAATGCGAGGATTGGATTCAAAAGGAAGTCCTCGTCGGAACTCAGAACTTCAACTTAAAATAATAGAAGAAAAACCCGAGCTTGAACTCGGATTTCCGAAGAAATAAAGGATTTCCAATGCGAGGATTGGATTCAAAAGGAAGTCCTGGTCGAAACTCAAAACTTCGACTAAAAATAATAGAAGAAAAACCCGAGCTGGAACTTGGATTTCCGAAGAAATGAAGGATTTCCAATGCGAGGATTGGATTCAAAAGGAAGTCCTGGTCGGAACTCAGAACTTCGACTAAAAATAATAGAAGAAAAACCCGAGCAGGAACTCGGATTTCCAAAGAAATGAAGGATTTCCAAAGAAATGAAGGATTTCCAAAGAAATGAAGGATTTTCAATGCGAGGATTGAATTCAAAAGGAAGTCCTGGTCGGAACTCAGAACTTCGACTGAAAATAATAGAAGAAAAAACTGAGCTGAAACTCGGATTTCTAAAAGAATGAAGGATTTCAAATGCGAGGATTGGATTCAAAAGGACGTCCTGGTCGGAACTCAGAACTTCGACTGAAAATAATAGAAGAAAAAACCGAGCTGGAACTCGGATTTCTAAAAGAATGAAGGATTTCCAATGCGAGGATTGGATTCAAAAGGAAGTCCTCGTCGGAACTCAGAACTTCGACTGGAAATAATAGAAAAAAAACCAGATCTGGAACTCGGATTTACAAAGAAATGAAGGATTTCCAATGCGAGGATTGGATTTAAAAGGAAGTCCTGGTCGGAACTCAGAACCTCGACTGGAAATAATAAAAGAAAAACCCGAGCTAGAACTCGGATTTCCAAAGAGATGAAGGATTTCCAATGCGAGGATTGGATTCAAAAGGAAGTCCTGGTCGGAACTCAGAACTTCGACTGGAAATAATAAAAGAAAAACCCGAGATGGAACTCAGATTTCCGAAGAAATGAAGGATTTCCAATGCGAGGATTGAATTCAAAAGGAAGTCCTGGTCGGAACTCAGAACTTCGACTGAAAATAATAGAAGAAAAACCCAAGCTGGAACTCGGATTTCCAAAAGAATGAAGAATTTCCAATGCGAGGATTGGATTCAAAAGGAAATCCTGGTCGGAACTCAGAACCGCGACTGGAAATACTAAAAGAAAAGCCCGAGCTGGAATTCGGATTTCCAAAGAGATGAAGGATTTCCAATGCAAGGATTGGATTCAAAAGGAAGTCCTGGTCGGAACTCAGAACTTCGACTAAAAATAATAGAAGAAAAACCCGAGCTGGAACTCGGATTTCTAAAAGAATGAAGGATTTCGAATGCGAGGATTGAAATCAAAAGGAAGTCCTGGTCGGAACTCAGAACTTCGACTGAAAATAATAGAAGAAAAATCCGAGCTGGAATTCGGATTTCCGAAGAAATGAGGGATTTCCAATGCGAGGATTGGATTCAAAAAAAAGTCCTGGTCGGAACTCAGAACTTCGACTGAAAATAATAGAAGAAAAACCCGAGCTGGAACTCGGATTTCCAAAAGAATGAAGGATTTCCAATGCGAGGATTGGATTCAAAAGGAAGTCCTGGTCGAAACTCAGAACTTCGACTGAAAATAATAGAAGAAAAACCCGAGCTGGAACTCGGATTTCTAAAGAAATGAAGGATTTCCAATGCGAGGATTGGATTCAAAAGGAAGTCCTAGTCGGAACTTAGAACTTCGATTGAAAATAATAGAAGAAAAGACCGAGCTGAAACTCGGATTTCTGAAGAAATGAAGGATTTCCAATGCGAGGATTGGATTCAAAAGGAAGTCCTGGTCGGAACTCAGAACTTCGACTGAAAATAATAGATGAAAAACCCGAGCTGGAACTCGGATTTCCAAAGAAATGAAGGATTTCCAATGCGAGGATTGAATTCAAATGGAAGTCCTGGTCGGAACTCAGAACTTCGACTGAAAATAATAGAAGAAAAACCCGAGCTGGAACTCGGATTTCCAATGCGAGGATTGGATTTAAAAGGAAGTCCTGGTCGGAACTAGGAACTTCGACTGAAAAAAATAGAAGCAAAACCCGAGCTGGAACTCGGATTTTCGAAGAAATGAAGGATTTCCAATGCGAGGATTGGATTCAAAAGGAAGTCCTGGTCGGAACTCAGAACTTTGACTGAAAATAATAGAAGAAAAACCAGAGCTGGAACTCGGATTTCCAAAGAAATGAAGCATTTCCAATGCGAGGATTGGATTCAAAAGGCAGTCCTAGTAGAAACTCAGAACTTCGACTGGAAATAATAGAAGAAAAACCCGAGCTGGAACTTGGATTTCCAAAAAGATGAAGGATTTCCAATGCGAGGATTGGATTCAAAAGGAAGTTCTGGTCGGAACTCAGAACTTCGACTGAAAATAATAGAAGAAGAACTCAAGCTGAAACTCAGATTTCCAAAAGAAAGAAGCATTTCCAATGCGAGGATTGGATTCAAAAGAAAGTCCTGGCCGGAACTCAGAACTTCGACTGGAAATCATAAAATAAAAACCAGAGCTGGAACTCGGATTTCCAAAGAGATGAAGGATTTCCAATGCGAGAATTGGATTCAAAAGGAAGTCATCGTCGGAACTCAGAACTTTGACTGAAAATAATAGAAGAAAAACCTGAGCTGGAACTCGGATTTCTGAAGAAATAAAGGATTTCCAATGCGAGGATTGGATTCAAAAGGAAGTCCTGGTCGAAACTCAGAAGTTCGACTAAAAATAATAGAAGAAAAACCCGAGATGAAACTCGGATTTCCGAAGAAATGAAGGATTTCCAATGCGAGGATTGGATTCAAAAGGAAGTCTTGGTCGGAACTCAGAACTTCGACTGAAAATAATAGAAGAAAAACCCGAGTTGAACTCGGATTTCCAAAGAAATGAAGGATTTCCAAAGAAATGAAGGATTTCCAATGGGAGGATTGAATTCAAAAGGAAGTCCTGGTCGGAACTCAGAACTTCGACTGAAAATAATAGAAGAAAAAACCTAGCTGAAACTCGAATTTCTAAAAGAATGAAGGATTTTCAATGCGAGGATTGGATTCAAAAGGACGTCCTGGTCGGAACTTAGAACTTCGACTGAAAATTATAGAAGAAAAAATAGAGCTGGAACTCGGATTTCTAAAAGAATGAAGGATTTCCAATGCGAGGATTGGATTTAAAAGGAAGTCCTCGTCGGAACTCAGAACTTCGACTGAAAACAATAGAAGAAAAACCCGAGCTGGAACTCGAATTTACAAAGAAACGAAGGATTTCCAATGCGAGGATTGGATTTAAAAGGAAGTCCTGGTCGGAACTCAGAACCTCGACTGGAAATAATAAAAGAAAAACCCGAGCTAAAACTCGGATTTCCAAAGAGATGAAGGATTTCCAATGCGAGGATTGGATTCAAAAGGAAGTCCTGGTCGGAACTCAGAACTTCGACTGGAAATAATAAAAGAAAAACCCGAGATGGAACTCGGATTTCCGAAGAAATGAAGGATTTCCAATGCGAGCATTGAATTTAAAAGGAAGTCCTGGTCGGAACTCAGAACTTCGACTGAAAATAATAGAAGAAAAACCCGAGCTGGAACTCGGATTTCCAAAAGAATGAAGGATTTCCAATGCGAGGATTGGATTCAAAAGGAAATCCTGGTCGGAACTCAGAACCTCGACTGGAAATAATAAAAGAAAAACCCGAGCTGGAATTCGAATTTCTAAAGAGATGAAGGATTTCCAATGCAAGGATTGGATTCAAAAGGAAGTCCTGGTCGGAACTCAGAACTTCAACTGAAAATAATAGAATAAAAACCCGAGCTGGAACTCGGATTTCTAAAAGAATGAAGGATTTCCAAAGCGAGGATTGAATTTAAAAGGAAGTCCTTGTCGGAACTCAGAACTTCGACTGAAAATAATAGAAGAAAAACCCGAGCTGGAATTCGGATTTTTGAAGAAATGAAGGATTTCCAATGCGAGGATTGGATTCAAAAGGAAGTCCTGGTCGGAAGTCAGAACTTCGTGTAAAAATAATAGAAGAAAAATCCGAGCTGGAACTCGGATTTCTAAAAGAATGAAGGATTTCCAATGCGAGGATTGGATTCAAAAGGAAGTCCTGGTCAGAACTCAGAACCTCGACTGGAAATAATAAAAGAAAAACCCGAGCTAGAACTCGGATTTCCAAAGAGATGAAGGATTTCCAATGCGAGGATTGGATTCAAAAGAAAGTTCTGGTCGGAACTCAGAACCTCGACTGAAAATAATAGAAGAAAAACCCGAGCTAGAACTCGGATTTCCAAAAGAATGAAGGATTTCCAATGCGAGGATTGGATTCAAAAGGAAGTCTTGGTCGGAACTCAGAACTTCGACTGAAAATAATAGAAGAAAAACCCGAGCTGGAACTCAGATTTCCCAAGAAATGAAGGATTTCCAATGTAAGGATTGATTCAAAAGGAAGTTCTGGTCGAAACTCAGAACTTCGACTGAAAATAATAGAAGAAAAACCCGAGCTGGAACTCAGATTTCCAAAGAGATGAAGGATTTCCAATGCGAGGATTGGATTCAAATGGAAGTCCTAGTCGGAACTCAGAACTTCGACTGAAAATAATAGAAGAAAAACCCGAGCTGGAACTCTGATTTCCGAAGAAATTAAGGATTTTCAATGCAAGGATTGGATACAAAAGGAAGTCCTGGTCGGAACTCAAAACTTCGACTAAAAATAATAGAAGAAAAACCTGAGCTGGAACTCGGATTTCAGAAGAAATGAAGGATTTCTAATGCGAGGATTGGATTCAAAAGGAAGTCCTGGTAGGAACTCAGAACTTCGACTGAAAATAATAGAAGAAAAACCCGTGCTGGAACTCGGATTTCCAAAAGAATGAAGGATTTCCAATGCGAGGATTGGATTCAAAAGGAAGTCCTGGTCGGAACTCAGAACTTCGACTGAAAATAATAAAAGAAAAAACCCGAGCTGGAACTCAGATTTCCGAAGAAATGAAGGATTTCCAATGCAAGGATTGGATTCAAAAGGAAGTCCTGGTCGGAACTCAGAACTTCGACTGAAAATAATAGAAGAAAAATCCGAGCTGGAACTCAGATTTCTAAAAGAATGAAGGATTTCCAATGCGAGGATTGGATTCAAAAGGAAGTCCTGGTCGGAACTCAGAACTTCAACTGAAAATAATAGAAGAAAAACCCGAGCTGGAACTCAGATTTCCAAAGAGATGAAGGATTTCCAATGCAAGGATTGGATTCAAAAGGAAGTCTTGGTCGAACTCAGAACTTCAAATGAAAATAATAGAAAAAAAACCCGAGCTGGAACTCGGATTTCCGAAGAAATGAAGGATTTTCAATGCAAGGATTGGATACAAAAGGAAGTCCTGGTCGAAACTCAGAACTTCGACTAAAAATAATAGAAGAAAAACCCGAGTTGGAACTCGGATTTTTGAAGAAATAAAGGATTTCCAATGCGAGGATTGGATTCAAAAGGAAGTCCTGGTAGGAACTCAGAACTTCGACTGAAAATAATAGAAGAAAAACCCGAGCTGGAACTCGGATTTCCAAAAGAATAAAGGATTTCCAATGCGAGGATTGGATTCAAAAGGAAGTCCTGGTCGGAACTCAGAACTGCTACTGAAAATAATAGATGAAAAACCCGAGCTGGAACTCGGATTTCCAAAGAAATGAAGGATTTCCAATGCGAGGATTGAATTCAAAAGAAAGTCCTGGTCGGAACTCAGAACTTCGACTGAAAATAATAGAAGAAAAACCCCGAGCTGGAACTCGGATTTCCAAAAGAATGAAGGATTTCCAATGCGAGGATTGGATTCAAAAGGAAGTCCTGGTCGGAACTGAGAACTTCGACTGAAAATAATAGAAGAAAAACCCGAGCTGGAACTCGGATTTCCAAAAGAATGAAGGATTTCCAATGCGAGGATTGGATTCAAAAGGAAGTCTTGGTCGGAACACAGAACTTCGACTGAAAATAATAGAAGAAAAACCCGAGCTGGAACTCGGATTTCCGTAGAAATGAAGGATTTCTAATGCGAGGATTGGATTCAAAAGGAAGTCCTGGTCGGAACTCAGAACTTCGACTGAAAATAATAGAAGAAAGACCGAGCTGAAACTCGGATTTCCGAAGAAATGAAGGATTTCCAATGCGAGGATTGGATTCAAAAGGAAGTCCTGGTCGGAACTCAGAACTTCGACTGAAAATAATAGATGAAAAACCCGAGCTGGAACTCAGATTTCCAAAGAAATGAAGGCTTTCTAATGCGAGGATTGAATTCAAAAGGAAGTCCTAGTCGGAACTCAGAACTTCGACTGAAAATAATAGAAGAAAAACCCGAGCTGGAACTCGGATTTCCAAAATAATGAAGGATTTCCAATGCGAGGATTGGATTCAAAAGGAAGTCCTGGTCGGAACTGAGAACTTCGACTTAAAATAATAGAAGAAAAACCCGAGCTGGAACTCGAATTTCCAAAAGAATGAAGGATTTCCAATACGAGGATTGGATTCAGTAGGAAGTCCTGGTCGGAACTAGGAACTTCGACTGAAAATAATAGAAGAAAAACCCGAGCTGGAACTCGGATTTTCGAAGAAATGAAGGATTCACAATGCGAGGATTGGATTCAAAAGGAAGTCGTGGTCGGAACTCAGAACTTCGACTGAAAATAATAGAAGAAAAACCCGAGCTGGAACTCGGATTTCCAAAGAAATGATGGATTTCCAATGCGAGGATTGGATTCAAAAGGAAGTCCTTGTCGGAACTCAGATTTTCGACTGAAAATAATAGAAGAAAAATCTGAGCTGGAACTCGGATTTCTAAAGGAATGAAGGATTTCAAATGCGGGGATTGGATTCAAAAGGAAGTACTGGTCGGAACTCAGAACTTCGACTGAAAATAATAGAAGAAAAACCCGAGCTGGAACTCGGATTTCCAAAGAAATGAAGGATTTCCAATGCGAGGATTGGATTCAAAAGGCAGTCTTCGTCGAAACTCAAAACTTCGACTGGAAATAATAGAAGAAAAACCCGAGCTGGAACTTGGATTTCCATAAAGATGAAGGATTTCCAATGCGAGGATTGGATTCAAAAGGAAGTTCTGGTCGGAACTCAGAACTTTGACTGAAAATAATAGAAGAAAAACTCAAGCTGAAACTAGGATTTCCAAAAGAATGAAGGATTTCCAATGCGAGGATTGGATTCAAAAGAAAGTCCTGGCCGGAACTCAGAACTTCGACTGGAAATAGTAAAATAAAAACCAGAGCTGGAACTCGGATTTCCAAAGAGATGAAAGATTTCCAATGCGAGGATTGGATTCAAAAGGAAGTCCTCGTCGGAACTCAGAACTTCGACTTAAAATAATAGAAGAAAAACCCGAGCTGGAACTCGGATTTCCGAAGAAATGAAGGATTTCCAATGCGAGGATTGGATTCAAAAGGAAGTCCTGGTCGAAACTCAGAACTTCGACTAAAAATAATAGAAGAAAAACCCGAGCTGGAACTTGGATTTCCAAAGAAATGAAGGATTTCCAATGCGAGGATTGGATTCAAAAGGAAGTCCTGGTCGGAACTCATAACTTCGACTAAAAATAATAGAAGAAAAACCCGAGCAGGAACTCGGATTTCCAAAGATATGAAGGATTTCCAAAGAAATGAAGGATTTCCAATGCGAGGATTGAATTCAAAAGGAAGTCCTGGTCGGAACTCAGAACTTCGACTGAAAATAATAGAAGAAAAAACTGAGATGAAACTCGGATTTTTAAAAGAATGAAGGATTTCAAATGCGAGGATTGGATTCAAAAGGACGTCCTGGTCGGAACTCAGAACTTCGACTGAAAATAATAGAAGAAAAAACCGAGCTGGAACTCGGATTTCTAAAAGAATGAAGGATTTCCAATGCGAGGATTGGATTCAAAAGGAAGTCCTCGTCGGAACTCAGAACTTCGACTGGAAATAATAGAAGAAAAACCCGATCTGGAACTCGAATTTACAAAGAAATGAAGGATTTCCAATGCGAGGATTGGATTTAAAAGGAAGTCCTGGTCGGAACTCAGAACCTCGACTGCAAATAATAAAAGAAAAACCCGAGCTAGAACTCGGATTTCCAAAGAGATGAAGGATTTCCAATGCGAGGATTGGATTCAAAAGGAAGTCCTGGTCGGAACTCAGAACTTCGACTGGAAATAATAAAAGAAAAACCCGAGATGGAACTCAGATTTCCGAAGAAATGAAGGATTTCCAATGCGAGGATTGAATTCAAAAGGAAGTCCTGGTCGGAACTCAGAACTTCGACAGAAAATAATAGAAGAAAAACCCAAGCTGGAACTCGGATTTCCAAAAGAATGAAGAATTTCCAATGCGAGGATTGGATTCAAAAGGAAATCCTGGTCGGAACTCAGAATCGCGACTGGAAATACTAAAAGAAAAGCCCGAGCTGGAATTCGGATTTCCAAAGAGATGAAGGATTTCCAATGCAAGGATTGGATTCAAAAGGAAGTCCTGGTCGGAACTCAGAACTTCGACTGAAAATAATAGAAGAAAAATCTGAGCTGGAATTCGGATTTCCGAAGAAATGAGGGATTTCCAATGCGAGGATTGGATTCAAAAGGAAGTCCTGGTCGGAACTCAGAACTTCGACTGAAAATAATAGAAGAAAAACCCAAGCTGGAACTCGGATTTCCAAAAGAATGAAGGATTTCCAATGCGAGGATTGGATTCAAAAGGAAGTCTTGGTCGGAACTCAGCACTTCGACTGAAAATAATAGAAGAAAAACCCGAGCTGGAACTCGGATTTCTAAAGAAATGAAGGATTTCCAATGCGAGGATTGGATTCAAAAGGAAGTCCTAGTCGAAACTTAGAACTTCGATTGAAAATAATAGAAGAAAAGACCGAGCTGAAACTCGGATTTCCGAAGAAATGAAAGATTTCCAATGCGAGGATTGGATTCAAAAGGAAGTCCTGGTCGGAACTCAGAACTTCGACTGAAAATAATAGATGAAAAACCCGAGCTGGAACTCGGATTTCCAAAGAAATGAAGGATTTCCAATGCGAGGATTGAATTCAAATGGAAGTCCTGGTCGGAACTCAGAACTTCGACTGAAAATAATAGAAGAAAAACCCGAGCTGGAACTCGGATTTCCAAAAGAATGAAGGATTTCCAATGCGAGGATTGGATTCAAAAGGAAGTCCTGGTCGGAACTAGGAACTTCGACTGAAAAAAATAGAAGCAAAACCCGAGCTGGAACTCGGATTTTCGAAGAAATGAAGGATTTCCAATGCGAGGATTGGATTCAAAAGGAAGTCCTGGTCGGAACTCAGAACTTTGACTGAAAATAATAGAAGAAAAACCAGAGCTGGAAATCGGATTTCCAAAGAAATGAAGGATTTCCAATGCGAGGATTGGATTCAAAAGGATGTCCTTGTCGGAACTCAGAACTTCGACTGAAAATAATAGAAGAAAAATCCGAGCTGGAACTCGGATTTCTAATGGAATGAAGGATTTTCAATGCGAGGATTGGATTCAAAAGAAAGTCCTGGTCGGAACTCAGAACTTCGACTGAAAATAATAGAAGAAAAACCCGAGCTGGAACTCGGATTTCCAAAGAAATGAAGCATTTCCAATGCGAGGATTGGATTCAAAAGGCAGTTCTAGTCGAAACTCAGAACTTCGACTGGAAATAATAGAAGAAAAACCCGAGCTGGAACTTGGATTTCCAAAAAGATGAAGGATTTCCATTGCGAGGATTGGATTCAAAAGGAAGTCCTGGTCGGAACTCAGAACTTCGACTGTAAATAATAAAAGAAAAACCCGAGATGGAACTCGGATTTCCGAAGAAATGAAGGATTTCCAATGCGAGGATTGGATTCAAAAGGAAGTCTTGGTCGGAACTCAGAACTTCGACTGAAAATAATAGAAGAAAAACCCGAGCTAGAACTCGGATTTCCGAAGAAATGAAGGATTTTCAATGCAAGGATTGGATACAAAAGGAAGTCCTGGTCGAAACTCAGAACTTCGACTAAAAATAATAGAAGAAAAACCCGAGCTGGAACTCGGATTTTCGAAGAAATGAAGGATTTCCAATGCGAGGATTGGATTCAAAAGGAAGTCCTGGTAGGAACTCAGAACTTCGACTGAAAATAATAGAAGAAAAACCCGAGCTGGAACTCGGATTTCCAAAAGAATGAAGGATTTCCAATGCGAGGATTGGATTCAAAAGGAAGTCCTGGTCGGAACTCAGAACTTCGACTGAAAATAATAGAAGAAAAACCCGAGCTGGAACTCGGATTTCCGAAGAAATGAAGGATTTCCAATGCGAGGATTGGATTCAAAAGGAAGTCCTGGTCGGAACTCAGAACTTCTACTGAAAATAATAGATGAAAAACCCGAGCTGGAACTCGGATTTCCAAAGAAATGAAGGATTTTCAATGCGAGGATTGAATTCAAAAGGAAGTCCTGGTCGGAACTCAGAACTTCGACTGAAAATAATAGAAGAAAAACCCGAGCTGGAACTCGGATTTCCAAAAGAATGAAGGATTTCCAATGCGAGGATTGGATTCAAAAGGAAGTCTTGGTCGGAACACTGAACTTCGACTGAAAATAATAGAAGAAAAACCTGAGCTGGAACTCGGATTTCCGAAGAAATGAAGGATTTCTAATGCGAGGATTGGATTCAAAATGAAGTCCTGGTCGGAACTCAGAACTTCGACTGAAAATAATAGAAGAAAAGACCGAGCTGAAACTCGGATTTCCGAAGAAATGAAGGATTTCCAATGCGAGGATTGGATTCAAAAGGAAGTCTTTGTCGGAACTCAGAACTTCGACTGAAAATAATAGATGAAAAACCTGAGCTGGAACTCAGATTTCCAAAGAAATGAAGGCTTTCCAATGCGAGGATTGAATTCAAAAGGAAGTCCTGGTCGGAACTCAGAACTTCGACTGAAAATAATAGAAGAAAAACCCGAGCTGAAACTCGGATTTCCAAAATAATGAAGGATTTCCAATACGACGATTGGATTCAAAAGGAAGTCCTGGTCGGAACTGAGAACTTCGACTTAAAATAATAGAAGAAAAACCCGAGCTGGAACTCGAATTTCCAAAAGAATGAAGGATTTCCAATACGATGATTGGATTCAATAGGAAGTCCTAGTCGGAACTAGGAACTTCGACTGAAAATAATAGAAGAAAAACTCGAGCTGGAACTCGGATTTTCGAAGAAATGAAGGATTCACAATGCGAGGATTGGATTCAAAAGGAAGTCGTGGTCGGAACTCAGAACTTCGACTGAAAATAATAGAAGAAAAACCCGAGCTGGAACTCGGATTTTCGAAGAAATAAAGGATTCACAATGCGAGGATTGGATTCAAAAGGAAGTCGTGGTCGAAACTCAGAACTTCGACTGAAAATAATAGAAGAAAAACCCGAGCTGGAACTCGGATTTCCAAAGAAATGAAGGATTTCCAATGCGAGGATTGGATTCAAAAGGAAGTCCTTGTCGGAACTCAGAACTTCGACTGAAAATAATAGAAGAAAAATCCGAGCTGGAACTCGGATTTCTAAAGGAATGAAGGATTTCCAATGCGGGGATTAGATTCAAAAGGAAGTACTGGTCGGAACTCAGAACTTCGACTGAAAATAATAGAAGAAAAACCCGAGCTGGAACTCGAATTTCCAAAGAAATGAAGGATTTCCAATGCGAGGATTGGATTCAAAAGGCAGTCTTCGTCGAAAGTCAGAACTTCGACTGGAAATAATAGAAGAAAAACCCGAGCTGGAACTTGGATTTCCAAAAAGATGAAGGATTTCCAATGCGAGGATTGGATTCAAAAGGAAGTTCTGGTCGGAACTCAGAACTTCGACTGAAAATAATAGAAGAAAAACTCAAGCTGAAACTCGGATTTCCAAAAGAATGAAGGATTTCCAATGCGAGGATTGGATTCAAAAGAAAGTCCTGGCCGGAACTCAGAACTTCGACTGGAAATAATAAAATAAAAACCAGAGCTGGAACTCGGATTTCCGAAGAAATGAAGGATTTCCAATGCGAGGATTGGATTCAAAAGGAAGTCTTGGTCGGAACTCAGAACTTCGACTTAAAATAATAGAAGAAAAACCCGAGTTGAACTCGGATTTCCAAAGAAATGAAGGATTTCCAAAGAAATGAAGGATTTCCAATGGGAGGATTGAATTCAAAAGGAAGTCCTGGTCGGAACTCAGAACTTCGACTGAAAATAATAGAAGAAAAAACCTAGCTGAAACTCGAATTTCTAAAAGAATGAAGGATTTTCAATGCGAGGATTGGATTCAAAAGGACGTCCTGGTCGGAACTTAGAACTTCGACTGAAAATTATAGAAGAAAAAACAGAGCTGAAACTCGGATTTCTAAAAGAATGAAGGATTTCCAATGCGATGATTGGATTTAAAAGGAAGTCCTCGTCGGAACTCAGAACTTCGACTGAAAACAATAGAAGAAAAACCTGAGCTGGAACTCGAATTTACAAAGAAACGAAGGATTTCCAATGCGAGGATTGGATTTAAAAGGAAGTCCTGGTCGGAACTCAGAACCTCGACTGGAAATAATAAAAGAAAAACCCGAGCTAAAACTCGGATTTCCAAAGAGATGAAGGATTTCCAATGCGAGGATTGGATTCAAAAGGAAGTCCTGGTCGGAACTCAAAACTTCGACTGAAAATAATAGAAGAAAAACCCGAGCTGGAACTCAGATTTCTAAAGAAATGAAGGATTTCCAATGCGAGGATTGGATTCAAAAGGAAGTCCTAGTCGGAACTTAGAACTTCGATTGAAAATAATAGAAGAAAAGACCGAGCTGAAACTCGGATTTCTGAAGAAATGAAGGATTTCCAATGCGAGGATTGGATTCAAAAGGAAGTCCTGGTCGGAACTCAGAACATCGACTGAAAATAATAGATGAAAAACCCGAGCTGGAACTCGGATTTCCAAAGAAATGAAGGATTTCCAATGCGAGGATTGAATTCAAATGGAAGTCCTGGTCGGAACTCAGAACTTCCACTGAAAATAATAGAAGAAAAACCCGAGCTGGAACTCGGATTTCCAAAAGAATGAAGGATTTCCAATGCGAGGATTGGATTTAAAAGGAAGTCCTGGTCGGAACTAGGAACTTCGACTGAAAAAAATAGAAGCAAAACCCGAGCTGGAACTCGGATTTTCGAAGAAATGAAGGATTTCCAATGCGAGGATTGGATTCAAAAGGAAGTCCTGGTCGGAGCTCAGAACTTTGACTGAAAATAATAGAAGAAAAACCAGAGCTGGAACTCGGATTTCCAAAGAAATGAAGGATTTCCAATGCGAGGATTGGATTCAAAAGGAAGTCCTTGTCGGAACTCAGAACTTCGACTGAAAATAATAGAAGAAAAATCCGAGCTGGAACTCGGATTTCTAATGGAATGAAAGATTTCCAATGCGAGGATTGGATTCAAAAGAAAGTCCTGGTCGGAACTCAGAACTTCGACTAAAAATAATAGAAGAAAAACCCGAGCTGGAACTCGGATTTCCAAAGAAATGAAGCATTTCCAATGCGAGGATTGGATTCAAAAGGCAGTCCTAGTAGAAACTCAGAACTTCGACTGGAAATAATAGAAGAAAAACCCGAGCTGGAACTTGGATTTCCAAAAAGATGAAGGATTTCCAATGCGAGGATTGGATTCAAAAGGAAGTTCTGGTCGGAACTCAGAACTTCGACTGAAAATAATAGAAGAAGAACTCAAGCTGAAACTCGGATTTCCAAAAGAAAGAAGCATTTCCAATGCGAGGATTGGATTCAAAAGAAAGTCCTGGCCGGAACTCAGAACTTCGACTGGAAATCATAAAATAAAAACCAGAGCTGGAACTCGGATTTCCAAAGAGATGAAGGATTTCCAATGCGAGAATTGGATTCAAAAGGAAGTCATCGTCGGAACTCAGAACTTTGACTGAAAATAATAGAAGAAAAACCTGAGCTGGAACTCGGATTTCTAAAGAAATGAAGGATTTCCAATGCGAGGATTGGATTCAAAAGGAAGTCCTGGTCGAAACTCAGAAGTTCGACTAAAAATAATAGAAGAAAAACCCGAGATGGAACTCGGATTTCCGAAGAAATGAAGGATTTCCAATGCGAGGATTGGATTCAAAAGGAAGTCTTGGTCGGAACTCAGAACTTCGACTGAAAATAATAGAAGAAAAACCCGAGTTGAACTCGGATTTCCAAAGAAATGAAGGATTTCCAAAGAAATGAAGGATTTCCAATGGGAGGATTGAATTCAAAAGGAAGTCCTGGTCGGAACTCAGAACTTCGACTGAAAATAATAGAAGAAAAAACCTAGCTGAAACTCGGATTTCTAAAAGAATGAAGGATTTTCAATGCGAGGATTGGATTCAAAAGGACGTCCTGGTCGGAACTCAGAACTTCGACTGAAAATTATAGAAGAAAAAACAGAGCTGGAACTCGGATTTCTAAAAGAATGAAGGATTTCCAATGCGAGGATTGGATTTAAAAGGAAGTCCTCGTCGGAACTCAGAACTTCGACTGAAAACAATAGAAGAAAAACCCGAGCTGGAACTCGAATTTACAAAGAAACGAAGGATTTCCAATGCGAGGATTGGATTTAAAAGGAAGTCCTGGTCGGAACTCAGAACCTCGACTGAAAATAATAAAAGAAAAACCCGAGCTAAAACTCGGATTTCCAAAGAGATGAAGGATTTCCAATGCGAGGATTGGATTCAAAAGGAAGTCCTGGTCGGAACTCAGAACTTCGACTGGAAATAATAAAAGAAAAACCCGAGATGGAACTCGGATTTCCGAAGAAATGAAGGATTTCCAATGCGAGGATTGAATTTAAAAGAAAGTCCTGGTCGGAACTCAGAACTTCGACTGAAAATAATAGAAGAAAAACCCGAGCTGGAACTCGGATTTCCAAAAGAATGAAGGATTTCCAATGCGAGGATTGGATTCAAAAGGAAATCCTGGTCGGAACTCAGAACCTCGACTGGAAATAATAAAAGAAAAACCCGAGCTGGAATTCGGATTTCTAAAGAGATGAAGGATTTCCAATGCAAGGATTGGATTCAAAAGGAAGTCTTGGTCGGAACTCAGAACTTCAACTGAAAATAATAGAATAAAAACCCGAGCTGGAACTCGGATTTCTAAAAGAATGAAGGATTTCCAAAGCAAGGATTGAATTTAAAAGGAAGTCCTTGTCGGAACTCAGAACTTCGACTGAAAATAATAGAAGAAAAACCCGAGCTGGAATTCGGATTTTTGAAGAAATGAAGGATTTCCAATGCGAGGATTGGATTCAAAAGGAAGTCCTGGTCGGAACTCAGAACTTCGTGTAAAAATAATAGAAGAAAAATCCGAGCTGGAACTCGGATTTCTAAAAGAATGAAGGATTTCCAATGCGAGGATTGGATTCAAAAGGAAGTCCTGGTCAGAACTCAGAACCTCGACTGGAAATAATAAAAGAAAAACCCGAGCTAGAACTCGGATTTCCAAAGAGATGAAGGATTTCCAATGCGAGGATTGGATTCAAAAGGAAGTCCTGGTCAGAACTCAGAACCTCGACTGGAAATAATAAAAGAAAAACCCGAGCTAGAACTCGGATTTCCAAAGAGATGAAGGATTTCCAATGTGAGGATTGGATTCAAAAGAAAGTTCTGGTCGGAACTCAGAACCTCGACTGAAAATAATAGAAGAAAAACCCGAGCTAGAACTCGGATTTCCAAAAGAATGAAGGATTTCCAATGCGAGGATTGGATTCAAAAGGAAGTCTTGGTCGGAACTCAGAACTTCGACTGAAAATAATAGAAGAAAAACCCGAGCTGGAACTCAGATTTCCAAAGAAATGAAGGATTTCCAATGTAAGGATTGATTCAAAAGGAAGTTCTGGTCGAAACTCAGAACTTCGACTGAAAATAATAGAAGAAAAACCCGAGCTGGAACTCAGATTTCCAAAGAGATGAAGGATTTCCAATGCGAGGATTGGATTCAAATGGAAGTCCTAGTCGGAACTCAGAACTTCGACTGAAAATAATAGAAGAAAAACCCGAGCTGGAACTCTGATTTCCGAAGAAATTAAGGATTTTCAATGCAAGGATTGGATACAAAAGGAAGTCCTGGTCGAAACTCAAAACTTCGACTAAAAATAATAGAAGAAAAACCCGAGCTGGAACTCGGATTTCAGAAGAAATGAAGGATTTCTAATGCGAGGATTGGATTCAAAAGGAAGTCCTGGTAGGAACTCAGAACTTCGACTGAAAATAATAGAAGAAAAACCCGTGCTGGAACTCGGATTTCCAAAAGAATGAAGGATTTCCAATGCGAGGATTGGATTCAAAAGGAAGTCCTGGTCGGAACTCAGAACTTCGACTGAAAATAATAAAAGAAAAAACCCGAGCTGGAACTCAGATTTCCGAAGAAATGAAGGATTTCCAATGCAAGGATTGGATTCAAAAGGAAGTCCTGGTCGGAACTCAGAACTTCGACTGAAAATAATAGAAGAAAAATCCGAGCTGGAACTCAGATTTCTAAAAGAATGAAGGATTTCCAATGCGAGGATTGGATTCAAAAGGAAGTCCTGGTCGGAACTCAGAACTTCGACTGAAAATAATAGAAGAAAAACCCGAGCTGGAACTCAGATTTCCAAAGAGATGAAGGATTTCCAATGCAAGGATTGGATTCAAAAGGAAGTCTTGGTCGAACTCAGAACTTCGACTGAAAATAATAGAAAAAAAACCCGAGCTGGAACTCGGATTTCCGAAGAAATGAAGGATTTTCAATGCAAGGATTGGATACAAAAGGAAGTCCTGGTCGAAACTCAGAACTTCGACTAAAAATAATAGAAGAAAAACCCGAGTTGGAACTCGGATTTTTGAAGAAATAAAGGATTTCCAATGCGAGGATTGGATTCAAAAGGAAGTCCTGGTAGGAACTCAGAACTTCGACTGAAAATAATAGAAGAAAAACCCAAGCTGGAACTCGGATTTCCAAAAGAATAAAGGATTTCCAATGCGAGGATTGGATTCAAAAGGAAGTCCTGGTCGGAACTCAGAACTTCTACTGAAAATAATAGATGAAAAACCCGAGCTGGAACTCGGATTTCCAAAGAAATGAAGGATTTCCAATGCGAGGATTGAATTCAAAAGAAAGTCCTGGTCGGAACTCAGAACTTCGACTGAAAATAATAGAAGAAAAACCCGAGCTGGAACTCGGATTTCCAAAAGAATGAAGGATTTCCAATGCGAGGATTGGATTCAAAAGGAAGTCCTGGTCGGAACTGAGAACTTCGACTGAAAATAATAGAAGAAAAACCCGAGCTGGAACTCGGATTTCCAAAAGAATGAAGGATTTCCAATGCGAGGATTGGATTCAAAAGGAAGTCTTGGTCGGAACACAGAACTTCGACTGAAAATAATAGAAGAAAAACCCGAGCTGGAACTCGGATTTCCGAAGAAATGAAGGATTTCTAATGCGAGGATTGGATTCAAAAGGAAGTCCTGGTCGGAACTCAGAACTTCGACTGAAAATAATAGAAGAAAGACCGAGCTGAAACTCGGATTTCCGAAGAAATGAAGGATTTCCAATGCGAGGATTGGATTCAAAACGAAGTCCTGGTCGGAACTCAGAACTTCGACTGAAAATAATAGATGAAAAACCCGAGCTGGAACTCAGATTTCCAAAGAAATGAAGGCTTTCTAATGCGAGGATTGAATTCAAAAGGAAGTCCTGGTCGGAACTCAGAACTTCGACTGAAAATAATAGAAGAAAAACCCGAGCTGGAACTCGGATTTCCAAAATAATGAAGGATTTCCAATGCGAGGATTGGATTCAAAAGGAAGTCCTGGTTGGAACTGAGAACTTCGACTTAAAATAATAGAAGAAAAACCCGAGCTGGAACTCGAATTTCCAAAAGAATGAAGGATTTCCAATACGAGGATTGGATTCAATAGGAAGTCCTGGTCGGAACTAGGAACTTCGACTGAAAATAATAGAAGAAAAACCCGAGCTGGAACTCGGATTTTCGAAGAAATGAAGGATTCACAATGCGAGGATTGGATTCAAAAGGAAGTCGTGGTCGGAACTCAGAACTTCGACTGAAAATAATAGAAGAAAAACCCGAGCTGGAACTCGGATTTCCAAAGAAATGAAGGATTTCCAATGCGAGGATTGGATTCAAAAGGAAGTCCTTGTCGGAACTCAGAACTTCGACTGAAAATAATAGAAGAAAAATCCGAGCTGGAACTCAGATTTCTAAAGGAATGAAGGATTTCAAATGCGGGGATTGGATTCAAAAGGAAGTACTGGTCGGAACTCAGAACTTCGACTGAAAATAATAGATTAAAAACCCGAGCTGGAACTCGGATTTCCAAAGAAATGAAGGATTTCCAATGCGAGGATTGGATTCAAAAGGCAGTCCTTGTCGAAACTCAGAACTTCGACTGGAAATAATAGAAGAAAAACCCGAGCTGGAACTTGGATTTCCATAAAGATGAAGGATTTCCAATGCGAGGATTGGATTCAAAAGGAAGTTCTGGTCGGAACTCAGAACTTCGACTGAAAATAATAGAAGAAAAACTCAAGCTGAAACTCGGATTTCCAAAAGAATGAAGGATTTCCAATGCGAGGATTGGATTCAAAAGAAAGTCCTGGCCGGAACTCAGAACTTCGACTGGAAATAATAAAATAAAAACCAGAGCTGGAACTCGGATTTCCAAAGAGATGAAAGATTTCCAATGCGAGGATTGGATTCAAAAGGAAGTCCTCGTCGGAACTCAGAACTTCGACTTAAAATAATAGAAGAAAAACCCGAGCTGGAACTCGGATTTCCGAAGAAATGAAGGATTTCCAATGCGAGGATTGGATTCAAAAGGAAGTCCTGGTCGAAACTCAGAACTTCGACTAAAAATAATAGAAGAAAAACCCGAGCTGGAACTTGGATTTCCGAAGAAATAAAGGATTTCCAATGCGAGGATTGGATTCAAAAGGAAGTCCTGGTCGGAACTCAAAACTTCGACTAAAAATAATAGAAGAAAAACCCGAGCAGGAACTCGGATTTCCAAAGAAATGAAGGATTTCCAAAGAAATGAACGATTTTCAATGCGAGGATTGAATTCAAAAGGAAGTCCTGGTCGGAACTCAGAACTTCGACTGAAAATAATAGAAGAAAAAACTGAGCTGAAACTCGGATTTTTAAAAGAATGAAGGATTTCAAATGCGAGGATTGGATTCAAAAGGACGTCCTGGTCGGAACTCAGAACTTCGACTGAAAATAATAGAAGAAAAAACCGAGCTGGAACTCAGATTTCTAAAAGAATGAAGGATTTCCAATGCGAGGATTGGATTCAAAAGGAAGTCCTCGTCGGAACTCAGAACTTCGACTGGAAATAATAGAAGAAAAACCCGATCTGGAACTCGGATTTACAAAGAAATGAAGGATTTCCAATGCGAGGATTGGATTTAAAAGGAAGTCCTGGTCGGAACTCAGAACCTCGACTGCAAATAATAAAAGAAAAACCCAAGCTAGAACTCGGATTTCCAAAGAGATGAAGGATTTCCAATGCGAGGATTGGATTGAAAAGGAAGTCCTGGTCGGAACTCAGAACTTCGACTGGAAATAATAAAAGAAAAACCCGAGATGGAACTCAGATTTCCGAAGAAATGAAGGATTTCCAATGCGAGGATTGAATTCAAAAGGAAGTCCTGGTCGGAACTCAGAACTTCGACAGAAAATAATAGAAGAAAAACCCAAGCTGGAACTCGGATTTCCAAAAGAATGAAGAATTTCCAATGCGAGGATTGGATTCAAAAGGAAATCCTGGTCGGAACTCTGAACCGCGACTGGAAATACTAAAAGAAAAGCCCGAGCTGGAATTCGGATTTCCAAAGAGATGAAGGATTTCCAATGCAAGGATTGGATTCAAAAGGAAGTCCTGGTCGGAACTCAGAACTTCGACTAAAAATAATAGAAGAAAAACCTGAGCTGGAACTAAGATTTCTAAAAGAATGAAGGATTTCGAATGCGAGGATTGAAATCAAAAGGAAGTCCTGGTCGGAACTCAGAACTTCGACTGAAAATAATAGAAGAAAAATCCGAGCTGGAATTCGGATTTCCGAAGAAATGAGGGATTTCCAATGCGAGGATTGGATTCAAAAGGAAGTCCTGGTCGGAACTCAGAACTTCGACTAAAAATAACAGAAGAAAAACCCAAGCTGGAACTCGGATTTCCAAAAGAATGAAGGATTTCCAATGCGAGGATTGGATTCAAAAGGAAGTCTTGGTCGGAACTCAGAACTTCGACTGAAAATAATAGAAGAAAAACCCGAGCTGGAACTCGGATTTCTAAAGAAATGAAGGATTTCCAATGCGAGGATTGGATTCAAAAGGAAGTCCTAGTCGAAACTTAGAACTTCGATTGAAAATAATAGAAGAAAAGACTGAGCTGAAACTCGGATTTCCGAAGAAATGAAAGATTTCCAATGCGAGGATTGGATTCAAAAGGAAGTCCTGGTCGGAACTCAGAACTTCGACTGAAAATAATAGATGAAAAACCCGAGCTGGAACTCGGATTTCCAAAGAAATGAAGGATTTCCAATGCGAGGATTGAATTCAAATGGAAGTCCTGGTCGGAACTCAGAACTTCGACTGAAAATAATAGAAGAAAAACCCGAGCTGGAACTCGGATTTCCAAAAGAATGAAGGATTTCCAATGCGAGGATTGGATTCAAAAGGAAGTCCTGGTCGGAACTAGGAACTTCGACTGAAAAAAATAGAAGCAAAACCCGAGCTGGAACTCGGATTTTCGAAGAAATGAAGGATTTCCAATGCGAGGATTGGATTCAAAAGGAAGTCCTGGTCGGAACTCAGAACTTTGACTGAAAATAATAGAAGAAAAACCAGAGCTGGAAATCGGATTTCCAAAGAAATGAAGGATTTCCAATGCGAGGATTGGATTCAAAAGGAAGTCCTTGTCGGAACTCAGAACTTCGACTGAAAATAATAGAAGAAAAATCCGAGCTGGAACTCGGATTTCTAATGGAATGAAGGATTTTCAATGCGAGGATTGGATTCAAAAGAAAGTCCTGGTCGGAACTCAGAACTTCGACTGAAAATAATAAAAGAAAAACCCGAGCTGGAACTTGGATTTCCAAAAAGATGAAGGATTTCCAATGCGAGGATTGGATTCAAAAGGAAGTCCTGGTCGGAACTCAGAACTTCGACTGTAAATAATAAAAGAAAAACCCGAGATGGAACTCGGATTTCCGAAGAAATGAAGGATTTCCAATGCGAGGATTGGATTCAAAAGGAAGTCTTGGTCGGAACTCAGAACTTCGACTGAAAATAATAGAAGAAAAACCCGAGCTAGAACTCGGATTTCCGAAGAAATGAAGGATTTTCAATGCAAGGATTGGATACAAAAGAAAGTCCTGGTCGAAACTCAGAACTTCGACTAAAAATAATAGAAGAAAAACCCGAGCTGGAACTCGGATTTTCGAAGAAATGAAGGATTTCCAATGCGAGGATTGGATTCAAAAGGAAGTCCTGGTAGGAACTCAGAACTTCGACTGAAAATAATAGAAGAAAAACCCGAGCTGGAACTCGGATTTCCAAAAGAATGAAGGATTTCCAATGCGAGGATTGGATTCAAAAGGAAGTCCTGGTCGGAACTCAGAACTTCGACTGAAAATAATAGAAGAAAAACCCGAGCTGGAACTCGGATTTCCGAAGAAATGAAGGATTTCCAATGCGAGGATTGGATTCAAAAGGAAGTCCTGGTCGGAACTCAGAACTTCTACTGAAAATAATAGATGAAAAACCCGAGCTGGAACTCGGATTTCCAAAGAAATGAAGGATTTTCAATGCGAGGATTGAATTCAAAAGGAAGTCCTGGTCGGAACTCAGAACTTCGACTGAAAATAATAGAAGAAAAACCCGAGCTGGAACTCGGATTTCCAAAAGAATGAAGGATTTCCAATGCGAGGATTGGATTCAAAAGGAAGTCCTGGTCGGAACTGAGAACTTCGACTGAAAATAATAGAAGAAAAACCCGAGCTGGAACTTGGATTTCCAAAAGAATGAAGGATTTCCAATGCGAGGATTGGATTCAAAAGGAAGTCTTGGTCGGAACACTGAACTTCGACTGAAAATAATAGAAGAAAAACCTGAGCTGGAACTCGGATTTCCGAAGAAATGAAGGATTTCTAATGCGAGGATTGGATTCAAAATGAAGTCCTGGTCGGAACTCAGAACTTCGACTGAAAATAATAGAAGAATAGACCGAGCTGAAACTCGGATTTCCGAAGAAATGAAGGATTTCCAATGCGAGGATTGGATTCAAATGGAAGTCCTTGTCGGAACTCAGAACTTCGACTGAAAATAATAGATGAAAAACCCGAGCTGGAACTCAGATTTCCAAAGAAATGAAGGCTTTCCAATGCGAGGATTGAATTCAAAAGGAAGTCCTGGTCGGAACTCAGAACTTCGACTAAAAATAATAGAAGAAAAACCCGAGCTGGAACTCGGATTTCCAAAATAATGAAGGATTTCCAATGCGACGATTGGATTCAAAAGGAAGTCCTGGTCGGAACTGAGAACTTCGACTTAAAATAATAGAAGAAAAACCCGAGCTGGAACTCGAATTTCCAAAAGAATGAAGGATTTCCAATACGAGGATTGGATTCAATAGGAAGTCCTAGTCGGAACTAGGAACTTCGACTGAAAATAATAGAAGAAAAACCCGAGCTGGAACTCGGATTTTCGAAGAAATGAAGGATTCACAATGCGAGGATTGGATTCAAAAGGAAGTCGTGGTCGGAACTCAGAACTTCGACTGAAAATAATAGAAGAAAAACCCGAGCTGGAACTCGGATTTTCGAAGAAATGAAGGATTCACAATGCGAGGATTGGATTCAAAAGGAAGTCGTGGTCGGAACTCAGAACTTCGACTGAAAATAATAGAAGAAAAACCCGAGCTGGAACTCGGATTTCCAAAGAAATGAAGGATTTCCAATGCGAGGATTGGATTCAAAAGGAAGTCCTTGTCGGAACTCAGAACTTCGACTGAAAATAATAGAAGAAAAATCCGAGCTGGAACTCGGATTTCTAAAGGAATGAAGGATTTCCAATGCGGGGATTGGATTCGAAAGGAAGTACTGGTCGGAAATCAGAACTTCGACTGAAAATAATAGAAGAAAAACCCGAGCTGGAACTCGAATTTCCAAAGAAATGAAGGATTTCCAATGCGAGGATTGGATTCAAAAGGCAGTCTTCGTCGAAAGTCAGAACTTCGATTGGAAATAATAGAAGAAAAACCCGAGCTGGAACTTGGATTTCCAAAAAGATGAAGGATTTCCAATGCGAGGATTGGATTCAAAAGGAAGTTCTGGTCGGAACTCAGAACTTCGACTGAAAATAATAGAAGAAAAACTCAAGCTGAAACTTGGATTTCCAAAAGAATGAAGGATTTCCAATGCGAGGATTGGATTCAAAAGAAAGTCCTGGCCGGAACTCAGAACTTCGACTGGAAATAATAAAATAAAAACCAGAGTTGGAACTCGGATTTCCAAAGAGATGAAAGATTTCCAATGCGAGGATTGGATTCAAAAGGAAGTCCTCGTCGGAACTCAGAACTTCGACTTAAAATAATAGAAGAAAAACCCGAGCTGGAACTCGGATTTCGGAAGAAATGAAGGATTTCCAATGCGAGGATTGGATTCAAAAGGAAGTCCTGGTCGAAACTCAGAACTTCGACTAAAAATAATAGAAGAAAAACCCGAGCTGGAACTTGGATTTCCGAAGAAATGAAGGATTTCCAATGCAAGGATTGGATTCAAAAGGAAGTCCTGGTAGGAACTCAGAACTTCGACTGAAAATATTAGAAGAAAAACCCGAGCTGGAAATCGAATTTCCAAAAGAATGAAGGATTTCCAATACGAGGATTGGATTCAATAGGAAGTCCTAGTCATAACTAGGAACTTCGACTGAAAATAATAGAAGAAAAACCCGAGCTGGAACTCGGATTTTCGAAGAAATGAAGGATTCACAATGCGAGGATTGGATTCAAAAGGAAGTCGTGGTCGGAACTCAGAACTTCGACTGAAAATAATAGAAGAAAAACCCGAGCTGGAACTCAGATTTCCAAAGAAATGAAGGATTTCCAATGCGAGGATTGGATTCAAAAGGAAGTCCTTGTCGGAACTCAGAACTTCGACTGAAAATAATAGAAGAAAAATCCGAGCTGGAACTCGGATTTCTAAAGGAATGAAGGATTTCCAATGCGGGGATTGGATTCAAAAGGAAGTACTGGTCGGAAATCAGAACTTCGACTGAAAATAATAGAAGAAAAACCCGAGCTGGAACTCGAATTTCCAAAGAAATGAAGGATTTCCAATGCGAGGATTGGATTCAAAAGGCAGTCTTCGTCGAAAGTCAGAACTTCGACTGGAAATAATAGAAGAAAAACCCGAGCTGGAACTTGGATTTCCAAAAAGATGAAGGATTTCCAATGCGAGGATTGGATTCAAAAGGAAGTTCTGGTCGGAACTCAGAACTTCGACTGAAAATAATAGAAGAAAAACTCAAGCTGAAACTCGGATTTCCAAAAGAATGAAGGATTTCCAATGCGAGGATTGGATTCAAAAGAAAGTCCTGGCCGGAACTCAGAACTTCGACTGGAAATAATAAAATAAAAACCAGAGCTGGAACTCGGATTTCCAAAGAGATGAAAGATTTCCAATGCGAGGATTGGATTCAAAAGGAAGTCCTCGTCGGAACTCAGAACTTCGACTTAAAATAATAGAAGAAAAACCCGAGCTTGAACTCGGATTTCCGAAGAAATGAAGGATTTCCAATGCGAGGATTGGATTCAAAAGGAAGTCCTGGTCGAAACTCAGAACTTCGACTAAAAATAATAGAAGAAAAACCAGAGCTGGAACTTGGATTTCCGAAGAAATGAAGGATTTCCAATGCGAGGATTGGATTCAAAAGGAAGTCCTGGTCGGAACTCAGAACTTCGACTAAAAATAATAGAAGAAAAACCCGAGCAGGAACTCGGATTTCCAAAGAAATGAAGGATTTCCAAAGAAATGAAGGATTTCCAAAGAAATGAAGGATTTCCAATGCGAGGATTGAATTCAAAAGGAAGTCCTGGTCGGAACTCAGAACTTCGACTGAAAATAATAGAAGAAAAAACTGAGCTGAAACTCGGATTTCTAAAAGAATAAAGGATTTCAAATGCGAGGATTGGATTCAAAAGGACGTCCTGGTCGGAACTCAGAACTTCGACTGAAAATAATAGAAGAAAAAACCGAACTGGAACTCGGATTTCTAAAAGAATGAAGGATTTCCAATGCGAGGATTGGATTCAAAAGGAAGTCCTCGTCGGAACTCAGAACTTCGACTGGAAATAATAGAAGAAAAACCCGATCTGGAACTCGGATTTACAAAGAAATGAAGGATGTCCAATGCGAGGATTGGATTTAAAAGGAAGTCCTGGTCGGAACTCAGAACCTCGACTGGAAATAATAAAAGAAAAACCCGAGCTAGAACTCGGATTTCCAAAGAGATGAAGGATTTCCAATGCGAGGATTGGATTCAAAAGGAAGTCCTGGTCGGAACTCAGAACTTCGACTGGAAATAATAAAAGAAAAACCCGAGATGGAACTCAGATTTCCGAAGAAATGAAGGATTTCCAATGCGAGGATTGAATTCAAAAGGAAGTCCTGGTCGGAACTCAGAACTTCGACTGAAAATAATAGAAGAAAAACCCAAGCTGGAACTCGGATTTCCAAAAGAATGAAGAATTTCCAATGCAAGGATTGGATTCAAAAGGAAATCCTGGTCGGAACTCAGAACCGCGACTGGAAATACTAAAAGAAAAGCCCGAGCTGGAATTCGGATTTCCAAAGAGATGAAGGATTTCCAATGCAAGGATTGGATTCAAAAGGAAGTCCTGGTCGGAACTCAGAACTTCGACTAAAAATAATAGAAGAAAAACCCGAGCTGAAACTCGGATTTCTAAAAGAATGAAGGATTTCGAATGCGAGGATTGAAATCAAAAGGAAGTCCTGGTCGGAACTCAGAACTTCGACTGAAAATAATAGAAGAAAAATCCGAGCTGGAATTCGGATTTCCGAAGAAATGAGGGATTTCCAATGCGAGGATTGGATTCAAAAGGAAGTCCTGGTCGGAACTCAGAACTTCGACTGAAAATAATAGAAGAAAAACCCGAGCTGGAACTCGGATTTCCAAAAGAATGAAGGATTTCCGATGCGAGGATTGGATTCAAAAGGAAGTCCTGGTCGGAACTCAGAACTTCGACTGAAAATAATAGAAGAAAAACCCGAGCTGGAACTCGGATTTCTAAAGAAATGAAGGATTTCCAATGCGAGGATTGGATTCAAAAGGAAGTCCTAGTCGGAACTTAGAACTTCGATTGAAAATAATAGAACAAAAGACCGAGCTGAAACTCGGATTTCTGAAGAAATGAAGGATTTCCAATGCGAGGATTGGATTCAAAAGGAAGTCCTGGTCGGAACTCAGAACATCGACTGAAAATAATAGATGAAAAACCCGAGCTGGAACTCGGATTTCCAAAGAAATGAAGGATTTCCAATGCGAGGATTGAATTCAAATGGAAGTCCTGGTCGGAACTCAGAACTTCGACTGAAAATAATAGAAGAAAAACCCGAGCTGGAACTCAGATTTCCAAAAGAATGAAGGATTTCCAATGCGAGGATTGGATTTAAAAGGAAGTCCTGGTCGGAACTAGGAACTTCGACTGAAAAAAATAGAAGCAAAACCCGAGCTGGAACTCGGATTTTCGAAGAAATGAAGGATTTCCAATGCGAGGATTGGATTCAAAAGGAAGTCCTGGTCGGAACTCAGAACTTTGACTGAAAATAATAGAAGAAAAACCAGAGCTGGAACTCGGATTTCCAAAGAATTGAAGGATTTCCAATGCGAGGATTGGATTCAAAAGGAAGCCCTTGTCGGAACTCAGAACTTCGACTGAAAATAATAGAAGAAAAATCCGAGCTGGAACTCGGATTTCTAATGGAATGAAGGATTTCCAATGCGAGGATTGGATTCAAAAGAAAGTCCTGGTCGGAACTTAGAACTTCGACTGAAAATAATAGAAGAAAAACCCGAGCTGGAACTCGGATTTCCAAAGAAATGAAGCATTTCCAATGCGAGGATTGAATTCAAAAGGCAGTCCTAGTAGAAACTCAGAACTTCGACTGGAAATAATAGAACAAAAACCCGAGCTGGAACTTGGATTTCCAAAAAGATGAAGGATTTCCAATGCGAGGATTGGATTCAAAAGGAAGTTCTGGTCGGAACTTTGAACTTCGACTGAAAATAATAGAAGAAGAACTCAAGCTGAAACTCGGATTTCCAAAAGAAAGAAGCATTTCCAATGCGAGGATTGGATTCAAAAGAAAGTCCTGGCCGGAACTCAGAACTTCGACTGGAAATCATAAAATAAAAACCAGAGCTGAAACTCGGATTTCCAAAGAGATGAAGGATTTCCAATGCGAGAATTGGAGTCAAAAGGAAGTCATCGTCGGAACTCAGAACTTTGACTGAAAATAATAGAAGAAAAACCTGAGCTGGAACTCGGATTTCCGAAGAAATGAAGGATTTCCAATGCGAGGATTGGATTCAAAAGGAAGTCCTGGTCGAAACTCAGAAGTTCGACTAAAAATAATAGAAGAAAAACCCGAGATGGAACTCGGATTTCCGAAGAAATGAAGGATTTCCAATGCGAGGATTGGATTCAAAAGGAAGTCTTGGTCGGAGCTCAGAACTTCGACTGAAAATAATAGAAGAAAAACCCGAGTTGAACTCGGATTTCCAAAGAAATGAAGGATTTCCAAAGAAATGAAGGATTTCCAATGGGAGGATTGAATTCAAAAGGAAGTCCTGGTCGGAACTCAGAACTTCGACTGAAAATAATAGAAGAAAAAACCTAGCTGAAACTCGGATTTCTAAAAGAATGAAGGATTTTCAATGCGAGGATTGGATTCAAAAGGACGTCCTGGTCGGAACTCAGAAGTTCGACTGAAAATTATAGAAGAAAAAACAGAGCTGGAACTCGGATTTCTAAAAGAATGAAGGATTTCCAATGCGAGGATTGGATTTAAAAGGAAGTCCTCGTCGGAACTCAGAACTTCGACTGAAAACAATAGAAGAAAAACCCGAGCTGGAACTCGAATTTACAAAGAAACGAAGGATTTCCAATGCGAGGATTGGATTTAAAAGGAAGTCCTGGTCGGAACTCAGAACCTCGACTGGAAATAATAAAAGAAAAACCCGAGCTAAAACTCGGATTTCCAAAGAGATGAAGGATTTCCAATGCGAGGATTGGATTCAAAAGGAAGTCCTGGTCGGAACTCAGAACTTCGACTGGAAATAATAAAAGAAAAACCCGAGATGGAACTCGGATTTCCGAAGAAATGAAGAATTTCCAATGCGAGGATTGAATTAAAAAGGAAGTCCTCGTCGGAACTCAGAACTTCGATTGAAAATAATAGAAGAAAAACCCGAGCTGGAACTCGGATTTCCAAAAGAATGAAGGATTTCCAATGCGAGGATTGGATTCAAAAGGAAATCCTGGTCGGAACTCAGAACCTCGACTGGAAATAATAAAAGAAAAACCCGAGCTGGAATTCGGATTTCTAAAGAGATGAAGGATTTCCAATGCAAGGATTGGATTCAAAAGGAAGTCCTGGTCGGAACTCAGAACTTCAACTGAAAATAATAGAATAAAAACCCGAGCTGGAACTCGGATTTCTAAAAGAATGAAGGATTTCCAAAGCGAGGATTGAATTTAAAAGGAAGTCCTTGTCGGAACTCAGAACTTCGACTGAAAATAATAGAAGAAAAACCCGAGCTGGAATTCGGATTTTTGAAGAAATGAAGGATTTCCAATGCGAGGATTGGTTTCAAAAGGAAGTCCTGGTCGGAACTCAGAACTTCGTGTAAAAATAATAGAAGAAAAATCCGAGCTGGAACTCGGATTTCTAAAAGAATGAAGGATTTCCAATGTGAGGATTGGATTCAAAAGGAAGTCCTGGTCGGAACTCAGAACCTCGACTGGAAATAATAAAAGAAAAACCCGAGCTAGAACTCGGATTTCCAAAGAGATGAAGGATTTCCAATGCGAGGATTGGATTCAAAAGAAAGTCCTGGTCGGAACTCAGAACCTCGACTGAAAATAATAGAAGAAAAACCCGAGCTGGAACTCAGATTTCCAAAGAAATGAAGGATTTCCAATGTAAGGATTGATTCAAAAGGAAGTTCTGGTCGAAACTCAGAACTTCGACTGAAAATAATAGAAGAAAAACCCGAGCTGGAAATCAGATTTCCAAAGAGATGAAGGATTTCCAATGCGAGGATTGGATTCAAATGGAAGTCCTAGTCGGAACTCAGAATTTCGACTGAAAATAATAGAAGAAAAACCCGAGCTGGAACTCTGATTTCCGAAGAAATTAAGGATTTTCAATGCAAGGATTGGATACAAAAGGAAGTCCTGGTCGAAACTCAAAACTTCGACTAAAAATAATAGAAGAAAAACCCGAGCTGGAACTCGGATTTCAGAAGAAATGAAGGATTTCTAATGCGAGGATTGGATTCAAAAGGAAGTCCTGGTAGGAACTCAGAACTTCGACTGAAAATAATAGAAGAAAAACCCGTGCTGGAACTCGGATTTCCAAAAGAATGAAGGATTTCCAATGCGAGGATTGGATTCAAAAGGAAGTCCTGGTCGGAACTCAGAACTTCGACTGAAAATAATAAAAGAAAAAACCCGAGCTGGAACTCAGATTTCCAAAAGAATGAAGGATTTCCAATGCGAGGATTGGATTCAAAAGGAAGTCCTGGTCGGAACTCAGAACTTCGACTGAAAATAATAGAAGAAAAATCTGAGCTGGAACTCAGATTTCTAAAAGAATGAAGGATTTCCAATGCGAGGATTGGATTCAAAAGGAAGTCCTGGTCGGAACTCAGAACTTCGACTGAAAATAATAGAAGAAAAACCCGAGCTGGAACTCAGATTTCCAACGAGATTAAGGATTTCCAATGCAAGGATTGGATTCAAAAGGAAGTCTTGGTCGAACTCAGAACTTCGACTGAAAATAATAGAAAAAAAACTCGAGCTGGAACTCGGATTTCCGAAGAAATGAAGGATTTTCAATGCAAGGATTGGATACAAAAGGAAGTCCTGGTCGAAACTCAGAACTTCGACTAAAAATAATAGAAGAAAAACCCGAGCTGGAACTCGGATTTTCGAAGAAATGAAGGATTTCCAATGCGAGGATTGGATTCAAAAGGCAGTCCTAGTCGAAACTCAGAACTTCGACTGAAAATAATAGAAGAAAAACCCGAGCTGGAACTTGGATTTCCAAAAAGATGAAGGATTTCCAATGCGAGGATTGAATTCAAAAGGAAGTTCTGGTCGGAACTCAGAACTTCGACTGAAAATAATAGAAGAAGAACTCAAGCTGAAACTCGGATTTCCAAAAGAAAGAAGCATTTCCAATGCGAGGATTGGATTCAAAAGAAAGTCCTAGCCGGAACTCAGAACTTCGACTGGAAATAATAAAATAAAAACCAGAGCTGGAACTCGGATTTCCAAAGAGATGAAGGATTTCCAATGCGAGGATTGGATTCAAAAGGAAGTCCTGGTCGAAACTCAGAACCTCGACTGGAAATAATAAAAGAAAAACCCGAGCTAGAACTCGGATTTCCAAAGAGATGAAGGATTTCCAATGCGAGGATTGGATTCAAAAGAAAGTCCTGGTCGGAACTCAGAACCTCGACTGAAAATAATAGAAGAAAAACCCGAGCTGGAACTCAGATTTCCAAAGAAATGAAGGATTTCCAATGTAAGGATTGATTCAAAAGGAAGTTCTGGTCGAAACTCAGAACTTCGACTGAAAATAATAGAAGAAAAACCCGAGCTGGAAATCAGATTTCCAAAGAGATGAAGGATTTCCAATGCGAGGATTGGATTCAAATGGAAGTCCTAGTCGGAACTCAGAACTTCGACTGAAAATAATAGAAGAAAAACCCGAGCTGGAACTCGGATTTCCGAAGAAATGAAGGATTTCTAATGCGAGGATTGGATTCAAAAGGAAGTCCTGGTAGGAACTCAGAACTTCGACTGAAAATAATAGAAGAAAAACCCGTGCTGGAACTCGGATTTCCAAAAGAATGAAGGATTTCCAATGCGAGGATTGGATTCAAAAGGAAGTCCTGGTCGGAACTCAGAACTTCGACTGAAAATAATAAAAGAAAAAACCCGAGCTGGAACTCAGATTTCCAAAAGAATGAAGGATTTCCAATGCGAGGATTGGATTCAAAAGGAAGTCCTGGTCGGAACTCAGAACTTCGACTGAAAATAATAGAAGAAAAATCTGAGCTGGAACTCAGATTTCTAAAAGAATGAAGGATTTCCAATGCGAGGATTGGATTCAAAAGGAAGTCCTGGTCGGAACTCAGAACTTCGACTGAAAATAATAGAAGAAAAACCCGAGCTGGAACTCAGATTTCCAACGAGATTAAGGATTTTCAATGCAAGGATTGGATTCAAAAGGAAGTCTTGGTCGAACTCAGAACTTCGACTGAAAATAATAGAAAAAAAACCCGAGCTGGAACTCGGATTTCCGAAGAAATGAAGGATTTTCAATGCAAGGATTGGATACAAAAGGAAGTCCTGGTCGAAACTCAGAACTTCGACTAAAAATAATAGAAGAAAAACCCGAGTTGGAACTCGGATTTTTGAATAAATGAAGGATTTCCAATGCGAGGATTGGATTCAAAAGGAAGTCCTGGTAGGAACTCAGAACTTCGACTGAAAATAATAGAAGAAAAACCCGAGCTGGAACTCGGATTTCCAAAAGAATAAAGGATTTCCAATGCGAGGATTGGATTCAAAAGGAAGTCCTGGTCGGAACTCAGAACTTCGACTGAAAATAATAGAAGAAAAATCTGAGCTGGAACTCAGATTTCTAAAAGAATGAAGGATTTCCAATGCGAGGATTGGATTCAAAAGGAAGTCCTGGTCGGAACTCAGAACTTCGACTGAAAATAATAGAAGAAAAACCCGAGCTGGAACTCAGATTTCCAACGAGATTAAGGATTTTCAATGCAAGGATTGGATTCAAAAGGAAGTCTTGGTCGAACTCAGAACTTCGACTGAAAATAATAGAAAAAAAACCCGAGCTGGAACTCGGATTTCCGAAGAAATGAAGGATTTTCAATGCAAGGATTGGATACAAAAGGAAGTCCTGGTCGAAACTCAGAACTTCGACTAAAAATAATAGAAGAAAAACCCGAGTTGGAACTCGGATTTTTGAATAAATGAAGGATTTCCAATGCGAGGATTGGATTCAAAAGGAAGTCCTGGTAGGAACTCAGAACTTCGACTGAAAATAATAGAAGAAAAACCCGAGCTGGAACTCGGATTTCCAAAAGAATAAAGGATTTCCAATGCGAGGATTGGATTCAAAAGGAAGTCCTGGTCGGAACTCAGAACTTCTACTGAAAATAATAGATGAAAAACCCGAGCTGGAACTCGGATTTCCAAAGAAATGAAGGATTTCCAATGCGAGGATTGAATTCAAAAGAAAGTCCTGGTCGGAACTCAGAACTTCGACTGAAAATAATAGAAGAAAAACCCGAGCTGGAACTCGGATTTCCAAAAGAATGAAGGATTTCCAATGCGAGGATTGGATTCAAAAGGAAGTCCTGGTCGGAACTGAGAACTTCGACTGAAAATAATAGAAGAAAAACCAGAGCTGGAACTCGGATTTCCAAAGAATTGAAGGATTTCCAATGCGAGGATTGGATTCAAAAGGAAGTCCTTGTCGGAACTCAGAACTTCGACTGAAAATAATAGAAGAAAAATCCGAGCTGGAACTCGGATTTCTAATGGAATGAAGGATTTCCAATGCGAGGATTGGATTCAAAAGAAAGTCCTGGTCGGAACTCAGAACTTCGACTGAAAATAATAGAAGAAAAACCCGAGCTGGAACTCGGATTTCCAAAGAAATGAAGCATTTCCAATGCGAGGATTGGATTCAAAAGGCAGTCCTAGTAGAAACTCAGAACTTCGACTGGAAATAATAGAACAAAAACCCGAGCTGGAACTTGGATTTCCAAAAAGATGAAGGATTTCCAATGCGAGGATTGGATTCAAAAGGAAGTTCTGGTCGGAACTCAGAACTTCGACTGAAAATAATAGAAGAAGAACTCAAGCTGAAACTCGGATTTCCAAAAGAAAGAAGCATTTCCAATGCGAGGATTGGATTCAAAAGAAAGTCCTGGCCGGAACTCAGAACTTCGACTGGAAATCATAAAATAAAAACCAGAGCTGGAACTCGGATTTCCAAAGAGATGAAGGATTTCCAATGCGAGAATTGGATTCAAAAGGAAGTCATCGTCGGAACTCAGAACTTTGACTGAAAATAATAGAAGAAAAACCTGAGCTGGAACTCGGATTTCCGAAGAAATGAAGGATTTCCAATGCGAGGATTGGATTCAAAAGGAAGTCCTGGTCGAAACTCAGAAGTTCGACTAAAAATAATAGAAGAAAAACCCGAGATGGAACTCGGATTTCCGAAGAAATGAAGGATTTCCAATGCGAGGATTGGATTCAAAAGGAAGTCTTGGTCGGAACTCAGAACTTCGACTGAAAATAATAGAAGAAAAACCCGAGTTGAACTCGGATTTCCAAAGAAATGAAGGATTTCCAAAGAAATGAAGGATTTCCAAAGAAATGAAGGATTTCAGATGGGAGGATTGAATTCAAAAGGAAGTCCTGGTCGGAACTCAGAACTTCGACTGAAAATAATAGAAGAAAAAACCTAGCTGAAACTCGGATTTCTAAAAGAATGAAGGATTTTCAATGCGAGGATTGGATTCAAAAGGACGTCCTGGTCGGAACTCAGAACTTCGACTGAAAATTATAGAAGAAAAAACAGAGCTGGAACTCGGATTTCTAAAAGAATGAAGGATTTCCAATGCGAGGATTGGATTTAAAAGGAAGTCCTCGTCGGAACTCAGAACTTCGACTGAAAACAATAGAAGAAAAACCCGAGCTGGAACTCGAATTTACAAAGAAACGAAGGATTTCCAATGCGAGGATTGGATTTAAAAGGAAGTCCTGGTCGGAACTCAGAACCTCGACTGGAAATAATAAAAGAAAAACCCGAGCTAAAACTCGGATTTCCAAAGAGATGAAGGATTTCCAATGCGAGGATTGGATTCAAAAGGAAGTCCGGGTCGGAACTCAGAACTTCGACTGGAAATAATAAAATAAAAACCCGAGATGGAACTCGGATTTCCGAAGAAATGAAGGATTTCCAATGCGAGGATTGAATTTAAAAGGAAGTCCTGGTCGGAACTCAGAACTTCGACTGAAAATAATAGAAGAAAAACCCGAGCTGGAACTCGGATTTCCAAAAGAATGAAGGATTTCCAATGCGAGGATTGGATTCAAAAGGAAATCCTGGTCGGAACTCAGAACCTCGACTGGAAATAATAAAAGAAAAACCCGAGCTGGAATTCGGATTTCTAAAGAGATGAAGGATTTCCAATGCAAGGATTGGATTCAAAAGGAAGTCCTGGTCGGAACTCAGAACTTCAACTGAAAATAATAGAATAAAAACCCGAGCTGGAACTCGGATTTCTAAAAGAATGAAGGATTTCCAAAGCGAGGATTGAATTTAAAAGGAAGTCCTTGTCGGAACTCAGAACTTCGACTGAAAATAATAGAAGAAAAACCCGAGCTGGAATTCGGATTTTTGAAGAAATGAAGGATTTCCAATGCGAGGATTGGTTTCAAAAGGAAGTCCTGGTCGAAACTCAGAACTTCGTGTAAAAATAATAGAAGAAAAATCCGAGCTGGAACTCGGATTTCTAAAAGAATGAAGGATTTCCAATGCGAGGATTGGATTCAAAAGGAAGTCCTGGTCGGAACTCAGAACCTCGACTGGAAATAATAAAAGAAAAACCCGAGCTAGAACTCGGATTTCCAAAGAGATGAAGGATTTCCAATGCGAGGATTGGATTCAAAAGAAAGTCCTGGTCGGAACTCAGAACCTCGACTGAAAATAATAGAAGAAAAACCCGAGCTGGAACTCAGATTTCCAAAGAAATGAAGGATTTCCAATGTAAGGATTGATTCAAAAGGAAGTTCTGGTCGAAACTCAGAACTTCGACTGAAA
Organism: Nuphar pumila; assembly: GCF_984573655.1. NCBI lineage: Eukaryota > Viridiplantae > Streptophyta > Magnoliopsida > Nymphaeales > Nymphaeaceae > Nuphar > Nuphar pumila. The sequence goes on from NC_143259.1 coordinate 52,565,055, forward strand.
ATAATAGAAGAAAAACCCGAGCTGGAAATCAGATTTCCAAAGAGATGAAGGATTTCCAATGCGAGGATTGGATTCAAATGGAAGTCCTAGTCGGAACTCAGAACTTCGACTGAAAATAATAGAAGAAAAACCCGAGCTGGAACTCTGATTTCCGAAGAAATTAAGGATTTTCAATGCAAGGATTGGATACAAAAGGAAGTCCTGGTCGAAACTCAAAACTTCGACTAAAAATAATAGAAGAAAAACCCAAGCTGGAACTCGGATTTCAGAAGAAATGAAGGATTTCTAATGCGAGGATTGGATTCAAAAGGAAGTCCTGGTAGGAACTCAGAACTTCGACTGAAAATAATAGAAGAAAAACCCGTGCTGGAACTCGGATTTCCAAAAGAATGAAGGATTTCCAATGCGAGGATTGGATTCAAAAGGAAGTCCTGGTCGGAACTCAGAACTTCGACTGAAAATAATAAAAGAAAAAACCCGAGCTGGAACTCAGATTTCCGAAGAAATGAAGGATTTCCAATGCAAGGATTGGATTCAAAAGGAAGTCCTGGTCGGAACTCAGAACTTCGACTGAAAATAATAGAAGAAAAATCTGAGCTGGAACTCAGATTTCTAAAAGAATGAAGGATTTCCAATGCGAGGATTGGATTCAAAAGGAAGTCCTGGTCGGAACTCAGAACTTCGACTGAAAATAATAGAAGAAAAACCCGAGCTGGAACTCAGATTTCCAACGAGATGAAGGATTTCCAATGCAAGGATTGGATTCAAAAGGAAGTCTTGGTCGAACTCAGAACTTCGACTGAAAATAATAGAAAAAAAACCCGAGCTGGAACTCGGATTTCCGAAGAAATGAAGGATTTTCAATGCAAGGATTGGATACAAAAGGAAGTCCTGGTCGAAACTCAGAACTTCGACTAAAAATAATAGAAGAAAAACCCGAGTTGGAACTCGGATTTTTGAATAAATGAAGGATTTCCAATGCGAGGATTGGATTCAAAAGGAAGTCCTGGTAGGAACTCAGAACTTCGACTGAAAATAATAGAAGAAAAACCCGAGCTGGAACTCGGATTTCCAAAAGAATAAAGGATTTCCAATGCGAGGATTGGATTCAAAAGGAAGTCCTGGTCGGAACTCAGAACTTCTACTGAAAATAATAGATGAAAAACCCGAGCTGGAACTCGGATTTCCAAAATAATGAAGGATTTCCAATGCGACGATTGGATTCAAAAGGAAGTCCTGGTTGGAACTGAGAACTTCGACTTAAAATAATAGAAGAAAAACCCGAGCTGGAACTCGAATTTCCAAAAGAATGAAGGATTTCCAATACGAGGATTGGATTCAATAGGAAGTCCTAGTCGGAACTAGGAACTTCGACTGAAAATAATAGAAGAAAAACCCGAGCTGGAACTCGGATTTTCGAAGAAATGAAGGATTCACAATGCGAGGATTGGATTCAAAAGGAAGTCGTGGTCGGAACTCAGAACTTCGACTGAAAATAATAGAAGAAAAACCCGAGCTGGAACTCGGATTTTCGAAGAAATGAAGGATTCACAATGCGAGGATTGGATTCAAAAGGAAGTCGTGGTCGGAACTCAGAACTTCGACTGAAAATATTAGAAGAAAAACCCGAGCTGGAACTCGGATTTCCAAAGAAATGAAGGATTTCCAATGCGAGGATTGGATTCAAAAGGAAGTCCTTGTCGGAACTCAGAACTTCGACTGAAAATAATAGAAGAAAAATCCGAGCTGGAACTCGGATTTCTAAAGGAATGAAGGATTTCCAATGCGGGGATTGGATTCGAAAGGAAGTACTGGTCGGAAATCAGAACTTCGACTGAAAATAATAGAAGAAAAACCCGAGCTGGAACTCGAATTTCCAAAGAAATGAAGGATTTCCAATGCGAGGATTGGATTCAAAAGGCAGTCTTCGTCGAAAGTCAGAACTTCGACTGGAAATAATAGAAGAAAAACCCGAGCTGGAACTTGGATTTCCAAAAAGATGAAGGATTTCCAATGCGAGGATTGGATTCAAAAGGAAGCTCTGGTCGGAACTCAGAACTTCGACTGAAAATAATAGAAGAAAAACTCAAGTTGAAACTCGGATTTCCAAAAGAATGAAGGATTTCCAATGCGAGGATTGGATTCAAAAGAAAGTCCTGGCCGGAACTCAGAACTTCGACTGGAAATAATAAAATAAAAACCAGAGTTGGAACTCGGATTTCCAAAGAGATGAAAGATTTCCAATGCGAGGATTGGATTCAAAAGGAAGTCCTCGTCGGAACTCAGAACTTCGACTTAAAATAATAGAAGAAAAACCCGAGCTGGAACTCGGATTTCGGAAGAAATGAAGGATTTCCAATGCGAGGATTGGATTCAAAAGGAAGTCCTGGTCGAAACTCAGAACTTCGACTAAAAATAATAGAAGAAAAACCCGAGCTGGAACTTGGATTTCCGAAGAAATGAAGGATTTCCAATGCAAGGATTAGATTCAAAAGGAAGTCCTGGTAGGAACTCAGAACTTCGACTGAAAATATTAGAAGAAAAACCCGAGCTGGAAATCGAATTTCCAAAAGAATGAAGGATTTCCAATACGAGGATTGGATTCAATAGGAAGTCCTAGTGGGAACTAGGAACTTCGACTGAAAATAATAGAAGAAAAACCCGAGCTGGAACTCGGATTTTCGAAGAAATGAAGGATTCACAATGCGAGGATTGGATTCAAAAGGAAGTCCTGGTCGAAACTCAGAACTTCGACTAAAAATAATAGAAGAAAAACCCGAGCTGGAACTTGGATTTCCGAAGAAATGAAGGATTTCCAATGCAAGGATTGGATTCAAAAGGAAGTCCTGGTAGGAACTCAGAACTTCGACTGAAAATATTAGAAGAAAAACCCGAGCTGGAAATCGAATTTCCAAAAGAATGAAGGATTTCCAATACGAGGATTGGATTCAATAGGAAGTCCTAGTGGGAACTAGGAACTTCGACTGAAAATAATAGAAGAAAAACCCGAGCTGGAACTCGGATTTTCGAAGAAATGAAGGATTCACAATGCGAGGATTGGATTCAAAAGGAAGTCGTGGTCGGAACTTAGAACTTCGACTGAAAATAATAGAAGAAAAACCCGAGCTGGAACTCGGATTTCCAAAGAAATGAAGGATTTCCAATGCGAGGATTGGATTCAAAAGGAAGTCCTTGTCGGAGCTCAGAACTTCGACTGAAAATAATAGAAGAAAAATCCGAGCTGGAACTCGGATTTCTAAAGGAATGAAGGATTTCCAATGCGGGGATTGGATTCAAAAGGAAGTACTGGTCAGAAATCAGAACTTCGACTGAAAAAAATAGAAGAAAAACCCGAGCTGGAACTCGAATTTCCAAAGAAATGAAGGATTTCCAATGCGAGGATTGGATTCAAAAGGCAGTCTTCGTCGAAAGTCAGAACTTCGACTGGAAATAATAGAAGAAAAACCCGAGCTGGAACTTGGATTTCCAAAAAGATGAAGGATTTTCAATGCGAGGATTGGATTCAAAAGGAAGTTCTGGTCGGAACTCAGAACTTCGACTGAAAATAATAGAAGAAAAACTCAAGCTGAAACTCGGATTTCCAAAAGAATGAAGGATTTCCAATGCGAGGATTGGATTCAAAAGAAAGTCCTGGCCGGAACTCAGAACTTCGACTGGAAATAATAAAATAAAAACCAGAGCTGGAACTCGGATTTCCAAAGAGATGAAAGATTTCCAATGCGAGGATTGGATTCAAAAGGAAGTCCTCGTCGGAACTCAGAACTTCGACTTAAAATAATAGATGAAAAACCCGAGCTTGAACTCGGATTTCCGAAGAAATGAAGGATTTCCAATGCGAGGATTGGATTCAAAAGGAAGTCCTGGTCGAAACTCAGAACTTCGACTAAAAATAATAGAAGAAAAACCAGAGCTGGAACTTGGATTTCCGAAGAAATGAAGGATTTCCAATGCGAGGATTGGATTCAAAAGGAAGTCCTGGTCGGAACTCAGAACTTCGACTAAAAATAATAGAAGAAAAACCCGAGCAGGAACTCGGATTTCCAAAGAAATGAAGGATTTCCAATGCGAGGATTGAATTCAAAAGGAAGTCCTGGTCGGAACTCAGAACTTCGACTGAAAATAATAGAAGAAAAAACTGAGCTGAAACTCGGATTTCTAAAAGAATGAAGGATTTCAAATGCGAGGATTGGATTCAAAAGAACGTCCTGGTCGGAACTCAGAACTTCGACTGAAAATAATAGAAGAAAAAACCGAGCTGGAACTCGGATTTCTAAAAGAATGAAGGATTTCCAATGCGAGGATTGGATTCAAAAGGAAGTCCTCGTCGGAACTCAGAACTTCGACTGGAAATAATAGAAGAAAAACCCGATCTGGAACTCGGATTTACAAAGAAATGAAGGATTTCCAATGCGAGGATTGGATTTAAAAGGAAGTCCTGGTCGGAACTCAGAACCTCGACTGGAAATAATAAAAGAAAAACCCGAGCTAGAACTCGGATTTCCAAAGAGATGAAGGATTTCCAATGCGAGGATTGGATTCAAAAGGAAGTCCTGGTCGGAACTCAGAACTTCGACTGGAAATAATAAAAGAAAAACCCGAGATGGAACTCAGATTTCCGAAGAAATGAAGGATTTCCAATGCGAGGATTGAATTCAAAAGGAAGTCCTGGTCGGAACTCAGAACTTCGACTGAAAATAATAGAAGAAAAACCCGAGCTGGAACTCGGATTTCTAAAGAAATGAAGGATTTCCAATGCGAGGATTGGATTCAAAAGGAAGTCCTAGTCGGAACTTAGAACTTCGATTGAAAATAATAGAACAAAAGACCGAGCTGAAACTCGGATTTCTGAAGAAATGAAGGATTTCCAATGCGAGGATTGGATTCAAAAGGAAGTCCTGGTCGGAACTCAGAACATCGACTGAAAATAATAGATGAAAACCTGAGCTGGAACTCGGATTTCCAAAGAAATGAAGGATTTCCAATGCGAGGATTGAATTCAAATGGAAGTCCTGGTCGGAACTCAGAACTTCGACTGAAAATAATAGAAGAAAAACCCGAGCTGGAACTCGGATTTCCAAAAGAATGAAGGATTTCCAATGCGAGGATTGGATTTAAAAGGAAGTCCTGGTCGGAACTAGGAACTTCGACTGAAAAAAATAGAAGCAAAACCCGAGCTGGAACTCGGATTTTCGAAGAAATGAAGGATTTCCAATGCGAGGATTGGATTCAAAAGGAAGTCCTGGTCGGAACTCAGAACTTTGACTGAAAATAATAGAAGAAAAACCAGAGCTGGAACTCGGATTTCCAAAGAATTGAAGGATTTCCAATGCGAGGATTGGATTCAAAAGGAAGTCCTTGTCGGAACTCAGAACTTCGACTGAAAATAATAGAAGAAAAATCCGAGCTGGAACTCGGATTTCTAATGGAATGAAGGATTTTCAATGCGAGGATTGGATTCAAAAGAAAGTCCTGGTCGGAACTCAGAACTTCGACTGAAAATAATAGAAGAAAAACCCGAGCTGGAACTCGGATTTCCAAAGAAATGAAGCATTTCCAATGCGAGGATTGGATTCAAAAGGCAGTCCTAGTAGAAACTCAGAACTTCGACTGGAAATAATAGAACAAAAACCCGAGCTGGAACTTGGATTTCCAAAAAGATGAAGGATTTCCAATGCGAGGATTGGATTCAAAAGGAAGTTCTGGTCGGAACTCAGAACTTCGACTGAAAATAATAGAAGAAGAACTCAAGCTGAAACTCGGATTTCCAAAAGAAAGAAGCATTTCCAATGCGAGGATTGGATTCAAAAGAAAGTCCTGGCCGGAACTCAGAACTTCGACTGGAAATCATAAAATAAAAACCAGAGCTGGAACTCGGATTTCCAAAGAGATGAAGGATTTCCAATGCGAGAATTGGATTCAAAAGGAAGTCATCGTCGGAACTCAGAACTTTGACTGAAAATAATAGAAGAAAAACCTGAGCTGGAACTCGGATTTCTGAAGAAATGAAGGATTTCCAATGCGAGGATTGGATTCAAAAGGAAGTCCTGGTCGAAACTCAGAAGTTCGACTAAAAATAATAGAAGAAAAACCCGAGATGGAACTCGGATTTCCGAAGAAATGAAGGATTTCCAATGCGAGGATTGGATTCAAAAGGAAGTCTTGGTCGGAACTCAGAACTTCGACTGAAAATAATAGAAGAAAAACCCGAGTTGAACTCGGATTTCCAAAGAAATGAAGGATTTCCAAAGAAATGAAGGATTTCCAATGGGAGGATTGAATTCAAAAGGAAGTCCTGGTCGGAACTCAAAACTTCGACTGAAAATAATAGAAGAAAAAACCTAGCTGAAACTCGGATTTCTAAAAGAATGAAGGATTTTCAATGCGAGGATTGGATTCAAAAGGACGTCCTGGTCGGAACTCAGAACTTCGACTGAAAATTATAGAAGAAAAAACAGAGCTGGAACTCGGATTTCTAAAAGAATGAAGGATTTCCAATGCGAGGATTGGATTTAAAAGGAAGTCCTCGTCGGAACTCAGAACTTCGACTGAAAACAATAGAAGAAAAACCTGAGCTGGAACTCGAATTTACAAAGAAACGAAGGATTTCCAATGCGAGGATTGGATTTAAAAGGAAGTCCTGGTCGGAACTCAGAACCTCGACTGGAAATAATAAAAGAAAAACCCGAGCTAAAACTCGGATTTCCAAAGAGATGAAGGATTTCCAATGCGAGGATTGGATTCAAAAGGAAGTCCTGGTCGGAACTCAGAACTTCGACTGGAAATAATAAAAGAAAAACCCGAGATGGAACTCGGATTTCCGAAGAAATGAAGGATTTCCAATGCGAGGATTGAATTTAAAAGGAAGTCCTGGTCGGAACTCAGAACTTCGACTGAAAATAATAGAAGAAAAACCCGAGCTGGAACTCGGATTTCCAAAAGAATGAAGGATTTCCAATGCGAGGATTGGATTCAAAAGGAAATCCTGGTCGGAACTCAGAACCTCGACTGGAAATAATAAAAGAAAAACCCGAGCTGGAATTCGGATTTCTAAAGAGATGAAGGATTTCCAATGCAAGGATTGGATTCAAAAGGAAGTCCTGGTCGGAACTCAGAACTTTTACTGAAAATAATAGAATAAAAACCCGAGCTGGAACTCGGATTTCTAAAAGAATGAAGGATTTCCAAAGCGAGGATTGAATTTAAAAGGAAGTCCTTGTCGGAACTCAGAACTTCGACTGAAAATAATAGAAGAAAAACCCGAGCTGGAATTCGGATTTTTGAAGAAATGAAGGATTTCCAATGCGAGGATTGGTTTCAAAAGGAAGTCCTGGTCGGAACTCAGAACTTCGTGTAAAAATAATAGAAGAAAAATCCGAGCTGGAACTCGAATTTCTAAAAGAATGAAGGATTTCCAATGCGAGGATTGGATTCAAAAGGAAGTCCTGGTCGGAACTCAGAACCTCGACTGGAAATAATAAAAGAAAAACCCGAGCTAGAACTCGGATTTCCAAAGAGATGAAGGATTTCCAATGCGAGGATTGGATTCAAAAGAAAGTCCTGGTCGGAACTCAGAACCTCGACTGAAAATAATAGAAGAAAAACCCGAGCTAGAACTCGGATTTCCAAAAGAATGAAGGATTTCCAATGCGAGGATTGGATTCAAAAGGAAGTCTTGGTCGGAACTCAGAACTTCGACTGAAAATAATAGAAGAAAAACCCGAGCTGGAACTCAGATTTCCAAAGAAATGAAGGATTTCCAATGTAAGGATTGATTCAAAAGGAAGTTTTGGTCGAAACTCAGAACTTCGACTGAAAATAATAGAAGAAAAACCCGAGCTGGAACTCAGATTTCCAAAGAGATGAAGGATTTCCAATGCGAGGATTGGATTCAAATGGAAGTCCTAGTCGGAACTCAGAACTTCGACTGAAAATAATAGAAGAAAAACCCGAGCTGGAACTCTGATTTCCGAAGAAATTAAGGATTTTCAATGCAAGGATTGGATACAAAAGGAAGTCCTGGTCGAAACTCAAAACTTCGACTAAAAATAATAGAAGAAAAACCCGAGCTGGAACTCGGATTTCAGAAGAAATGAAGGATTTCTAATGCGAGGATTGGATTCAAAAGGAAGTCCTGGTAGGAACTCAGAACTTCGACTGAAAATAATAGAAGAAAAACCCGTGCTGGAACTCGGATTTCCAAAAGAATGAAGGATTTCCAATGTGAGGATTGGATTCAAAAGGAAGTCCTGGTCGGAACTCAGAACTTCGACTGAAAATAATAAAAGAAAAAACCCGAGCTGGAACTCAGATTTCCGAAGAAATGAAGGATTTCCAATGCAAGGATTGGATTCAAAAGGAAGTCCTGGTCGGAACTCAGAACTTCGACTGAAAATAATAGAAGAAAAATCTGAGCTGGAACTCAGATTTCTAAAAGAATGAAGGATTTCCAATGCGAGGATTGGATTCAAAAGGAAGTCCTGGTCGGAACTCAGAACTTCGACTGAAAATAATAGAAGAAAAACCCGAGCTGGAACTCAGATTTCCAACCAGATGAAGGATTTCCAATGCAAGGATTGGATTCAAAAGAAGTCTTGGTCGAACTCAGAACTTCGACTGAAAATAATAGAAAAAAAACCCGAGCTGGAACTCGGATTTCCGAAGAAATGAAGGATTTTCAATGCAAGGATTGGATACAAAAGGAAGTCCTGGTCGAAACTCAGAACTTCGACTAAAAATAATAGAAGAAAAACCCGAGTTGGAACTCGGATTTTTGAATAAATGAAGGATTTCCAATGCGAGGATTGGATTCAAAAGGAAGTCCTGGTAGGAACTCAGAACTTCGACTGAAAATAATAGAAGAAAAACCCGAGCTGGAACTCGGATTTTCAAAAGAATAAAGGATTTCCAATGCGAGGATTGGATTCAAAAGGAAGTCCTGGTCGGAACTCAGAACTTCTACTGAAAATAATAGATGAAAAACCCGAGCTGGAACTCGGATTTCCAAAGAAATGAAGGATTTCCAATGCGAGGATTGACTTCAAAAGAAAGTCCTGGTCGGAACTCAGAACTTCGACTGAAAATAATAGAAGAAAAACCCGAGCTGGAACTCGGATTTCCAAAAGAATGAAGGATTTCCAATGCGAGGATTGGATTCAAAAGGAAGTCCTGGTCGGAACTGAGAACTTCGACTGAAAATAATAGAAGAAAAACCCGAGCTGGAACTCGGATTTCCAAAAGAATGAAGGATTTCCAATGCGAGGATTGGATTCAAAAGGAAGTCTTGGTCGGAACACAGAACTTCGACTGAAAATAATAGAAGAAAAACCCGAGCTGGAACTCGGATTTCCGAAGAAATGAAGGATTTCTAATGCGAGGATTGGATTCAAAAGGAAGTCCTGGTCGGAACTCAGAACTTCGACTGAAAATAATAGAAGAAAGACCGAGCTGAAACTCGGATTTCCGAAGAAATGAAGGATTTTCAATGCGAGGATTGGATTCAAAACGAAGTCCTGGTCGGAACTCAGAACTTCGACTGAAAATAATAGATGAAAAACCCGAGCTGGAACTCAGATTTCCAAAGAAATGAAGGCTTTCTAATGCGAGGATTGAATTCAAAAGGAAGTCCTGGTCGGAACTCAGAACTTCGACTGAAAATAATAGAAGAAAAACCCGAGCTGGAACTCGGATTTCCAAAATAATGAAGGATTTCCAATGCGAGGATTGGATTCAAAAGGAAGTCCTGGTCGGAACTGAGAACTTCGACTTAAAATAATAGAAGAAAAACCCGAGCTGGAACTCGAATTTCCAAAAGAATGAAGGATTTCCAATACGAGGATTGGATTCAATAGGAAGTCCTGGTCGGAACTAGGAACTTCGACTGAAAATAATAGAAGAAAAACCCGAGCTGGAACTCGGATTTTCGAAGAAATGAAGGATTCACAATGCGAGGATTGGATTAAAAAAGAAGTCGTGGTCGGAACTCAGAACTTCGACTGAAAATAATAGAAGAAAAACCCGAGCTGGAACTCGGATTTCCAAAGAAATGAAGGATTTCCAATGCGAGGATTGGATTCAAAAGGAAGTCCTTGTCGGAACTCAGAACTTCGACTGCAAATAATAGAAGAAAAATCCGAGCTGGAACTCGGATTTCTAAAGGAATGAAGGATTTCAAATGCGGGGATTGGATTCAAAAGGAAGTACTGGTCGGAACTCAGAACTTCGACTGAAAATAATAGAAGAAAAACCCGAGCTGGAACTCGGATTTCCAAAGAAATGAAGGATTTCCAATGCGAGGATTGGATTCAAAAGGCAGTCCTCGTCGAAACTCAGAACTTCGACTGGAAATAATAGAAGAAAAACCCGAGCTGGAACTTGGATTTCCATAAAGATGAAGGATTTTCAATGCGAGGATTGGATTCAAAAGGAAGTTCTGGTCGGAACTCAGAACTTCGACTGAAAATAATAGAAGAAAAACTCAAGCTGAAACTCGGATTTCCAAAAGAATGAAGGATTTCCAATGCGAGGATTGGATTCAAAAGAAAGTCCTGGCCGGAACTCAGAACTTCGACTGGAAATAATAAAATAAAAACCAGAGCTGGAACTCGGATTTCCAAAGAGATGAAAGATTTCCAATGCGAGGATTGGATTCAAAAGGAAGTCCTCGTCGGAACTCAGAACTTCGACTTAAAATAATAGAAGAAAAACCCGAGCTGGAACTCGGATTTTCGAAGAAATGAAGGATTTCCAATGCGAGGATTGGATTCAAAAGGAAGTCCTGGTCGAAACTCAGAACTTCGACTAAAAATAATAGAAGAAAAACCCGAGCTGGAACTTGGATTTCCGAAGAAATGAAGGATTTCCAATGCGAGGATTGTATTCAAAAGGAAGTCCTGGTCGGAACTCAGAACTTCGACTAAAAATAATAGAAGAAAAACCCGAGCAGGAACTCGGATTTCCAAAGAAATGAAGGATTTCCAAAGAAATGAAGGATTTCCAATGCGAGGATTGAATTCAAAAGGAAGTCCTGGTCGGAACTCAGAACTTCGACTGAAAATAATAGAAGAAAAAACTGAGCTGAAACTCGGATTTTTAAAAGAATGAAGGATTTCAAATGCGAGGATTGGATTCAAAAGGACGTCCTGGTCGGAACTCAGAACTTCGACTGAAAATAATAGAAGAAAAAACCGAGCTGGAACTCGGATTTCTAAAAGAATGAAGGATTTCCAATGCGAGGATTGCATTCAAAAGGAAGTCCTCGTCGGAACTCAGAACTTCGACTGGAAATAATAGAAGAAAAACCCGATCTGGAACTCGGATTTACAAAGAAATGAAGGATTTCCAATGCGAGGATTGGATTTAAAAGGAAGTCCTGGTCGGAACTCAGAACCTCGACTGCAAATAATAAAAGAAAAACCCGAGCTAGAACTCAGATTTCCAAAGAGATGAAGGATTTCCAATGCGAGGATTGGATTCAAAAGGAAGTCCTGGTCGGAACTCAGAACTTCGACTGGAAATAATAAAAGAAAAACCCGAGATGGAACTCAGATTTCCGAAGAAATGAAGGATTTCCAATGCGAGGATTGAATTCAAAAGGAAGTCCTGGTCGGAACTCAGAACTTCGACTGAAAATAATAGAAGAAAAACCCAAGCTGGAACTCGGATTTCCAAAAGAATGAAGAATTTCCAATGCGAGGATTGGATTCAAAAGGAAATCCTGGTCGGAACTCAGAACCGCGACTGGAAATACTAAAAGAAAAGCCCGAGCTGGAATTCGGATTTCCAAAGAGATGAAGGATTTCCAATGCAAGGATTGGATTCAAAAGGAAGTCCTGGTCGGAACTCAGAACTTCGACTAAAAATAATAGAAGAAAAACCTGAGCTGGAACTCAGATTTATAAAAGAATGAAGGATTTCGAATGCGAGGATTGAAATCAAAAGGAAGTCCTGGTCGGAACTCAGAACTTCGACTGAAAATAATAGAAGAAAAATCCGAGCTGGAATTCGGATTTCCGAAGAAATGAGGGATTTCCAATGCGAGGATTGGATTCAAAAGGAAGTCCTGGTCGGAACTCAGAACTTCGACTGAAAAAAATAGAAGAAAAACCCAAGCTGGAACTCAGATTTCCAAAAGAATGAAGGATTTCCAATGCGAGGATTGGATTCAAAAGGAAGTCTTGGTCGGAACTCAGAACTTCGACTGAAAATAATAGAAGAAAAACCCGAGCTGGAACTCGGATTTCTAAAGAAATGAAGGATTTCCAATGCGAGGATTGGATTCAAAAGGAAGTCCTAGTCGGAACTTAGAACTTCGATTGAAAATAATAGAAGAAAAGGCCGAGCTGAAACTCGGATTTCCGAAGAAATGAAAGATTTCCAATGCGAGGATTGGATTCAAAAGGAAGTCCTGGTCGGAACTCAGAACTTCGACTGAAAATAATAGATGAAAAACCCGAGCTGGAACTCAGATTTCCAAAAGAATGAAGGATTTCCAATGCGAGGATTGGATTCAAAAGGAAGTCCTGGTCGTAACTAGGAACTTCGACTGAAAAAAATAGAAGCAAAACCCGAGCTGGAACTCAGATTTTCGAAGAAATGAAGGATTTCCAATGCGAAGATTGGATTCAAAAGGAAGTCCTGGTCGAAACTCAGAACTTTGACTGAAAATAATAGAAGAAAAACGAGAGCTGGAAATCGGATTTCCAATGCGAGGATTGGATTCAAAAGGAAGTCCTTGTCGGAACTCAGAACTTCGACTGAAAATAATAGAAGAAAAATCCGAGCTGGAACTAGGATTTCTAATGGAATGAAGGATTTTCAATGCGAGGATTGGATTCAAAAGAAAGTCCTGGTCGGAACTCAAAACTTCGACTGAAAATAATAGAAGAAAAACCCGAGCTGGAACTCGGATTTCCAAAGAAACGAAGCATTTCCAATGCGAGGATTGGATTCAAAAGGCAGTCCTAGTCGAAACTCAGAACTTCGACTGGAAATAATAGAAGAAAAACCCGAGCTGGAACTTGGATTTCCAAAAAGATGAAGGATTTCCAATGCGAGGATTGGATTCAAAAGGAAGTTCTGGTCGGAACTCAGAACTTCGACTGAAAATAATAGAAGAAGAACTCAAGCTGAAACTCGGATTTCCAAAAGAAAGAAGCATTTCCAATCCGAGGATTGGATTCAAAAGAAAGTCCTGGCCGGAACTCAGAACTTCGACTGGAAATCATAAAATAAAAACCAGAGCTGGAACTCGGATTTCCAAAGAGATGAAGGATTTCCAATGCGAGAATTGGATTCAAAAGGAAGTCATCGTCGGAACTCAGAACTTTGACTGAAAATAATAGAAGAAAAACCTGAGCTGAAACTCGGATTTCCGAAGAAATGAAGGATTTCCAATGCGAGGATTGGATTCAAAAGGAAGTCCTGGTCGAAACTCAGAAGTTCGAATAAAAATAATAGAAGAAAAACCCGAGATGGAACTCGGATTTTCGAAGAAATGAAGGATTTCCAATGCGAGGATTGGATTCAAAAGGAAGTCTTGGTCGGAACTCAGAACTTCGACTGAAAATAATAGAAGAAAAACCCGAGCTGAACTCGGATTTCCAAAGAAATGAAGGATTTCCAAAGAAATGAAGGATTTCCAATGCGAGGATTGAATTCAAAAGGAAGTCCTGGTCGGAACTCAGAACTTCGACTGGAAATAATAGAAGAAAAAACCGAGCTGAAACTCGGATTTCTAAAAGAATGAAGGATTTTCAATGCGAGGATGGATTCAAAAGGACGTCCTGGTCGGAACTCAGAACTTCGACTGAAAATAATAGAAGAAAAAACCGAGCTGGAACTCGGATTTCTAAAAGAATGAAGGATTTCCAATGCGAGGATTGGATTTAAAAGGAAGTCCTCGTCGGAACTCAGAACTTCGACTGAAAACAATAGAAGAAAAACCCGAGCTGGAACTCGGATTTACAAAGAAACGAAGGATTTCCAATGCGAGGATTGGATTTAAAAGGAAGTCCTGGTCGGAACTCAGAACCTCGACTGGAAATAATAAAAGAAAAACCCGAGCTAAAACTCGGATTTCCAAAGAGATGAAGGATTTCCAATGCGAGGATTGGATTTAAAAGGAAGTCCTGGTCGGAAGTCAGAACTTCGACTGGAAATAATAAAAGAAAAACCCGAGATGGAACTCGGATTTCCGAAGAAATGAAGGATTTCCAATGCGAGGATTGAATTTAAAAGGAAGTCCTGGTCGGAACTCAGAACTTCGACTGAAAATAATAGAAGAAAAACACGCGCTGGAACTCGGATTTCCAAAAGAATAAAGGATTTCCAATGCGAGGATTGGATTCAAAAGGAAATCCTGGTCGGAACTCAGAACCTCGACTGGAAATAATAAAAGAAAAACCCGAGCTGGAATTCGGATTTCCAAAGAGATGAAGGATTTCCAATGCAAGGATTGGATTCAAAAGGAAGTCCTGGTCGGAACTCAGAACTTCAACTGAAAATAATAGAAGAAAAACCCGAGCTGGAACTCGGATTTCTAAAAGAATGAAGGATTTCCAAAGCGAGGATTGAATTTAAAAGGAAGTCCTGGTCGGAACTCAGAACTTCGACTGAAAATAATAGAAGAAAAACCTGAGCTGGAATTCGGATTTTCGAAGAAATGAAGGATTTCCAATGCGAGGATTGGATTCAAAAGGAAGTCCTGGTCGGAACTCAGAACTTCGACTGAAAATAATAGAAGAAAAACCCGAGCTGGAACTCAGATTTCCAAAGAGATGAAGGATTTCCAATGCAAGGATTGGATTCAAAAGGAAGTCTTGGTCGAAACTCAGAACTTCGACTGAAAATAATAGAAAAAAAACCCGAGCTGGAACTCGGATTTCCGAAGAAATGAAGGATTTTCAATGCAAGGATTGGATACAAAAGGAAGTCCTGGTCGAAACTCAGAACTTCGACTAAAAATAATAGAAGAAAAACCCGAGTTGGAACTCGGATTTTTGAAGAAATGAAGGATTTCCAATGCGAGGATTGGATTCAAAAGGAAGTCCTGGTAGGAACTCAGAACTTCGACTGAAAATAATAGAAGAAAAACCCGAGCTGGAACTCGGATTTCCAAAAGAATAAAGGATTTCCAATGCGAGGATTGGATTCAAAAGGAAGTCCTGGTCGGAACTCAGAACTTCTACTGAAAATAATAGATGAAAAACCTGAGCTGGAACTCGGATTTCCAAAAAAATGAAGGATTTCCAATGCGAGGATTGAATTCAAAAGGAAGTCCTGGTCGGAACTCAGAACTTCGACTGAAAATAATAGAAGAAAAACCCGAGCTGGAACTCGGATTTCCAAAAGAATGAAGGATTTCCAATGCGAGTATTGGATTCAAAAGGAAGTCCTGGTCGGAACTGAGAACTTCGACTGAAAATAATAGAAGAAAAACCCGAGCTGGAACTCGGATTTCCAAAAGAATGAAGGATTTCCAATGCGAGGATTGGATTCAAAAGGAAGTCTTGGTCGGAACACAGAACTTCGACTGAAAATAATAGAAGAAAAACCCGAGCTGGAACTCGGATTTCCGAAGAAATGAAGGATTTCTAATGCGAGGATTGGATTCAAAAGGAAGTCCTGGTCGGAACTCAGAACTTCGACTGAAAATAATAGAAGAAAAGACCGAGCTGAAACTCGAATTTCCGAAGAAATGAAGGATTTCCAATGCGAGGATTGGATTCAAAAGGAAGTCCTGGTCGGAACTCAGAACTTCGACTGAAAATAATAGAAGAAAAACCTGAGCTGGAACTCGGATTTCCGAAGAAATGAAGGATTTCTAATGCGAGGATTGGATTCAAAAGGAAGTCCTGGTCGGAACTCAGAACTTCGACTGAAAATAATAGAAGAAAAGACCGAGCTGAAACTCGGATTTCCGAAGAAATGAAGGATTTCCAATGCGAGGATTGGATTCAAAAGGAAGTCCTGGTCGGAACTCAGAACTTCGACTGAAAATAATAGATGAAAAACCCGAGCTGGAACTCAGATTTCCAAAGAAATGAAGGCTTTCCAATGCGAGGATTGAATTCAAAAGGAAGTCCTGGTCGGAACTCAGAACTTCGACTGAAAATAATAGAAGAAAAACCCGAGCTGGAACTCAGATTTCCAAAATAATGAAGGATTTCCAATGCGAAGATTGGATTCAAAAGGAAGTCCTGGTCGGAACTGAGAACTTCGACTTAAAATAATAGAAGAAAAACCCGAGCTGGAACTCGAATTTCCAAAAGAATGAAGGATTTCCAATACGAGGATTGGATTCAATAGGAAGTCCTGGTCGGAACTAGGAACTTTGACTGAAAATAATAGAAGAAAAACCCGAGCTGGAACTCGGATTTTCGAAGAAATGAAGGATTCACAATGCGAGGATTGGATTCAAAAGGAAGTCGTGGTCGGAACTAAGAACTTCGACTGAAAATAATAGAAGAAAAACCCGAGCTGGAACTCGGATTTCCAAATAAATGAAGGATTTCCAATGCGAGGATTGGATTCAAAAGGAAGTCCTTGTCGGAACTCAGAACTTCGACTGAAAATAATAGAAGAAAAATCCGAGCTGGAACTCGGATTTCTAAAGGAATGAAGGATTTCCAATGCGGGGATTGGATTCAAAAGGAAGTACTGGTCGGAACTCAGAACTTCGACTGAAAATAATAGAAGAAAAACCCGAGCTGGAACTCGGATTTCCAAAGAAATGAAGGATTTCCAATGCGAGGATTGGATTCGAAAGGCAGTCCTCGTCGAAACTCAGAACTTCGACTGGAAATAATAAAAGAAAAACCCGAGCTGGAACTTGGATTTCCAAAAAGATGAAGGATTTCCAATGCGAGGATTGGATTCAAAAGGAAGTTCTGGTCGGAACTCAGAACTTCGACTGAAAATAATAGAAGAAAAACTCAAGTTGAAACTCGGATTTCCAAAAGAATGAAGGATTTCCAATGCGAGGATTGGATTCAAAAGAAAGTCCTGGCCGGAACTCAGAACTTCGACTGGAAATAATAAAATAAAAACCAGAGCTGGAACTCGGATTTCCAAAGAGATGAAAGATTTCCAATGCGAGGATTGGATTCAAAAGGAAGTCCTCGTCGGAACTCAGAACTTCGACTTAAAATAATAGAAGAAAAACCCGAGCTGGAACTCGGATTTCCGAAGAAATGAAGGATTTCCAATGCGAGGATTGGATTCAAAAGGAAGTCCTGGTCGAAACTCAGAACTTCGACTAAAAATAATAGAAGAAAAACCCGAGCTGGAACTTGGATTTCCGAAGAAATGAAGGATTTCCAATGCGAGGATTGGATTCAAAAGGAAGTCCTGGTCGGAACTCAGAACTTCGACTAAAAATAATAGAAGAAAAACCCGAGCAGGAACTCGGATTTCCAAAGAAATGAAGGATTTCCAAAGAAATAAAGGATTTCCAAAGAAATGAAGGATTTCCAATGCGAGGATTGAATTCAAAAGGAAGTCCTGGTCGGAACTCAGAACTTCGACTGAAAATAATAGAAGAAAAAACTGAGCTGAAACTCGGATTTCTAAAAGAATGAAGGATTTCAAATGCGAGGATTGGATTCAAAAGGACGTCCTGGTCAGAACTCAGAACTTCGACTGAAAATAATAGAAGAAAAAACCGAGCTGGAACTCGGATTTCTAAAAGAATGAAGGATTTCCAATGCGAGGATTGGATTCAAAAGGAAGTCCTCGTCGGAACTCAGAACTTCGACTGGAAATAATAGAAGAAAAACCCGATCTGGAACTCGGATTTACAAAGAAATGAAGGATTTCCAATGCGAGGATTGGATTTAAAAGGAAGTCCTGGTCGGAACTCAGAACCTCGACTGGAAATAATAAAAGAAAAACCCGAGCTAGAACTCGGATTTCCAAAGAGATGAAGGATTTCCAATGCGAGGATTGGATTCAAAAGGAAGTTCTGGTCGGAACTTAGAACTTCGACTGGAAATAATAAAAAAAAACCCGAGATGGAACTCAGATTTCTGAAGAAATGAAGGATTTCCAATGCGAGGATTGAATTCAAAAGGAAGTTCTGGTCGGAACTCAGAACTTCGACTGAAAATAATAGATGAAAAACCCGAGCTGGAACTCGGATTTCCAAAGAAATGAAGGATTTCCAATGCAAGGATTGAATTCAAATGGAAGTCCTGGTCGGAACTCAGAACTTCGACTGAAAATAATAGAAGAAAAACCCGAGCTGGAACTCGGATTTCTAAAAGAATGAAGGATTTCCAATGCGAGGATTGGATTCAAAAGGAAGTCCTGGTCGGAACTAGGAACTTCGACTGAAAAAAATAGAAGCCAAACCCGAGCTGGAACTCGGATTTTCGAAGAAATGAAGGATTTCCAATGCGAGGATTGGATTCAAAAGGAAGTCCTGGTCGAAACTCAGAACTTTGACTGAAAATAATAAAAGAAAAACCAGAGCTGGAACTCGGATTTCCAAAGAAATGAAGGATTTCCAATGCGAGGATTGGATTCAAAAGGAAGTCCTTGTCGGAACTCAGAACTTCGACTGAAAATAATAGAAGAAAAATCGGAGCTGGAACTCGGATTTCTAATGGAATGAAGGATTTTCAATGCGAGGATTGGATTCAAAAGAAAGTCCTGGTCGGAACTCAGAACTTCGACTGAAAATAATAGAAGAAAAACCCGAGCTGGAACTCGGATTTCCAAAGAAATGAAGCATTTCCAATGCGAGGATTGGATTCAAAAGGCAGTCCTAGTCGAAACTCAGAACTTCGACTGGAAATAATAGAAGAAAAACCCGAGCTGGAACTTGGATTTCCAAAAAGATGAAGGATTTCCAATGCGAGGATTGGATTCAAAAGGAAGTTCTGGTCGGAACTCAGAACTTCGACTGAAAATAATAGAAGAAGAACTCAAGCTGAAACTCGGATTTCCAAAAGAAAGAAGCATTTCCAATGCGAGGATTGGATTCTAAAGAAAGTCCTGGCCGGAACTCAGAACTTCGACTGGAAATCATAAAATAAAAACCAGAGCTGGAACTCGGATTTCCAAAGAGATGAAGGATTTCCAATGCGAGAATTGGATTCAAAAGGAAGTCATCGTCGGAACTCAGAACTTTGACTGAAAATAATAGAAGAAAAACCTGAGCTGGAACTCGGATTTCCGAAGAAATGAAGGATTTCCAATGCGAGGATTGGATTCAAAAGGAAGTCCTGGTCGAAACTCAGAAGTTCGACTAAAAATAATAGAAGAAAAACCCGAGATGGAACTCGGATTTCCGAAGAAATGAAGGATTTCCAATGGGAGGATTGGATTCATAAGGAAGTCTTGTCGGAACTCAGAACTTCGACTGAAAATAATAGAAGAAAAACCCGAGCTGAACTCGGATTTCCAAAGAAATGAAGGATTTCCAATGCGAGGATTGAATTCAAAAGGAAGTCCTGGTCGGAACTCAGAACTTCGACTGAAAATAATAGAAGAAAAAACCGAGCTGAAACTCGGATTTCTAAAAGAATGAAGGATTTTCAATGCGAGGATTGGATTCAAAAGGACGTCCTGGTCGGAACTCAGAACTTCGAGTGAAAATAATAGAAGAAAAAACCAAGCTGGAACTCGGATTTCTAAAAGAATGAAGGATTTCCAATGCGAGGATTGGATTTAAAAGGAAGTCCTCGTCGGAACTCAAAACTTCGACTGAAAACAATAGAAGAAAAACCCTAGCTGGAACTCGGATTTACAAAGAAACGAAGGATTTCCAATGCGAGGATTAGATTTAAAAGGAAGTCCTGGTCGGAACTCAGAACCTCGACTGGAAATAATAAAAGAAAAACCCGAGCTGAAACTCGGATTTCCAAAAGAAAGAAGGATTTCCAATGCGAGGATTGAATTCAAAAGGAAGTCCTGGTCGGAACTCAGAACTTCGACTGAAAATAATAGAAGAAAAACCCGAGCTGGGACTCGGATTTCCAAAAGAATGAAGGATTTCCAATGCGAGGATTGGATTCAAAAGAAAGTCCTGGTCGGAACTCAGAACTTCGACTAAAAATAATAGAAGAAAAACCCGAGCAGGAACTCGGATTTCCAAAGAAATGAAGGATTTCCAAAGAAATGAAGGATTTCCAATGCGAGGATTGAATTCAAAAGGAAGTCCTGGTCGGAACTCAGAACTTCGACTGAAAATAATAGAAGAAAAAACTGAGCTGAAACTCGGATTTCTAAAAGAATGAAGGATTTCAAATGCGAGGATTGGATTCAAAAGAACGTCCTGGTCGGAACTCAGAACTTCGACTGAAAATAATAGAAGAAAAAACCGAGCTGGAACTCGGATTTCTAAAAGAATGAAGGATTTCCAATGCGAGGATTGGATTCAAAAGGAAGTCCTCGTCGGAACTCAGAACTTCGACTGGAAATAATAGAAGAAAAACCCGATCTGGAACTCGGATTTCCAAAAGAATGAAGGATTTCCAATGCGAGGATTGGATTAAAAAGGAAGTCGTGGTCGGAACTCAGAACTTCGACTGAAAATAATAGAAGAAAAACCCGAGCTGTAACTCGGATTTCCAAAGAAATGAAGGATTTCCAATGCGAGGATTGGTTTCAAAAGGAAGTCCTTGTCAGAACTCAGAACTTCGACTGAAAATAATAGAAGAGAAATCCGAGATGGAACTCAGATTTCTAATGGAATGAAGGATTTTCAATGCGAGGATTGGATTCAAAAGAAAGTCCTGGTCGAAACTCAGAACTTCGACTGAAAATAATAGAAGAAAAACCCGAGCTGGAACTCGGATTTCCAAAGAAATGAAGCATTTCCAATGCGAGGATTGGATTCAAAAGGCAGTCCTCGTCGAAACTCAGAACTTCGACTGGAAATAATAGAAGAAAAACCCGAGCTGGAACTTGGATTTTCAAAAAGATGAAGGATTTCCAATGCGAGGATTGGATTCAAAAGGAAGTTCTGGTCGGAACTCAGAACTTCGACTGAAAATAATAGAAGAAAAACTCAAGCTGAAACTCGGATTTCTAAAAGAATGAAGGATTTCCAATGCGAGGATTGGATTCAAAAGAAAGTCCTGGCCGGAACTCAGAACTTCGACTGGAAATAATAAAATAAAAACCAGAGCTGGAACTCGGATTTCCAAAGAGATGAAGGATTTCCAATGCGAGGATTGGATTCAAAAGGAAGACCTGGTCGAAACTCAGAACTTCTACTGAAAATAATAGAAGCAAAACCCGAGTTAGAACTCGGATTTCCAAAAGAATGAAGGATTTCCAATGCGAGGATTGGATTCAAAATGAAGTCGTGGTCGGAACTCAGAACTTCGACTAAAAATAATAGAAGAAAAACCCAACCTGGAACTTGGATTTCCAAAAGAATGAAGGATTTCCAAAGCAAGGATTGGATTCAAAAGGAAGTCCTGGTCGGAACTCAGAACTTCGACTAAAAATAATAGAAGAAAAACCCGAGCTGAAACTCGGCTTTCCAAAAGAATGAAGGATTTCCAAAAGAATGAAGGATTTCCAATGCGAGGATTGGATTCAAAAGAAAGTCCTGGTCGGAACTCAAAACCTCGACTGAAAATAATAGAAGAAAAACCCGAGCTAAAACTCGGATTTCCAAAAGAATGAAGGATTTCCAATGTGAGGATTGGATTCAAAAGGAAGTCCTGGTCGGAACTCAGAACTTCGACTGAAAATAATAGAAGAAAAACCCGAGCTGGAACTCGGATTTCCAAAGAAATGAAGGATTTCCAATGTGAGGATTGGATTCAAAAGGAAGTCCTGGTCGGAACTGAGAATTTCGACTTAAAATAATAGAAGAGATGAAAGATTTCCAATGCGAGGATTGGATTCAAAAGGAAGTCCTCGTCGGAACTCAGAACTTCGACTTAAAATAATAGAAGAAAAACCCGAGCTGGAACTCGGATTTCTAATGGAATGAAGGATTTTCAATGCGAGGATTGGATTCAAAAGAAAGTCCTGGTCGGAACTCAGAACTTCGACTGAAAATAATAGAAGAAAAACCCGAGCTGGAACTCGGATTTCCAAAGAAATGAAGCATTTCCAATGCGAGGATTGGATTCAAAAGGCAGTCCTAGTCGAAACTCAGAACTTCGACTGGAAATAATAGAAGAAAAACCCGAGCTGGAACTTGGATTTCCAAAAAGATGAAGGATTTCCAATGCGAGGATTGGATTCAAAAGGAAGTCCTTGTCGGAACTCAGAACTTCGACTGAAAATAATAGAAGAAAAATTCGAGCTGGAACTCGGATTTCTAAAGGAATGAAGGATTTCCAATGCGGGGATTGGATTCAAAAGGAAGTACTGGTCGGAACTCAGAACTTCGACTGAAAATAATAGAAGAAAAACCCGAGCTGGAACTCGGATTTCCAAAGAAATGAAGGATTTCCAATGCGAGGATTGGATTCAAAAGGAAGTCCTCGTCGAAACTCAGAACTTCGATTGGAAATAATAAAAGAAAAACCCGAGCTGGAACTTGGATTTCCAAAAAGATGAAGGATTTCCAATGCGAGGATTGGATTCAAAAGGAAGTTCTGGTCGGAACTCAGAACTTCGACTGAAAATAATAGAAGAAAAACTCAAGCTGAAACTCGGATTTCCAAAAGAATGAAGGATTTCCAATGCGAGGATTGGATTCAAAAGAAAGTCCTGGCCGGAACTCAGAACTTCGACTGGAAATAATAAAATAAAAACCAGAGCTGGAACTCGGATTTCCAAAGAGATGAAAGATTTCCAATGCGAGGATTGGATTCAAAAGGAAGTCCTCGTCGGAACTCAGAACTTCGACTTAAAATAATAGAAGAAAAACCCGAGCTGGAACTCGGATTTCCGAAGAAATGAAGGATTTCCAATGCGAGGATTGGATTCAAAAGGAAGTCCTGGTCGAAACTCAGAACTTCGACTAAAAATAATAGAAGAAAAACCCGAGCTTGAACTTGGATTTCCGAAGAAATGAAGGATTTCCAATGCGAGGATTGGATTCAAAAGGAAGTCCTGGTCGGAACTCAGAACTTCGACTAAAAATAATAGAAGAAAAACCCGAGCAGGAACTCGGATTTCCAAAGAAATAAAGGATTTCCAAAGAAATAAAGGATTTCCAAAGAAATGAAGGATTTCCAATGCGAGGATTGAATTCAAAAGGAAGTCCTGGTCGGAACGCAGAACTTCGACTGAAAATAATAGAAGAAAAAACTGAGCTGAAACTCGGATTTCTAAAAGAATGAAGGATTTCAAATGCGAGGATTGGATTCAAAAGGACGTCCTGGTCAGAACTCAGAACTTCGACTGAAAATAATAGAAGAAAAAACCGAGCTGGAACTCGGATTTCTAAAAGAATGAAGGATTTCCAATGCGAGGATTGGATTCAAAAGGAAGTCCTCGTCGGAACTCAGAACTTCGACTGGAAATAATAGAAGAAAAACCCGATCTGGAACTCGGATTTACAAAGAAATGAAGGATTTCCAATGCGAGGATTGGATTTAAAAGGAAGTCCTGGTCGGAACTCAGAACCTCGACTGGAAATAATAAAAGAAAAACCCGAGCTAGAACTCGGATTTCCAAAGATATGAAGGATTTCCAATGCGAGGATTGGATTCAAAAGGAAGTTCCGGTCGGAACTTAGAACTTCGACTGAAAATAATAAAAAAAAAACCGAGATGGAACTCAGATTTCTGAAGAAATGAAGGATTTCCAATGCGAGGATTGAATTCAAAAGGAAGTCCTGGTCGGAACTCAGAACTTCGACTGAAAATAATAGAAGAAAAACCCAAGCTGGAACTCGGATTTCCAAAAGAATGAAGAATTTCCAATGCGAGGATTGGATTCAAAAGGAAATCCTGGTCGGAACTCAGAACCGCGACTGGAAATACTAAAAGAAAAGCCCGAGCTGGAATTCGGATTTCCAAAGAGATGAAGGATTTCCAATGCAAGGATTGGATTCAAAAGGAAGTCCTGGTCGGAACTCAGAACTTCGACTAAAAATAATAGAAGAAAAACCCGAGCTGGAACTCGGATTTCTAAAAGAATGAAGGATTTCGAATGCGAGGATTGAAATCAAAAGGAAGTCGTGGTCGGAACTCAGAACTTCGACTGAAAATAATAGAAGAAAAATCCGAGCTGGAATTCGGATTTCCGAAGAAATGAGGGATTTCCAATGCGAGGATTGGATTCAAAAGGAAGTCCTGGTCGGAACTCAGAACTTCGACTGAAAATAATAGAAGAAAAACCCGAGCTGGAACTCGGATTTCCAAAAGAATGAAGGATTTCCAATGCGAGGATTGGAATCAAAAGGAAGTCCTGGTCGGAACTCAGAACTTCGACTGAAAATAATAGAAGAAAAACCCGAGCTGGAACTCGGATTTCTAAAGAAATGAAGGATTTCCAATGCGAGGATTGGATTCAAAAGGAAGTCCTAGTCGGAACTTAGAACTTCGATTGAAAATAATAGAAGAAAAGACCGAGCTGAAACTCGGATTTCCGAAGAAATGAAGGATTTCCAAAGCGAGGATTGGATTCAAAAGGAAGTCCTGGTCGGAACTCAGAACTTCGACTGAAAATAATAGATGAAAAACCCGAGCTGGAACTCGGATTTCCAAAGAAATGAAGGATTTTCAATGCGAGGATTGAATTCAAATGGAAGTCCTGGTCGGAACTCAGAACTTCGACTGAAAATAATAGAAGAAAAACCCGAGCTGGAACTCGGATTTCCAAAAGAATGAAGGATTTCCAATGCGAGGATTGGATTCAAAAGGAAGTCCTGGTCGGAACTAGGAACTTCGACTGAAAAAAATAGAAGCCAAACCCGAGATGGAACTCGGATTTTCGAAGAAATGAAGGATTTCCAATGCGAGGATTGGATTCAAAAGGAAGTCCTGGTCGAAACTCAGAACTTTGACTGAAAATAATAGAAGAAAAACCAGAGCTGGAACTCGGATTTCCAAAGAAATGAAGGATTTCCAATGCGAGGATTGGATTCAAAAGGAAGTCCTTGTCGGAACTCAGAACTTCGACTGAAAATAATAGAAGAAAAATCCGAGCTGGAACTCGGATTTCTAATGGAATGAAGGATTTTCAATGCGAGGATTGGATTCAAAAGAAAGTCCTGGTCGGAACTCAGAACTTCGACTGAAAATAATAGAAGAAAAACCCGAGCTGGAACTCGGATTTCCAAAGAAATGAAGCATTTCCAATGCGAGGATTGGATTCAAAAGGCAGTCCTAGTCGAAACTCAGAACTTCGACTGGAAATAATAGAAGAAAAACCCGAGCTGGAACTTGGATTTCCAAAAAGATGAAGGATTTCCAATGCGAGGATTGGATTCAAAAGGAAGTTCTGGTCGGAACTCAGAACTTCGACTGAAAATAATAGAAGAAGAACTCAAGCTGAAACTCGGATTTCCAAAAGAAAGAAGCATTTCCAATGCGACGATTGGATTCAAAAGAAAGTCCTGGCCGGAACTCAGAACTTGGACTGGAAATCATAAAATAAAAACCAGAGCTGGAACTCGGATTTCCAAAGAGATGAAGGATTTCCAATGCGAGAATTGGATTCAAAAGGAAGTCATCGTCGGAACTCAGAACTTTGACTGAAAATAATAGAAGAAAAACCTGAGCTGGAACTCGGATTTCCGAAGAAATGAAGGATTTCCAATGCGAGGATTGGATTCAAAAGGAAGTCCTGGTCGAAACTCAGAAGTTCGACTAAAAATAATAGAAGAAAAACCCGAGATGGAACTCGGATTTCCGAAGAAATGAAGGATTTCCAATGCGAGGATTGGATTCATAAGGAAGTCTTGTCGGAACTCAGAACTTCGACTGAAAATAATAGAAGAAAAACCCGAGCTGAACTCGGATTTCCAAAGAAATGAAGGATTTCCAATGCGAGGATTGAATTCAAAAGGAAGTCCAGGTCGGAACTCAGAACTTCGACTGAAAATAATAGAAGAAAAAACCGAGCTGAAACTCGGATTTCTAAAAGAATGAAGGATTTTCAATGCGAGGATTGGATTCAAAAGGACGTCCTGGTCGGAACTCAGAACTTCGACTGAAAATAATAGAAGAAAAAACCGAGCTGGAACTCGGATTTCTAAAAGAATGAAGGATTTCCAATGCGAGAATTGGATTTAAAAGGAAGTCCTCGTCGGAACTCAAAACTTCGACTGAAAACAATAGAAGAAAAACCCGAGCTGGAACTCGGATTTACAAAGAAACGAAGGATTTCCAATGCGAGGATTGGATTTAAAAGGAAGTCCTGGTCGGAACTCAGAACCTCGACTGGAAATAATAAAAGAAAAACCCGAGCTGAAACTCGGATTTCCAAAAGAATGAAGGATTTCCAATGCGAGGATTGAATTCAAAAGGAAGTCCTGGTCGGAACTCAGAACTTCGACTGAAAATAATAGAAGAAAAACCCGAGCTAGGACTCGGATTTCCAAAAGAATGAAGGATTTCCAATGCGAGGATTGGATTCAAATGGAAGTCCTGGTCGGAACTGAGAACTTCGACTGAAAATAATAGAAGAAAAACCCGAGCTGGAACTCGGATTTCCAAAAGAATGAAGGATTTCCAATGCGAGGATTGGATTCAAAAGGAAGTCGTGGTCGGAACTCAGAACTTCGACTGAAAATAATAGAAGAAAAACCCGAGCTGTAACTCGGATTTCCAAAGAAATGAAGGATTTCCAATGCGAGGATTGGATTCAAAAGGAAGTCCTTGTCGGAACTCAGAACTTCGACTGAAAATAATAGAAGAAAAATCCGAGATGGAACTCGGATTTCTAATGGAATGAAGGATTTTCATTGCGAGGATTGGATTCAAAAGAAAGTCCTGGTCGGAACTCAGAACTTCGACTGAAAATAATAGAAGAAAAACCCGAGCTGGAACTCGGATTTCCAAAGAAATGAAGCATTTCCAATGCGAGGATTGGATTCAAAAGGCAGTCCTCGTCGAAACTCAGAACTTCGACTGGAAATAATAGAAGAAAAACCCGAGCTGGAACTTGGATTTCCAAAAAGATGAAGGATTTCCAATGCGAGGATTGGATTCAAAAGGAAGTTCTGGTCGGAACTCAGAACTTCGACTGAAAATAATAGAAGAAAAACTCAAGCTGAAACTCGGATTTCCAAAAGAATGAAGGATTTCCAATGCGAGGATTGGATTCAAAAGAAAGTCCTGGCCGGAACTCAGAACTTCGACTGGAAATAATAAAATAAAAACCAGAGCTGGAACTCGGATTTCCAAAGAGATGAAGGATTTCCAATGCGAGGATTGGATTCAAAAGGAAGACCTGGTCGAAACTCAGAACTTCTACTGAAAATAATAGAAGCAAAACCCGAGTTAGAACTCGGATTTCCAAAAGAATGAAGGATTTCCAATGCGAGGATTGGATTCAAAATGAAGTCGTGGTCGGAACTCAGAACTTCGACTAAAAATAATAGAAGAAAAACCCAACCTGGAACTTGGATTTCCAAAAGAATGAAGGATTTCCAAAGCAAGGATTGGATTCAAAAGGAAGTTCTGGTCGGAACTCAGAACTTCGACTAAAAATAATAGAAGAAAAACCCGAGCTGAAACTCGGTTTTCCAAAAGAATGAAGGATTTCCAAAAGAATGAAGGATTTCCAATGCGAGGATTGGATTCAAAAGAAAGTCCTGGTCGGAACTCAAAACCTCGAATGAAAATAATAGAAGAAAAACCCGAGCTAAAACTCGGATTTCCAAAAGAATGAAGGATTTCCAATGTGAGGATTGGATTCAAAAGGAAGTCCTGGTCGGAACTCAGAACTTCGACTGAAAATAATAGAAGAAAAACCCGAGCTGGAACTCGGATTTCCAAAGAAATGAAGGATTTCCAATGTGAGGATTGGATTCAAAAGGAAGTCCTGGTCGGAACTGAGAATTTCGACTTAAAATAATAGAAGAGATGAAAGATTTCCAATGCGAGGATTGGATTCAAAAGGAAGTCCTCGTCGGAACTCAGAACTTCGACTTAAAATAATAGAAGAAAAACCCGAGCTGGAACTCGGATTTCCGAAGAAATGAAGGATTTTCAATGCGAGGATTGGATTCAAAAGGAAGTCCTGGTCGAAACTCAGAACTTCGACTAAAAATAATAGAAGAAAAACCCGAGCTGGAACTCGGATTTTCGAAGAAATGAAGGATTCACAATGCGAGGATTGGATTCAAAAGGAAGTCGTGGTCGGAACTCAGAACTTCGACTGAAAATAATAGAAGAAAAACCCGAGCTGGAACTCGGATTTCCAAAGAAATGAAGGATTTCCAATGCGAGGATTGGATTCAAAAGGAAGTCCTTGTCGGAACTCAGAACTTCGACTGAAAATAATAGAAGAAAAATCCGAGCTGGAACTCGGATTTCTAAAGGAATGAAGGATTTCCAATGCGGGGATTGGATTCAAAAGGAAGTACTGGTCGGAACTCAGAACTTCGACTGAAAATAATAGAAGAAAAACCCGAGCTGAAACTCGAATTTCCAAAGAAATGAAGGATTTCCAATGCGAGGATTGGATTCAAAAGGCAGTCCTCGTCGAAACTCAGAACTTCGACTGGAAATAATAGAAGAAAAACCCGAGCTGGAACTTGGATTTCCAAAAAGATGAAGGATTTCCAATGCGAGGATTGGATTCAAAAGTAAGTTCTGGTCGGAACTCAGAACTTCGACTGAAAATAATAGAAGAAAAACTCAAGCTGAAACTCGGATTTCCAAAAGAATGAAGGATTTCCAATGCGAGGATTGGATTCAAAAGAAAGTCCTGGCCGGAACTCAGAACTTCGACTGGAAATAATAAAATAAAAACCAGAGTTGGAACTCGGATTTCCAAAGAGATGAAAGATTTCCAATGCGAGGATTGGATTCAAAAGGAAGTCCTCGTCGGAACTCAGAACTTCGACTTAAAATAATAGAAGAAAAACCCGAGCTGGAACTCGGATTTCGGAAGAAATGAAGGATTTCCAATGCGAGGATTGGATTCAAAAGGAAGTCCTGGTCGAAACTCAGAACTTCGACTAAAAATAATAGAAGAAAAACCCGAGCTGGAACTTGGATTTCCGAAGAAATGAAGGATTTCCAATGCAAGGATTGGATTCAAAAGGAAGTCCTGGTAGGAACTCAGAACTTCGACTGAAAATAATAGAAGAAAAACCCGAGCTGGAAATCGAATTTCCAAAAGAATGAAGGATTTCCAATACGAGGATTGGATTCAATAGGAAGTCCTAGTCGGAACTAGGAACTTCGACTGAAAATAATAGAAGAAAAACCCGAGCTGGAACTCGGATTTTCGAAGAAATGAAGGATTCACAATGCGAGGATTGGATTCAAAAGGAAGTCGTGGTCGGAACTCAGAACTTCGACTGAAAATAATAGAAGAAAAACCCGAGCTGGAACTCGGATTTCCAAAGAAATGAAGGATTTCCAATGCGAGGATTGGATTCAAAAGGAAGTCCTTGTCGGAACTCAGAACTTCGACTGAAAATAATAGAAGAAAAATCCGAGCTGGAACTCGGATTTCTAAAGGAATGAAGGATTTCAAATGCGGGGATTGGATTCAAAAGGAAGTACTGGTCGGAACTCAGAACTTCGACTGAAAATAATAGAAGAAAAACCCGAGCTGGAACTCGGATTTCCAAAGAAATGAAGGATTTCCAATGCGAGGATTGGATTCAAAAGGAAGTCCTTGTCGGAACTCAGAACTTCGACTGAAAATAATAGAAGAAAAATCCGAGCTGGAACTCGGATTTCTAAAGGAATGAAGGATTTCCAATGCGGGATTGGATTCAAAAGGAAGTACTGGTCGGAAATCAGAACTTCGACTGAAAATAATAGAAGAAAAACCCGAGCTGGAACTCGAATTTCCAAAGAAATGAAGGATTTCCAATGCGAGGATTGGATTCAAAAGGCAGTCCTCGTCGAAAGTCAGAACTTCGACTGGAAATAATAGAAGAAAAACCCGAGCTGGAACCTGGATTTCCAAAAAGATGAAGGATTTCCAATGCGAGGATTGGATTCAAAAGGAAGTTCTGGTCGGAACTCAGAACTTCGACTGAAAATAATAGAAGAAAAACTCAACCTGAAACTCGGATTTTCAAAAGAATGAAGGATTTCCAATGCGAGGATTGGATTCAAAAGAAAGTCCTGGCCGGAACTCAGAACTTCGACTGGAAATAATAAAATAAAAACCAGAGCTGGAACTCGGATTTCCAAAGAGATGAAAGATTTCCAATGCGAGGATTGGATTCAAAAGGAAGTCCTCGTCGAAACTCAGAACTTCGACTTAAAATAATAGAAGAAAAACCCGAGCTAGAACTCGGATTTTCGAAGAAATGAAGGATTTCCAATGCGAGGATTGGATTCAAAAGGAAGTCCTGGTCGAAACTCAGAACTTCGACTAAAAATAATAGAAGAAAAACCCGAGCTGGAACTTGGATTTCCGAAGAAATGAAGGATTTCCAATGCGATGATTGGATTCAAAAGGAAGTCCTCGTCGGAACTCAGAACTTCGACTAAAAATAATAGAAGAAAAACCCGAGCAGGAACTCGGATTTCCAAAGAAATGAAGGATTTCTAAAGAAATGAAGGATTTCCAATGCGGGGATTGAATTCAAAAGGAAGTCCTGGTCGGAACTCAGAACTTCGACTGAAAATAATAGAAGAAAAAACTGAGCTGAAACTCGGATTTCTAAAAGAATAAAGGATTTCAAATGCGAGGATTGGATTCAAAAGGACGTCCTGGTCGGAACTCAGAACTTCGACTGAAAATAATAGAAGAAAAAACCGAGCTGGAACTCGGATTTCTAAAAGAATGAAGGATTTCCAATGCGAGGATTGGATTTAAAAGGAAGTCCTCGTCGGAACTCAGAACTTCGACTGGAAATAATAGAAGAAAAACCCGATCTGGAACTCGGATTTACAAAGAAATGAAGGATTTCCAATGCGAGGATTGGATTTAAAAGGAAGTCCTGGTCGGAACTCAGAACCTCGACTGCAAATAATAAAAGAAAAACCCGAGCTAGAACTCGGATTTCCAAAGAGATGAAGGATTTCCAATGCGAGGATTGGATTCAAAAGGAAGTCCTGGTCGGAACTCAGAACTTCGACTGGAAATAATAAAAGAAAAACCCGAGATGGAACTCAGATTTTCGAAGAAATGAAGGATTTCCAAAGCGAGGATTGAATTCAAAAGGAAGTCCTGGTCGGAACTCAGAACTTCGACTGAAAATAGTAGAAGAAAAACCCAAGCTGGAACTCGGATTTCCAAAAGAATGAAGAATTTCCAATGCGAGGATTGGATTCAAAAGGAAATCCTGGTCGGAACTCAGAACCGCGACTGGAAATACTAAAAGAAAAGCCCGAGCTGGAATTCGGATTTCCAAAGAGTTGAAGGATTTCCAATGCAAGGATTGGATTCAAAAGGAAGTCCTGGTCGGAACTCAGAACTTCGACTAAAAATAATAGAAGAAAAACCCGAGCTGGAACTCGGATTTCTAAAAGAATGAAGGATTTCGAATGCGAGGATTGAAATCAAAAGGAAGTCCTGGTCGGAACTCAGAACTTCGACTGAAAATAATAGAAGAAAAATCCGAGCTGGAATTCGGATTTCCGAAGAAATGAGGGATTTCCAATGCGAGGATTGGATTCAAAAGGAAGTCCTGGTCGGAACTCAGAACTTCGACTGAAAATAATAGAAGAAAAACCCGAGCTGGAACTCGGATTTCCAAAAGAATGAAGGATTTCCAATGCGAGGATTGGATTCAAAAGGAAGTCCTGGTCGGAACTCAGAACTTCGACTGAAAATAATAGAAGAAAAACCCGAGCTGGAACTCGGATTTCTAAAGAAATGAAGGATATCCAATGCGAGGATTGGATTCAAAAGGAAGTCCTAGTCGGAACTTAGAACTTCGATTGAAAATAATAGAAGAAAAGACCGAGCTGAAACTCGGATTTCCGAAGAAATGAAGGATTTCCAATGCGAGGATTGGATTCAAAAGGAAGTCCTGGTCGGAACTCAGAACTTCGACTGAAAATAATAGATGAAAAACCCGAGCTGGAACTCGGATTTCCAAAGAAATGAAGGATTTCAAATGCGAGGATTGAATTCAAATGGAAGTCCTGGTCGGAACTCAGAACTTTGACTGAAAATAATAGAAGAAAAACTCGAGCTGGAACTCGGATTTCCAAAAGAATGAAGGATTTCCAATGCGAGGATTGGATTTAAAAGGAAGTCCTGGTCGGAACTAGGAACTTCGACTGAAAAAAATAGAAGCAAAACCCGAGCTGGAACTCGGATTTTCGAAGAAATGAAGGATTTCCAATGCGAGGATTGGATTCAAAAGGAAGTCCTGGTCGGAACTCAGAACTTTGACTGAAAATAATAGAAGAAAAACCAGAGCTGGAACTCGGATTTCCAAAGAAATGAAGGATTTCCAATGCGAGGATTGGATTCAAAAGGAAGTCCTTGTCGGAACTCAGAACTTCGACTGAAAATAATAGAAGAATAATTCGAGCTGGAACTCGGATTTCTAATGGAATGAAGGATTTCCAATGCGAGGATTGGATTCAAAAGAAAGTCCTCGTCGGAACTCAGAACTTCGACTGAAAATAATAGAAGAAAAACCCGAGCTGGAACTCGGATTTCCAAAGAAATGAAGCATTTCCAATGCGAGGATTGGATTCAAAAGGCAGTCCTAGTCGAAACTCAGAACTTCGACTGGAAATAATAGAAGAAAAACCCGAGCTGGAACTTGGATTTCCAAAAAGATGAAGGATTTCCAATGCGAGGATTGGATTCAAAAGGAAGTTCTGGTCGGAACTCAGAACTTCGACTGAAAATAATAGAAGAAGAACTCAAGCTGAAACTCGGATTTCCAAAAGAAAGAAGCATTTCCAATGCGAGGATTGGATTCAAAAGAAAGTCCTGGCCGGAACTCAGAACTTCGACTGGAAATCATAAAATAAAAACCAGAGCTGGAACTCGGATTTCCAAAGAGATGAAGGATTTCCAATGCGAGAATTGGATTCAAAAGGAAGTCATCGTCGGAACTCAGAACTTTGACTGAAAATAATAGAAGAAAAACCTGAGCTGGAACTCGGATTTCCGAAGAAATGAAGGATTTCCAATGCGAGGATTGGATTCAAAAGGAAGTCCTGGTCGAAACTCAGAAGTTCGACTAAAAATAATAGAAGAAAAACCCGAGATGGAACTCGGATTTCCGAAGAAATGAAGGATTTCCAATGCGAGGATTGGATTCAAAAGGAAGTCTTGGTCGGAACTCAGAACTTCGACTGAAAATAATAGAAGAAAAACCCGAGTTGAACTCGGATTTCCAAAGAAATGAAGGATTTCCAAAGAAATGAAGGATTTCCAATGGGAGGATTGAATTCAAAAGGAAGTCCTGGTCGGAACTCAGAACTTCGACTGAAAATAATAGAAGAAAAAACCGAGTTGAAACTCGGATTTCTAAAAGAATGAAGGATTTTCAATGCGAGGATTGGATTCAAAAGGACGTCCTGGTCGGAACTCAGAACTTCGACTGAAAATTATAGAAGAAAAAACCGAGCTGGAACTCGGATTTCTAAAAGAATGAAGGATTTCCAATGCGAGGATTGGATTTAAAAGGAAGTCCTCGTCGGAACTCAGAACTTCGACTGAAAACAATAGAAGAAAAACTCGAGCTGGAACTCGAATTTACAAAGAAACGAAGGATTTCCAATGCGAGGATTGGATTTAAAAGGAAGTCCTGGTCGGAACTCAGAACCTCGACTGGAAATAATAAAAGAAAAACCCGAGCTTAAACTCGGATTTCCAAAGAGATGAAGGATTTCCAATGCGAGGATTGGATTCAAAAGGAAGTCCTGGTCGGAACTCAGAACTTCGACTGGAAATAATAAAAGAAAATCCCGAGATGGAACTTGGATTTCCGAAGAAATGAAGGATTTCCAATGCGAGGATTGAATTTAAAAGGAAGTCCTGGTCGGAACTCAGAACTTCGACTGAAAATAATAGAAGAAAAACCCGAGCTGGAACTCGGATTTCCAAAAGAATGAAGGATTTCCAATGCGAGGATTGGATTCAAAAGGAAATCCTGGTCGGAACTCAGAACCTCGACTGGAAATAATAAAAGAAAAACCCGAGCTGGAATTCGGATTTCTAAAGAGATGAAGGATTTCCAATGCAAGGATTGGATTCAAAAGGAAGTCCTGGTCGGAACTCAGAACTTCAACTGAAAATAATAGAATAAAAACCCGAGCTGGAACTCGGATTTCTAAAAGAATGAAGGATTTCCAAAGCGAGGATTGAATTTAAAAGGAAGTCCTGGTCGGAACTCAGAACTTCGACTGAAAATAATAGAAGAAAAACCCGAGCTGGAATTCGGATTTTAGAAGAAATGAAGGATTTCCAATGCGAGGATTGGATTCAAAAGGAAGTCCTGGTCGGAACTCAGAACTTCGTGTAAAAATAATAGAAGAAAAATCCGAGCTGGAACTCGGATTTCTAAAAGAATGAAGGATTTCCAATGCGAGGATTGGATTCAAAAGGAAGTCCTGGTCGGAACTCAGAACCTCGACTGGAAATAATAAAAGAAAAACCCGAGCTAGAACTCGGATTTCCAAAGAGATGAAGGATTTCCAATGCGAGGATTGGATTCAAAAGAAAGTCCTGGTCGGAACTCAGAACCTCGACTGAAAATAATAGAAGAAAAACCCGAGCTAGAACTCGGATTTCCAAAAGAATGAAGGATTTCCAATGCGAGGATTGGATTCAAAAGGAAGTCTTGGTCGGAACTCAGAACTTCGACTGAAAATAATAGAAGAAAAACCCGAGCTGGAACTCAGATTTCCAAAGAAATGAAGGATTTCCAATGTAAGGATTGATTCAAAAGGAAGTTCTGGTCGGAACTCAGAACTTCGACTGAAAATAATAGAAGAAAAACCCGAGCTGGAACTCAGATTTCCAAAGAGATGAAGGATTTCCAATGCGAG
The DNA here is from genome assembly GCF_984573655.1 of Nuphar pumila. Lineage (NCBI taxonomy): Eukaryota > Viridiplantae > Streptophyta > Magnoliopsida > Nymphaeales > Nymphaeaceae > Nuphar > Nuphar pumila. The sequence continues at coordinate 52,600,094 of NC_143259.1, forward strand.
GATTGGATTCAAATGGAAGTCCTAGTCGGAACTCAGAACTTCGACTAAAATAATAGAAGAAAAACCCGAGCTGGAACTCTGATTTCCGAAGAAATTAAGGATTTTCAATGCAAGGATTGGATACAAAAGGAAGTCCTGGTCGAAACTCAAAACTTCGACTAAAAATAATAGAAGAAAAACCCGAGCTGGAACTCGAATTTCAGAAGAAATGAAGGATTTCTAATGCGAGGATTGGATTCAAAAGGAAGTCCTGGTAGGAACTCAGATCTTCGACTGAAAATAATAGAAGAAAAACCCGAGCTGGAACTCGGATTTCTAAAAGAATGAAGGATTTCCAATGCGAGGATTGGATTCAAAAGGAAGTCCTGGTCGGAACTCAGAACTTCGACTGAAAATAATAAAAGAAAAAACCCGTGCTGGAACTCAGATTTCCGAAGAAATGAAGGATTTCCAATGCCAGGATTGGATTCAAAAGGAAGTCTTGGTCGGAACTCAAAACTTCGACTGAAAATAATAGAAGAAAAATCCGAGCTGGAACTCGGATTTCTAAAAGAATGAAGGATTTCCAATGCGAGGATTGGATTCAAAAGGAAGCCCTGGTCGGAACTCAGAACTTCGACTGAAAATAATAGAAGAAAAACCCGAGCTGGAACTCAGATTTCCAAAGAGATGAAGGATTTCCAATGCAAGGATTGGATTCAAAAGGAAGTCTTGGTCGGAACTCAGAACTTCGACTGAAAATAATAGAAAAAAAACCTGAGCTGGAACCCGGATTTCCGAAGAAATGAAGGATTTTCAATGCAAGGATTGGATACAAAAGGAAGTCCTGGTCGAAACTCAGAACTTCGACTAAAAATAATAGAAGAAAAACCCGAGTTGGAACTCGGATTTTTGAAGAAATGAAGGATTTTCAATGCGAGGATTGGATTCAAAAGAAAGTCCTGGTCGGAACTCAGAACTTCGACTGAAAATAATAGAAGAAAAACCCGAGCTGGAACTCGGATTTCCAAAGAAATGAAGCATTTCCAATGCGAGGATTGGATTCAAAAGGCAGTCCTAGTCGAAACTCAGAACTTCGACTGGAAATAATAGAAGAAAAACCCGAGCTGGAACTTGGATTTCCAAAAAGATGAAGGATTTCCAATGCGAGGATTGGATTCAAAAGGAAGTTCTGGTCGGAACTCAGAACTTCGACTGAAAATAATAGAAGAAGAACTCAAGCTGAAACTCGGATTTCCAAAAGAAAGAAGCCTTTCCAATGCGAGGATTGGATTCAAAAGAAAGTCCTGGCCGGAACTCAGAACTTTGACTGGAAATCATAAAATAAAAACCAGAGCTGGAACTCGGATTTCCAAAGAGATCAAGGATTTCCAATGCGAGAATTGGATTCAAAAGGAAGTCATCGTCGGAACTCAGAACTTTGACTGAAAATAATAGAAGAAAAACCTGAGCTGGAACTCGGATTTCCGAAGAAATGAAGGATTTCCAATGCGAGGATTGGATTCAAAAGGAAGTCCTGGTCGAAACTCAGAAGTTCGACTAAAAATAATAGAAGAAAAACCCGAGATGGAACTCGGATTTCCGAAAAAATGAAGGATTTCCAATGCGAGGATTGGATTCATAAGGAAGTCTTGTCGGAACTCAGAACTTCGACTGAAAATAATAGAAGAAAAACCCGAGCTGAACTCGGATTTCCAAAGAAATGAAGGATTTCCAATGCGAGGATTGAATTCAAAAGGAAGACCAGGTCGGAACTCAGAACTTCGACTGAAAATAATAGAAGAAAAAACCGAGCTGAAACTCAGATTTCTAAAAGAATGAAGGATTTTCAATGCGAGGATTGGATTCAAAAGGACGTCCTGGTCGGAACTCAGAACTTCGACTGAAAATAATAGAAGAAAAAACCGAGCTGGAACTCGGATTTCTAAAAGAATGAAGGATTTCCAATGCGAGATTTGGATTTAAAAGGAAGTCCTCGTCGGAACTCAAAACTTCGACTGAAAACAATAGAAGAAAAACCCGAGCTGGAACTCGGATTTACAAAGAAACGAAGGATTTCCAATGCGAGGATTGGATTTAAAAGGAAGTCCTGGTCGGAACTCAGAACTTCGACTGAAAATAATAGAAGAAAAACCCGAGCTGGGACTCGGATTTCCAAAAGAATGAAGGATTTCCAATGCGAGGATTGGATTCAAAAGGAAGTCCTGGTCGGAACTGAGAACTTCGACTGAAAATAATAGAAGAAAAACCCGAGCTGGAACTCGGATTTCCAAAAGAATGAAGGATTTCCAATGCGAGGATTGGATTCAAAAGGAAGTCGTGGTCGGAACTCAGAACTTCGACTGAAAATAATAGAAGAAAAACCCGAGCTGTAACTCGGATTTCCAAAGAAATGAAGGATTTCCAATGCGAGGATTGGATTCAAAAGGAAGTCCTTGTCGGAACTCAGAACTTCGACTGAAAATAATAGAAGAAAAATCCGAGATGGAACTCGGATTTCTAATGGAATAAAGGATTTTCAATGCGAGGATTGGATTCAAAAGAAAGTCCTGGTCGGAACTCAGAACTTCGACTGAAAATAATAGAAGAAAAACCCGAGCTGGAACTCGGATTTCCAAAGAAATGAAGCATTTCCAATGCGAGGATTGGATTCAAAAGGCAGTCCTCGTCGAAACTCAGAACTTCGACTGGAAATAATAGAAGAAAAACCCGAGCTGAAACTTGGATTTCCAAAAAGATGAAGGATTTCCAATGCGAGGATTGGATTCAAAAGGAAGTTCTGGTCGGAACTCAGAACTTCGACTGAAAATAATAGAAGAAAAACTCAAGCTGAAACTCGGATTTCCAAAAGAATGAAGGATTTCCAATGCGAGGATTGGATTCAAAAGAAAGTCCTGGCCGGAACTCAGAACTTCGACTGGAAATAATAAAATAAAAACCAGAGCTGGAACTCGGATTTCCAAAGAGATGAAGGATTTCCAATGCAAGGATTGGATTCAAAAGGAAGACCTGGTCGAAACTCAGAACTTCTACTGAAAATAATAGAAGCAAAACCCGAGTTAGAACTCGGATTTCCAAAAGAATGAAGGATTTCCAATGCGAGGATTGGATTCAAAATGAAGTCGTGGTCGGAACTCAGAACTTCGACTAAAAATAATAAAAGAAAAACCCAACCTGGAACTTGGATTTCCAAAAGAATGAAGGATTTCCAAAGCAAGGATTGGATTCAAAAGGAAGTCCTGGTCGGAACTCAGAACTTCGACTAAAAATAATGGAAGAAAAACCCGAGCTGAAACTCGGTTTTCCAAAAGAATGAAGGATTTCCAAAAGAATGAAGGATTTCCAATGCGAGGATTGGATTCAAAAGAAAGTCCTGGTCGGAACTCAAAACCTCGACTGAAAATAATAGAAGAAAAACCCGAGCTAAAACTCGGATTTCCAAAAGAATGAAGGATTTCCAATGTTAGGATTGGATTCAAAAGGAAGTCCTGGTCGGAACTCAGAACTTCGATTGAAAATAATAGAAGAAAAACCCGAGCTGGAACTCGGATTTCCAAAGAAATGAAGGATTTCCAATGTGAGGATTGGATTCAAAAGGAAGTCCTGGTCGGAACTGAGAATTTCGACTTAAAATAATAGAAGAGATGAAAGATTTCCAATGCGAGGATTGGATTCAAAAGGAAGTCCTCGTCGGAACTCAGAACTTCGACTTAAAATAATAGAAGAAAAACCCGAGCTGGAACTCGGATTTCCGAAGAAATGAAGGATTTTCAATGCGAGGATTGGATTCAAAAGGAAATCCTGGTCGAAACTCAGAACTTCGACTAAAAATAATAGAAGAAAAACCCGAGCTGGAACTCGGATTTTCGAAGAAATGAAGGATTCACAATGCGAGGATTGGATTCAAAAGGAAGTCGTGGTCGGAACTCAGAACTTCGACTGAAAATAATAGAAGAAAAACCCGAGCTGGAACTCGGATTTCCAAAGAAATGAAGGATTTCCAATGCGAGGATTGGATTCAAAAGGAAGTCCTTGTCGGAACTCAGAACTTCGACTGAAAATAATAGAAGAAAAATCCGAGCTGGAACTCGGATTTCTAAAGCAATGAAGGATTTCCAATGCGGGGATTGGATTCAAAAGGAAGTACTGGTCGGAACTCAGAACTTCGACTGAAAATAATAGAAGAAAAACCCGAGCTGGAACTCGAATTTCCAAAGAAATGAAGGATTTCCAATGCGAGGATTGGATTCAAAAGGCAGTCCTCGTCGAAACTCAGAACTTCGACTGGAAATAATAGAAGAAAAACCCGAGCTGGATCTTGGATTTCCAAAAAGATGAAGGATTTCCAATGCGAGGATTGGATTCAAAAGGAAGTTCTGGTCGGAACTCAGAACTTCGACTGAAAATAATAGAAGAAAAACTCAAGCTGAAACTCGGATTTCCAAAAGAATGAAGGATTTCCAATGCGAGGATTGGATTCAAAAGAAAGTCCTGGCCGGAACTCAGAACTTCGACTGGAAATAATAAAATAAAAACCAGAGTTGGAACTCGGATTTCCAAAGAGATGAAAGATTTCCAATGCGAGGATTGGATTCAAAAGGAAGTCCTCGTCGGAACTCAGAACTTCGACTTAAAATAATAGAAGAAAAACCCGAGCTGGAACTCGGATTTCGGAAGAAATGAAGGATTTCCAATGCGAGGATTGGATTCAAAAGGAAGTCCTGGTCGAAACTCAGAACTTCGACTAAAAATAATAGAAGAAAAACCCGAGCTGGAACTTGGATTTCCGAAGAAATGAAGGATTTCCAATGCAAGGATTGGATTCAAAAGGAAGTCCTGGTAGGAACTCAGAACTTCGACTGAAAATAATAGAAGAAAAACCCAAGCTGGAAATCGAATTTCCAAAAGAATGAAGGATTTCCAATACGAGGATTGGATTCAATAGGAAGTCCTAGTCGGAACTAGGAACTTCGACTGAAAATAATAGAAGAAAAACCCGAGCTGGAACTCGGATTTTCGAAGAAATGAAGGATTCACAATGCGAGGATTGGATTCAAAAGGAAGTCGTGGTCGGAACTCAGAACTTCGACTGAAAATAATAGAAGAAAAACCCGAGCTGGAACTCGGATTTCCAAAGAAATGAAGGATTTCCAATGCGAGGATTGGATTCAAAAGGAAGTCCTTGTCGGAACTCAGAACTTCGACTGAAAATAATAGAACAAAAATCCGAGCTGGAATTCGGATTTCTAAAGGAATGAAGGATTTCCAATGCGGGGATTGGATTCAAAAGGAAGTACTGTTCGGAAATCAGAACTTCGACTGAAAATAATAGAAGAAAAACCCGAGCTGGAACTCGAATTTCCAAAGAAATGAAGGATTTCCAATGCGAGGATTGGATTCAAAAGGCAGTCCTCGTCGAAAGTCAGAACTTCGACTGGAAATAATAGAAGAAAAACCCGAGCTGTAACTTGAATTTCCAAATAGATGAAGGATTTCCAATGCGAGGATTGGATTCAAAAGGAAGTTCTGGTCGGAACTCAGAACTTCGACTGAAAATAATAGAAGAAAAACTCAAGCTGAAACTCGGATTTCCAAAAGAATGAAGGATTTCCAATGCGAGGATTGGATTCAATAGAAAGTCCTGGCCGGAACTCAGAACTTCGACTGGAAATAATAAAATAAAAACCAGAGCTGGAACTCGGATTTCCAAAGAGATGAAAGATTTCCAATGCGAGGATTGGATTCAAAAGGAAGTCCTCGTCGGAACTCAGAACTTCGACTTAAAATAATAGAAGAAAAACCCGAGCTAGAACTCAGATTTTCGAAGAAATGAAGGATTTCCAATGCGAGGATTGGATTCAAAAGGAAGTCCTGGTCGAAACTCAGAACTTCGACTAAAAATAATAGAAGAAAAACCCGAGCTGGAACTTGGATTTCCGAAGAAATGAAGGATTTCCAATGCGATGATTGGATTCAAAAGGAAGTCCTGGTCGGAACTCAGAACTTCGACTAAAAATAATAGAAGAAAAACCCGAGCAGGAACTCGGATTTCCAAAGAAATGAAGGATTTCCAAAGAAATGAAGGATTTCCAATGCGAGGATTGAATTCAAAAGGAAGTCCTGGTCGGAACTCAGAACTTCGACTGAAAATAATAGAAGAAAAAACTGAGCTGAAACTCGGATTTCTAAAAGAATGAAGGATTTCAAATGCGAGGATTGGATTCAAAAGGACGTCCTGGTCGGAACTCAGAACTTCGACTGAAAATAATAGAAGAAAAAACCGAGCTGGAACTCGGATTTCTAAAAGAATGAAGGATTTCCAATGCGAGGATTGGATTCAAAAGGAAGTCCTCGTCGGAACTCGGAACTTCGACTGGAAATAATAGAAGAAAAAACTGATCTGGAACTCGGATTTACAAAGAAATGAAGGATTTCCAATGCGAGGATTGGATTTAAAAGGAAGTCCTGGTCGGAACTCAGAACCTCGACTGGAAATAATAAAAGAAAAACCCGAGCTAGAACTCGGATTTCCAAAGAGATGAAGGATTTCCAATGCGAGGATTGGATTCAAAAGGAAGTCCTGGTCGGAACTCAGAACTTCGACTGGAAATAATAAAAGAAAAACCCGAGATGGAACTCAGATTTTCGAAGAAATGAAGGATTTCCAATGCGAGGATTGAATTCAAAAGGAAGTCCTGGTCGGAACTCAGAACTTCGACTGAAAATAATAGAAGAAAAACCCAAGCTGGAACTCGGACTTCCAAAAGAATGAAGAATTTCCAATGCGAGGATTGGATTCAAAAGGAAATCCTGGTCGGAACTCAGAACCGCGACTGGAAATACTAAAAGAAAAGCCCGAGCTGGAATTCGGATTTCCAAAGAGTTGAAGGATTTCCAATGCAAGGATTGGATTCAAAAGGAAGTCCTGGTCGGAACTCAGAACTTCGACTAAAAATAATAGAAGAAAAACCCGAGCTGGAACTCGGATTTCTAAAAGAATGAAGGATTTCGAATGCGAGGATTGAAATCAAAAGGAAGTCCTGGTCGGAACTCAGAACTTCGACTGAAAATAATAGAAGAAAAATCCGAGCTGGAATTCGGATTTCCGAAGAAATGAGGGATTTCCAATGCGAGGATTGGATTCAAAAGGAAGTCCTGGTCGGAACTCAGAACTTCGACTGAAAATAATAGAAGAAAAACCCGAGCTGGAACTCGGATTTCCAAAAGAATGAAGGATTTCCAATGCGAGGATTGGATTCAAAAGGAAGTCCTGGTCGGAACTCAGAACTTCGACTGAAAATAATAGAAGAAAAACCCGAGCTGGAACTCGGATTTCTAAAGAAATGAAGGATTTCCAATGCGAGGATTGGATTCAAAAGGAAGTCCTAGTCGGAACTTAGAACTTCGATTGAAAATAATAGAAGAAAAGACCGAGCTGAAACTCGGATTTCCAAAGAAATGAAGGATTTCCAATGCGAGGATTGGATTCAAAAGGAAGTCCTGGTCGGAACTCAGAACTTCGACTGAAAATAATAGATGAAAAACCAGAGCTGGAACTCGGATTTCCAAAGAAATGAAGGATTTCCAATGCGAGGATTGAATTCAAATGGAAGTCCTGGTCGGAACTCAGAACTTCGACTGAAAATAATAGAAGAAAAACCCGAGCTGGAACTCGGATTTCCAAAAGAATGAAGGATTTCCAATGCGAGGATTGGATTTAAAAGGAAGTCCTGGTCGGAACTAGGAACTTCGACTGAAAAAAATAGAAGCAAAACCCGAGCTGAAACTCGGATTTTCGAAGAAATGAAGGATTTCCAATGCGAGGATTGGATTCAAAAGGAAGTCCTGGTCGGAACTCAGAACTTTGACTGAAAATAATAGAAGAAAAACCAGAGCTGGAACTCGGATTTCGAAAGAAATGAAGGATTTCCAATGCGAGGATTGGATTCAAAAGGAAGTCCTTGTCGGAACTCAGAACTTCGACTGAAAATAATAGAAGAATAATTCGAGCTGGAACTCGGATTTCTAATGGAATGAAGGATTTCCAATGCGAGGATTGGATTCAAAAGAAAGTCCTGGTCGGAACTCAGAACTTCGACTGAAAATAATAGAAGAAAAACCCGAGCTGGAAATCGGATTTCCAAAGAAATGAAACATTTCCAATGCGAGGATTGGATTCAAAAGGCAGTCCTAGTCGAAACTCAGAACTTCGACTGGAAATAATAGAAGAAAAACCCGAGCTGGAACTTGGCTTTCCAAAAAGATGAAGGATTTCCAATGCGAGGATTGGATTCAAAAGGAAGTTCTGGTCGGAACTCAGAACTTCGACTGAAAATAATAAAAGAAGAACTCAAGCTGAAACTCGGATTTCCAAAAGAAAGAAGCATTTCCAATGCGAGGATTGGATTCAAAAGAAAGTCCTGGCCGGAACTCAGAACTTCGACTGGAAATCATAAAATAAAAACCAGAGCTGGAACTCGGATTTCCAAAGAGATGAAGGATTTCCAATGCGAGAATTGGATTCAAAAGGAAGTCATCGTCGGAACTCAGAACTTTGACTGAAAATAATAGAAGAAAAACCTGAGCTGGAACTCGGATTTCCGAAGAAATGAAGGATTTCCAATGCGAGGATTGGATTCAAAAGGAAGTCCTGGTCGAAACTCAGAAGTTCGACTAAAAATAATAGAAGAAAAACCCGAGATGGAACTCGGATTTCCGAAGAAATGAAGGATTTCCAATGCGAGGATTGGATTCAAAAGGAAGTCTTGGTCGGAACTCAGAACTTCGACTGAAAATAATAGAAGAAAAACCCGAGTTGAACTCGGATTTCCAAAGAAATGAAGGATTTCCAAAGAAATGAAGGATTTCCAATGGGAGGATTGAATTCAAAAGGAAGTCCTGGTCGGAACTCAGAACTTCGACTGAAAATAATAGAAGAAAAAACCGAGCTGAAACTCGGATTTCTAAAAGAATGAAGGATTTTCAATGCGAGGATTGGATTCAAAAGGACGTCCTGGTCGGAACTCAGAACTTCGACTGAAAATTATAGAAGAAAAAACCGAGCTGGAACTCGGATTTCTAAAAGAATGAAGGATTTCCAATGCGAGGATTGGATTTAAAAGGAAGTCCTCGTCGGAACTCAGAACTTCGACTGAAAACAATAGAAGAAAAACTCGAGCTGGAACTCGAATTTACAAAGAAACGAAGGATTTCCAATGCGAGGATTGGATTTAAAAGGAAGTCCTGGTCGGAACTCAGAACCTCGACTGGAAATAATAAAAGAAAAAGCCGAGCTAAAACTCGGATTTCCAAAGAGATGAAGGATTTCCAATGCGAGGATTGGATTCAAAAGGAAGTCCTGGTCGGAACTCAGAACTTCGACTGGAAATAATAAAAGAAAAACCCGAGATGGAACTTGGATTTCCGAAGAAATGAAGGATTTCCAATGCGAGGATTGAATTTAAAAGGAAGTCCTGGTCGGAACTCAGAACTTCGACTGAAAATAATAGAAGAAAAACCCGAGCTGGAACTCGGATTTCCAAAAGAATGAAGGATTTCCAATGCGAGGATTGGATTCAAAAGGAAATCCTGGTCGGAACTCAGAACCTCGACTGGAAATAATAAAAGAAAAACCCAAGCTGGAAATCGAATTTCCAAAAGAATGAAGGATTTCCAATACGAGGATTGGATTCAATAGGAAGTCCTAGTCGGAACTAGGAACTTCGACTGAAAATAATAGAAGAAAAACCCGAGCTGGAACTCGGATTTTCGAAGAAATGAAGGATTCACAATGCGAGGATTGGATTCAAAAGGAAGTCGCGGTCGGAACTCAGAACTTCGACTGAAAATAATAGAAGAAAAACCCGAGCTGGAACTCGGATTTCCAAAGAAATGAAGGATTTCCAATGCGAGGATTGGATTCAAAAGGAAGTCCTTGTCGGAACTCAGAACTTCGACTGAAAATAATAGAAGAAAAATCTGAGCTGGAACTCGGATTTCTAAAGGAATGAAGGATTTCCAATGCGGGGATTGGATTCAAAAGGAAGTACTGGTTGGAAATCAGAACTTCGACTGAAAATAATAGAAGAAAAACCCGAGCTGGAACTCGAATTTCCAAAGAAATGAAGGATTTCCAATGCGAGGATTGGATTCAAAAGGCAGTCCTCGTCGAAAGTCAGAACTTCGACTGGAAATAATAGAAGAAAAACCCGAGCTGGAACTTGGATTTCCAAAAAGATGAAGGATTTCCAATGCGAGGATTGGATTCAAAAGGAAGTTCTGGTCGGAACTCAGAACTTCGACTGAAAATAATAGAAGAAAAACTCAACCTGAAACTCGGATTTCCAAAAGAATGAAGGATTTCCAATGCGAGGATTGGATTCAAAAGAAAGTCCTGGCCGGAACTCAGAACTTCGACTGGAAATAATAAAATAAAAACCAGAGCTGGAACTCGGATTTCCAAAGAGATGAAAGATTTCCAATGCGAGGATTGGATTCAAAAGGAAGTCCTCGTCGGAACTCAGAACTTCGACTTAAAATAATAGAAGAAAAACCCGAGCTAGAACTCGGATTTTCGAAGAAATGAAGGATTTCCAATGCGAGGATTGGATTCAAAAGGAAGTCCTGGTCGAAACTCAGAACTTCGACTAAAAATAATAGAAGAAAAACCCGAGCTGGAACTTGGATTTCCGAAGAAATGAAGGATTTCCAATGCGATGATTGGATTCAAAAGGAAGTCCTGGTCGGAACTCAGAACTTCGACTAAAAATAATAGAAGAAAAACCCGAGCAGGAACTCGGATTTCCAAAGAAATGAAGGATTTCCAAAGAAATGAAGGATTTCCAATGCGAGGATTGAATTCAAAAGGAAGTCCTGGTCGGAACTCAGAACTTCGACTGAAAATAATAGAAGAAAAAACTGAGCTGAAACTCGGATTTCTAAAAGAATGAAGGATTTCAAATGCGAGGATTGGATTCAAAAGGACGTCCTGGTCGGAACTCAGAACTTCGACTGAAAATAATAGAAGAAAAAACCGAGCAGGAACTCGGATTTCTAAAAGAATGAAGGATTTCCAATGCGAGGATTGGATTCAAAAGGAAGTCCTCGTCGGAACTCAGAACTTCGACTGAAAATAATAGAAGAAAAACCTGATCTGGAACTCGGATTTACAAAGAAATGAAGGATTTCCAATGCGAGGATTGGATTTAAAAGGAAGTCCTGGTCGGAACTCAGAACCTCGACTGGAAATAATAAAAGAAAAACCCGTGCTAGAACTCGGATTTCCAATGCGAGGATTGGATTCAAAAGGAAGTCCTGGTCGGAACTCAGAACTTCGACTGGAAATAATAAAAGAAAAACCCGAGATGGAACTCAGATTTTCGAAGAAATGAAGGATTTCCAATGCGAGGATTGAATTCAAAAGGAAGTCCTGGTCGGAACTCAGAACTTCGACTGAAAATAATAGAAGAAAAACCCAAGCTGGAACTCGGATTTCCAAAAGAATGAAGAACTTCCAATGGGAGGATTGGATTCAAAAGGAAATCCTGGTCGGAACTCAGAACCGCGACTGGAAATACTAAAAGAAAAGCCCGAGCTGGAATTCGGATTTCCAAAGAGTTGAAGGATTTCCAATGCAAGGATTGGATTCAAAAGGAAGTCCTGGTCGGAACTCAGAACTTCGACTAAAAATAATAGAAGAAAAACCCGAGCTGGAACTCGGATTTCTAAAAGAATGAAGGATTTCGAATACGAGGATTGAAATCAAAAGGAAGTCCTGGTCGGAACTCAGAACTTCGACTGAAAATAATAGAAGAAAAATCCGAGCTGGAATTCGGATTTCCGAAGAAATGAGGGATTTCCAATGCGAGGATTGGATTCAAAAGGAAGTCCTGGTCGGAACTCAGAACTTCGACTGAAAATAATAGAAGAAAAACCCGAGCTGGAACTCGGATTTCCAAAAGAATGAAGGATTTCCAATGCGAGGATTGGATTCAAAAGGAAGTCCTGGTCGGAACTCAGAACTTCGACTGAAAATAATAGAAGAAAAACCCGAGCTGGAACTCGGATTTCTAAAGAAATGAAGGATTTCCAATGCGAGGATTGGATTCAAAAGGAAGTCCTAGTCGGAACTTAGAACTTCGATTGAAAATAATAGAAGAAAAGACCGAGCTGAAACTCGGATTTCCGAAGAAATGAAGGATTTCCAATGCGAGGATTGGATTCAAAAGGAAGTCCTGGTTGGAACTCAGAACTTCGACTGAAAATAATAGATGAAAAACCCGAGCTGGAACTCGGATTTCCAAAGAAATGAAGGATTTCCAATGCGAGGATTGAATTCAAATGGAAGTCCTGGTCGGAACTCAGAACTTCGACTGAAAATAATAGAAGAAAAACCCGAGCTGGAACTCGGATTTCCAAAAGAATGAAGGATTTCCAATGCGAGGATTGGATTTAAAAGGAAGTCCTGGTCGGAACTAGGAACTTCGACTGAAAAAAATAGAAGCAAAACCCGAGCTGGAACTCGGATTTTCGAAGAAATGAAGGATTTCCAATGCGAGGATTGGATTCAAAAGGAAGTCCTGGTCGGAACTCAGATCTTTGACTGAAAATAATAGAAGAAAAACCAGAGCTGGAACTCGGATTTCCAAAGAAATGAAGGATTTCCAATGCGAGGATTGGATTCAAAAGGAAGTCCTTGTCGGAACTCAGAACTTCGACTGAAAATAATAGAAGAATAATTCGAGCTGGAACTCGGATTTCTAATGGAATGAAGGATTTCCAATGCGAGGATTGGATTCAAAAGAAAGTCCTGGTCGGAACTCAGAACTTCGACTGAAAATAATAGAAGAAAAACCCGAGCTGGAACTCGGATTTCCAAAGAAATGAAGCATTTCCAATGCGAGGATTGGATTCAAAAGGCAGTCCTAGTCGAAACTCAGAACTTCGACTGGAAATAATAGAAGAAAAACCCGAGCTGGAACTTGGATTTCCAAAAAGATGAAGGATTTCCAATGCGAGGATTGGATTCAAAAGGAAGTTCTGGTCGGAACTCAGAACTTCGACTGAAAATAATAGAAGAAGAACTCAAGCTGAAACTCGGATTTCCAAAAGAAAGAAGCATTTCCAATGCGAGGATTGGATTCAAAAGAAAGTCCTGGCCGGAACTCAGAACTTCGACTGGAAATCATAAAATAAAAACCAGAGCTGGAACTCGGATTTCCAAAGAGATGAAGGATTTCCAATGCGAGAATTGGATTCAAAAGGAAGTCATCGTCGGAACTCAGAACTTTGACTGAAAATAATAGAAGAAAAACCTGAGCTGGAACTCGGATTTCCGAAGAAATGAAGGATTTCCAATGCGAGGATTGGATTCAAAAGGAAGTCCTGGTCGAAACTCAGAAGTTCGACTAAAAATAATAGAAGAAAAACCCGAGATGGAACTCGGATTTCCGAAGAAATGAAGGATTTCCAATGCGAGGATTGGATTCAAAAGGAAGTCTTGGTCGGAACTCAGAACTTCGACTGAAAATAATAGAAGAAAAACCCGAGTTGAACTCGGATTTCCAAAGAAATGAAGGATTTCCAAAGAAATGAAGGATTTCCAATGGGAGGATTGAATTCAAAAGGAAGTCCTGGTCGGAACTCAGAACTTCGACTGAAAATAATAGAAGAAAAAACCGAGCTGAAACTCGGATTTCTAAAAGAATGAAGGATTTTCAATGCGAGGATTGGATTCAAAAGGACGTCCTGGTCGGAACTCAGAACTTCGACTGAAAATTATAGAAGAAAAAACCGATCTGGAACTCGCATTTCTAAAAGAATGAAGGATTTCCAATGCGAGGATTGGATTTAAAAGGAAGTCCTCGTCGGAACTCAGAACTTCGACTGAAAACAATAGAAGAAAAACTCGAGCTGGAACTCGAATTTACAAAGAAACGAAGGATTTCCAATGCGAGGATTGGATTTAAAAGGAAGTCCTGGTCGGAACTCAGAACCTCGACTGGAAATAATAAAAGAAAAAGCCGAGCTAAAACTCGGATTTCCAAAGAGATGAAGGATTTCCAATGCGAGGATTGGATTCAAAAGGAAGTCCTGGTCGGAACTCAGAACTTCGACTGGAAATAATAAAAGAAAAACCCGAGATGGAACTTGGATTTCCGAAGAAATGAAGGATTTCCAATGCGAGGATTGAATTTAAAAGGAAGTCCTGGTCGGAACTCAGAACTTCGACTGAAAATAATAGAAGAAAAACCCGAGCTGGAACTCGGATTTCCAAAAGAATGAAGGATTTCCAATGCGAGGATTGGATTCAAAAGGAAATCCTGGTCGGAACTCAGAACCTCGACTGGAAATAATAAAAGAAAAACACGAGCTGGAATTCGGATTTCTAAAAAGATGAAGGATTTCCAATGCAAGGATTGGATTCAAAAGGAAGTCCTGGTCGGAACTCAGAACTTCAACTGAAAATAATAGAATAAAAACCCGAGCTGGAACTCGGATTTCTAAAAGAATGAAGGATTTTCAAAGCGAGGATTGAATTTAAAAGGAAGTCCTGGTCGGAACTCAGAACGTCGACTGAAAATAATAGAAGAAAAACCCGAGCTGGAATTCGGATTTTCGAAGAAATGAAGGATTTCCAATGCGAGGATTGGATTCAAAAGGAAGTCCTGGTCGGAACTCAGAACTTCGTGTAAAAATAATAGAAGAAAAATCCGAGCTGGAACTCGGATTTCTAAAAGAATGAAGGATTTCCAATGCGAGGATTGGATTCAAAAGGAAGTCCTGGTCGGAACTCAGAACCTCGACTGGAAATAATAAAAGAAAAACCCGAGCTAGAACTCGGATTTCCAAAGAGATGAAGGATTTCCAATGCGAGGATTGGATTCAAAAGAAAGTCCTGGTCGGAACTCAGAACCTCGACTGAAAATAATAGAAGAAAAACCCGAGCTAGAACTCGGATTTCCAAAAGAATGAAGGATTTCCAATGCGAGGATTGGATTCAAAAGGAAGTCTTGGTCGGAACTCAGAACTTCGACTGAAAATAATAGAAGAAAAACCCGAGTTGGAACTCAGATTTCCAAAGAAATGAAGGATTTCCAATGTAAGGATTGATTCAAAAGGAAGTTCTGGTCGGAACTCAGAACTTCGACTGAAAATAATAGAAGAAAAACCCGAGCTGGAACTCAGATTTCCAAAGAGATGAAGGATTTCCAATGCGAGGATTGGATTCAAAAAGAAGTCCTAGTCGGAACTCAGAACTTCGACTAAAATAATAGAAGAAAAACCCGAGCTGGAACTCTGATTTCCGAAGAAATTAAGGATTTTCAATGCAAGGATTGGATACAAAAGGAAGTCCTGGTCGAAACTCAAAACTTCGACTAAAAATAATAGAAGAAAAACCCGAGCTGGAACTCGAATTTCAGAAGAAATGAAGGATTTCTAATGCGAGGATTGGATTCAAAAGGAAGTCCTGGTAGGAACTCAGAACTTCGACTGAAAATAATAGAAGAAAAACCCGTGCTGGAACTCGGATTTCCAAAAGAATGAAGGATTTCCAATGCGAGGATTGGATTCAAAAGGAAGTCCTGGTCGGAACTCAGAACTTCGACTGAAAATAATAAAAGAAAAAACCCGAGCTGGAACTCAGATTTCCGAAGAAATGAAGGATTTCCAATGCAAGGATTGGATTCAAAAGGAAGTCTTGGTCGGAACTCAAAACTTCGACTGAAAATAATAGAAGAAAAATCCGAGCTGGAACTCGGATTTCTAAAAGAATGAAGGATTTCCAATGCGAGGATTGGATTCAAAAGGAAGTCCTGGTCGGAACTCAGAACTTCGACTGAAAATAATAGAAGAAAAACCCGAGCTGGAACTCAGATTTCCAAAGAGATGAAGGATTTCCAATGCAAGGATTGGATTCAAAAGGAAGTCTTGGTCGGAACTCAGAACTTCGACTGAAAATAATAGAAAAAAAACCTGAGCTGGAACTCGGATTTCCGAAGAAATGAAGGATTTTCAATGCAAGGATTGGATACAAAAGGAAGTCCTGGTCGAAACTCAGAACTTCGACTAAAAATAATAGAAGAAAAACCCGAGTTGGAACTCGGATTTTTGAAGAAATGAAGGATTTCCAATGCGAGGATTGGATTCAAAAGGAAGTCCTGGTAGGAACTCAGAACTTCGACTGAAAATAATAGAAGAAAAACCCGAGCTGTAACTCAGATTTCCAAAAGAATAAAGGATTTCCAATGCGAGGATTGGATTCAAAAGGAAGTCCTGGTCGGAACTCAGAACTTCTACTGAAAATAATAGATGAAAAACCCGAGCTGGAACTCGGATTTCCAAAGAAATGAAGGATTTCCAATGCGAGGATTGAATTCAAAAGGAAGTCCTGGTCGGAACTCAGAACTTCGACTGAAAATAATAGAAGAAAAACCCGAGCTGGAACTCGGATTTCCAAAAGAATGAAGGATTTCCAATGCGAGGATTGGATTCAAAAGGAAGTCCTGGTCGGAACTGAGAACTTCGACTGAAAATAATAGAAGAAAAACCCGAGCTGGAACTCGGATTTCCAAAAGAATGAAGGATTTTCAATGCGAGGATTGGATTCAAAAGGAAGTCTTGGTCGGAACACAGAACTTCGACTGAAAATAATAGAAGAAAAACCCGAGCTGGAACTCGGATTTCCGAAGAAATGAAGGATTTCTAATGCGAGGATTGGATTCAAAAGGAAGTCCTGGTCGGAACTCAGAACTTCGACTGAAAATAATAGAAGAAAGACCGAGCTGAAACTCGGATTTCCGAAGAAATGAAGGATTTCCAATGCGAGGATTGGATTCAAAAGGAAGTCCTGGTCGGAACTCAGAACTTCGACTGAAAATAATAGATGAAAAACCCGAGCTGGAACTCAGATTTCCAAAGAAATGAAGGCTTTCCAATGCGAGGATTGAATTCAAAAGGAAGTCCTGGTCGGAACTCAGAACTTCGACTGAAAATAATAGAAGAAAAACCCGAGCTGGAACTCAGATTTCCAAAATAATGAAGGATTTCCAATGCGAGGATTGGATTCAAAAGGAAGTCCTGGTCGGAACTGAGAACTTCGACTTAAAATAATAGAAGAAAAACCCGAGCTGGAACTCGAATTTCCAAAAGATTGAAGGATTTCCAATACGAGGATTGGATTCAATAGGAAGTGCTGGTCAGAACTAGGAACTTCGACTGAAAATAATAGAAGAAAAACCCGAGCTGGAACTCGGATTTTCGAAGAAATGAAGGATTCACAATGCGAGGATTGGATTCAAAAGGAAGTCGTGGTCGGAACTCAGAACTTCGACTGAAAATAATAGAAGAAAAATCCGAGCTGGAACTCGGATTTCTAAAGGAATGAAGGATTTCAAATGCGGGGATTGGATTCAAAAGGAAGTACTGGTCGGAACTCAGAACTTCGACTGAAAATAATAGAAGAAAAACCCGAGCTGGAACTCGGATTTCCAAAGAAATGAAGGATTTCCAATGCGAGGATTGGATTCAAAAGGCAGTCCTCGTCGAAACTCAGAACTTCGACTGGAAATAATAGAAGAAAAACCCGAGCTGGAACTTGGATTTCCAAAAAGATGAAGGATTTCCAATGCGAGGATTGGATTCAAAAGGAAGTTCTGGTCGGAACTCAGAACTTCGACTGAAAATAATAGAAGAAAAACTCAAGCTGAAACTCGGATTTCCAAAAGAATGAAGGATTTCCAATGCGAGGATTGGATTCAAAAGAAAGTCCTGGCCGGAACTCAGAACTTCGACTGGAAATAATAAAATAAAAACCAGAGCTGGAACTCGGATTTCCAAAGAGATGAAAGATTTCCAATGCGAGGATTGGATTCAAAAGGAAGTCCTCGTCGGAACTCAGAACTTCGACTTAAAATAATAGAAGAAAAACCCGAGCTGGAACTCGGATTTCCGAAGAAATGAAGGATTTCCAATGCGAGGATTGGATTCAAAAGGAAGTCCTGGTCGAAACTCAGAACTTCGACTAAAAATAATAGAAGAAAAACCCGAGCTGGAACTTGGATTTCCGAAGAAATGAAGGATTTCCAATGCGAGGATTGGATTCAAAAGGAAGTCCTGGTCGGAACTCAGAACTTCGACTAAAAATAATAGAAGAAAAACCCGAGCAGGAACTCGGATTTCCAAAGAAATGAAGGATTTCCAAAGAAATGAAGGATTTCCAATGCGAGGATTGAATTCAAAAGGAAGTCCTGGTCGGAACTCAGAACTTCGACTGAAAATAATAAAAGAAAAAACTGAGCTGAAACTCGGATTTTTAAAAGAATGAAGGATTTCAAATGCGAGGATTGGATTCAAAAGGACGTCCTGGTCGGAACTCAGAACTTTGACTGAAAATAATAGAAGAAAAAACCGAGCTGGAACTCGGATTTCTAAAAGAATGAAGGATTTCCAATGCGAGGATTGGATTCAAAAGGAAGTCCTCGTCGGAACTCAGAACTTTGACTAAAAATAATAGAAGAAAAACCCGAGCAGGAACTCGGATTTCCAAAGAAATGAAGGATTTCCAAAGAAATGAAGGATTTCCAATGCGAGGATTGAATTCAAAAGGAAGTCCTGGTCGGAACTCAGAACTTCGACTGAAAATAATAGAAGAAAAAACTGAGCTGAAACTCGGATTTTTAAAAGAATGAAGGATTTCAAATGCGAGGATTGAATTCAAAAGGACGTCCTGGTCGGAACTCAGAACTTCGACTGAAAATAATAGAAGAAAAAACCGAGCTGGAACTCGGATTTCTAAAGGAATGAAGGATTTCCAATGCGAGGATTGGATTCAAAAGGAAGTCCTCGTCGGAACTCAGAACTTCGACTGGAAATAATAGAAGAAAAACCCGATCTGGAACTCGGATTTACAAAGAAATGAAGGATTTCCAATGCGAGGATTGGATTTAAAAGGAAGTCCTGGTCGGAACTCAGAACCTCGACTGCAAATAATAAAAGAAAAACCCGAGCTAGAACTCGGATTTCCAAAGAGATGAAGGATTTCCAATGCGAGGATTGGATTCAAAAGGAAGTCCTGGTCGGAACTCAGAACTTCGACTGAAAATAATAAAAGAAAAACCCGAGATGGAACTCAGATTTCCGAAGAAATGAAGGATTTCCAATGCGAGGATTGAATTCAAAAGGAAGTCCTGGTCGGAACTCAGAACTTCGACTGAAAATAATAGAAGAAAAACCCAAGCTGGAACTCGGATTTCCAAAAGAATGAAGAATTTCCAATGCGAGGATTGGATTCAAAAGGAAATCCTGGTCGGAACTCAGAACCGCGACTGGAAATACTAAAAGAAAAGCCCGAGCTGGAATTCGGATTTCCAAAGAGATGAAGGATTTCCAATGCAAGGATTGGATTCAAAAGGAAGTCCTGGTCGGAACTCAGAACTTCGACTAAAAATAATAGAAGAAAAACCTAAGTTGGAACTCAGATTTCTAAAAGAATGAAGGATTTCGAATGCGAGGATTGAAATCAAAAGGAAGTCCTGGTCGGAACTCAGAACTTCGACTGAAAATAATAGAAGAAAAATCCGAGCTGGAATTCGGATTTCCGAAGAAATGAGGGATTTCCAATGCGAGGATTGGATTCAAAAGGAAGTCCTGGTCGGAACTCAGAACTTCGACTGAAAATAATAGAAGAAAAACCCAAGCTGGAACTCGGATTTCCAAAAGAATGAAGGATTTCCAATGCGAGGATTGGATTCAAAAGGAAGTCCTGGTCGGAACTCAGAACTTCGACTGAAAATAATAGAAGAAAAACCCGAGCTGGAACTCGGATTTCTAAAGAAATGAAGGATTTCCAATGCGAGGATTGGATTCAAAAGGAAGTCCTAGTCGAAACTTAGAACTTCGATTGAAAATAATAGAAGAAAAGACTGAGCTGAAACTCGGATTTCCGAAGAAATGAAAGATTTCCAATGCGAGGATTGGATTCAAAAGGAAGTTCTGGTCGGAACTCAGAACTTCGACTGAAAATAATAGATGAAAAACCCGAGCTGGAACTCGGATTTCCAAAGAAATGAAGGATTTCCAATGCGAGGATTGAATTCAAATGGAAGTCCTGGTCGGAACTCAGAACTTCGACTGAAAATAATAGTAGAAAAACCCGAGCTGGAACTCGGATTTCCAAAAGAATGAAGGATTTCCAATGCGAGGATTGGATTCAAAAGGAAGTCCTGGTCGGAACTAGGAACTTCGACTGAAAAAAATAGAAGCAAAACCCGAGCTGGAACTCGGATTTTCGAAGAAATGAAGGATTTCCAATGCGAGGATTGGATTCAAAAGGAAGTCCTGGTCGGAACTCAGAACTTTGACTGAAAATAATAGAAGAAAAACCAGAGCTGGAACTCGGATTTCCAAAGAAATGAAGGATTTCCAATGCGAGGATTGGATTCAAAAGGAAGTCCTTGTCGAAACTCAGAACTTCGACTGAAAATAATAGAAGAAAAATCCGAGCTGGAACTCGGATTTCTAATGGAATGAAGGATTTTCAATGCGAGGATTGGATTCAAAAGAAAGTCCTGGTCGGAACTCAGAACTTCGACTGAAAATAATAGAAGAAAAACCCGAACTGGAACTCGGATTTCCAAAGAAATGAAGCATTTCCAATGCGAGGATTGGATTCAAAAGGCAGTCCTAGTTGAAACTCAGAACTTCGACTGGAAATAATAGAAGAAAAACCCGAGCTGGAACTTGGATTTCCAAAAAGATGAAGGATTTCCAATGCGAGGATTGGATTCAAAAGGAAGTTCTGGTCGGAACTCAGAACTTCGACTGAAAATAATAGAAGAAGAACTCAAGCTGAAACTCGGATTTCCAAAAGAAAGAAGCATTTCCAATGCGAGGATTGGATTCAAAAGAAAGTCCTGGCCGGAACTCAGAACTTCGACTGGAAATCATAAAATAAAAACCAGAGCTAGAACTCGGATTTCCAAAGAGATGAAGGATTTCCAATGCGAGAATTGGATTCAAAAGGAAGTCCTGGTCGGAACTCAGAACCTCGACTGGAAATAATAAAAGAAAAACCCGAGCTAGAACTCGGATTTCCAAAGAGATGAAGGATTTCCAATGCGAGGATTGGATTCAAAAGGAAGTCCTGGTCGAAACTCAGAAGTTCGACTAAAAATAATAGAAGAAAAACCCGAGATGGAACTCGGATTTCCGAAGAAATGAAGGATTTCCAATGCGAGGATTGGATTCAAAAGGAAGTCTTGGTCGGAACTCAGAACTTCGACTGAAAATAATAGAAGAAAAACCCGAGCTGAACTCGGATTTCCAAAGAAATGAAGGATTTCCAAAGAAATGAAGGATTTCCAATGCGAGGATTGAATTCAAAAGGAAGTCCTGGTCGGAACTCAGAACTTCGACTGAAAATAATAGAAGAAAAAACCGAGCTGAAACTCGGATTTCTAAAAGAATGAAGGATTTTCAATGCGAGGATGGATTCAAAAGGACGTCCTGGTCGGAACTCAGAACTTCGACTGAAAATAATAGAAGAAAAAACCGAGCTGGAACTCGGATTTCTAAAAGAATGAAGGATTTCCAATGCGAGGATTGGATTTAAAAGGAAGTCCTCGTCGGAACTCAGAACTTCGACTGAAAACAATAGAAGAAAAACCCGAGCTGGAACTCGGATTTACAAAGAAACGAAGGATTTCCAATGCGAGGATTGGATTTAAAAGGAAGTCCTGGTCGGAGCTCAGAACCTCGACTGGAAATAATAAAAGAAAAACCCGAGCTAAAACTCGGATTTCCAAAGAGATGAAGGATTTCCAATGCGAGGATTGGATTTAAAAGGAAGTCCTGGTCGGAAGTCAGAACTTCGACTGGAAATAATAAAAGAAAAACCCGAGATGGAACTCGGATTTCCGAAGAAATGAAGGATTTCCAATGCGAGGATTGAATTTAAAAGGAAGTCCTGGTCGGAACTCAGAACTTCGACTGAAAATAATAGAAGAAAAACCCGAGCTGGAACTCGGATTTTCAAAAGAATGAAGGATTTCCAATGCGAGGATTGGATTCAAAAGGAAATCCTGGTCGGAACTCAGAACCTCGACTGGAAATAATAAAAGAAAAACCCGAGCTGGAATTCGGATTTCCAAAGAGATGAAGGATTTCCAATGCAAGGATTGGATTCAAAAGGAAGTCCTGGTCGGAACTCAGTACTTCAACTGAAAATAATAGAATAAAAACCCGAGCTGGAACTCGGATTTCTAAAAGAATGAAGGATTTCCAATGCGAGGATTGAATTTAAAAGGAAGTCCTGGTCGAAACTCAGAACTTCGACTGAAAATAATAGAAGAAAAACCTGAGCTGGAATTCGGATTTTCGAAGAAATGAAGGATTTCCAATGCGAGGATTGGATTCAAAAGGAAGTCCTGGTCGGAACTCAGAACTTCGACTGAAAATAATAGAAGAAAAACCCGAGCTGGAACTCAGATTTCCAAAGAGATGAAGGATTTCCAATGCAAGGATTGGATTCAAAAGGAAGTCTTGGTCGGAACTCAGAACTTCGACTGAAAATAATAGAAAAAAAACCCGAGCTGGAACTCGGATTTCCGAAGAAATGAAGGATTTTCAATGCAAGGATTGGATACAAAAGGAAGTCCTGGTCGAAACTCAGAACTTCGACTAAAAATAATAGAAGAAAAACCCGAGTTGGAACTCGTATTTTTGAAGAAATGAAAGATTTCCAATGCGAGGATTGGATTCAAAAGGAAGTCCTGGTAGGAACTCAGAACTTCGACTGAAAATAATAGAAGAAAAACCCGAGCTGGAACTCGGATTTCCAAAAGAATAAAGGATTTCCAATGCGAGGATTGGATTCAAAAGGAAGTCCTGGTCGGAACTCAGAACTTCTACTGAAAATAATAGATGAAAAACCTGAGCTGGAACTCGGATTTCCAAAGAAATGAAGGATTTCCAATGCGAGGATTGAATTCAAAAGGAAGTCCTGGTCGGAACTCAGAACTTCGACTGAAAATAATAGAAGAAAAACCCGAGCTGGAACTCGGATTTCCAAAAGAATGAAGGATTTCCAATGCGAGGATTGGATTCAAAAGGAAGTCCTTGTCGGAACTGAGAACTTCGACTGAAAATAATAGAAGAAAAACCCGAGCTGGAACTCGGATTTCCAAAAGAATGAAGGATTTCCAATGCGAGGATTGGATTCAAAAGGAAGTCTTGGTCGGAACACAGAACTTCCAATGAAAATAATAGAAGAAAAACCCGAGCTCGAACTCGGATTTCCGAAGAAATGAAGGATTTCTAATGCGAGGATTGGATTCAAAAGGAAGTTCTGGTCGGAACTCAGAACTTCGACTAAAAATAATAGAAGAAAAACCCGAGTTGGAACTCGTATTTTTGAAGAAATGAAAGATTTCCAATGCGAGGATTGGATTCAAAAGGAAGTCCTGGTAGGAACTCAGAACTTCGACTGAAAATAATAGAAGAAAAACCCGAGCTGGAACTCGGATTTCCAAAAGAATAAAGGATTTCCAATGCGAGGATTGGATTCAAAAGGAAGTCCTGGTCGGAACTCAGAACTTCTACTGAAAATAATAGATGAAAAACCTGAGCTGGAACTCGGATTTCCAAAGAAATGAAGGATTTCCAATGCGAGGATTGAATTCAAAAGGAAGTCCTGGTCGGAACTCAGAACTTCGACTGAAAATAATAGAAGAAAAACCCGAGCTGGAACTCGGATTTCCAAAAGAATGAAGGATTTCCAATGCGAGGATTGGATTCAAAAGGAAGTCCTGGTCGGAACTGAGAACTTCGACTGAAAATAATAGAAGAAAAACCCGAGCTGGAACTCGGATTTCCAAAAGAATGAAGGATTTCCAATGCGAGGATTGGATTCAAAAGGAAGTCTTGGTCGGAACACAGAACTTCCAATGAAAATAATAGAAGAAAAACCCGAGCTCGAACTCGGATTTCCGAAGAAATGAAGGATTTCTAATGCGAGGATTGGATTCAAAAGGAAGTCCTGGTCGGAACTCAGAACTTCGAGTGAAAATAATAGAAGAAAAGACCGAGCTGAAACTCGGATTTCCGAAGAAATGAAGGATTTCCAATGCGAGGATTGGATTCAAAAGGAAGTCCTGGTCGGAACTCAGAACTTCGACTGAAAATAATAGAAGAAAAACCCGAGCTGGAACTCGGATTTCCGAAGAAATGAAGGATTTCTAATGCGAGGATTGGATTCAAAAGGAAGTCGTGGTCGGAACTCAGAACTTCGACTGAAAATAATAGAAGAAAAGACCGAGCTGAAACTCGGATTTCCGAAGAAATGAAGGATTTCCAATGCGAGGATTGGATTCAAAAGGAAGTCCTGGTCGGAACTCAGAACTTCGACTGAAAATAATAGATGAAAAACCCGAGCTGGAACTCAGATTTCCAAAGAAATGAAGGCTTTCCAATGCGAGGATTGAATTCAAAAGGAAGTCCTGGTCGGAACTCAGAACTTCGACTGAAAATAATAGAAGAAAAACCCGAGCTGGAACTCGGATTTCCAAAATAATGAAGGATTTCCAATGCGAGGATTGGATTCAAAAGGAAGTCCTGGTCGGAACTGAGAACTTCGACTTAAAATAATAGAAGAAAAACCCGAGCTGGAACTCGAATTTCCAAAAGAATGAAGGATTTCCAATACGAGGATTGGATTCAATAGGAAGTCCTGGTCGGAACTAGGAACTTTGACAATGCGAGGATTGGATTAAAAAGGAAGTCCTGGTCGGAACTCAGAACTTCGACTAAAAATAATAGAAGAAAAACCCGAGCAGGAACTCGGATTTCCAAAGAAATGAAGGATTTCCAAAAAAATGAAGGATTTCCAAAGAAATGAAGGATTTCCAATGCGAGGATTGAATTCAAAAGGAAGTCCTGGTCGGAACTCAGAACTTCGACTGAAAATAATAGAAGAAAAAACTGAGCTGAAACTCGGATTTCTAAAAGAATGAAGGATTTCAAATGCGAGGATTGGATTCAAAAGGACGTCCTGGTCGGAACTCAGAACTTCGACTGAAAATAATAGAAGAAAAAACCGAGCTGGAACTCGGATTTCTAAAAGAATGAAGGATTTCCAATGCGAGGATTGGATTCAAAAGGAAGTCCTCGTCGGAACTCAGAACTTCGACTGGAAATAATAGAAGAAAAACCCGATCTGGACCTCGGATTTACAAAGAAATGAAGGATTTCCAATGCGAGGATTGGATTTAAAAGGAAGTCCGGGTCGGAACTCAGAACCTCGACTGGAAATAATAAAAGAAAAACCCGAGCTAGAACTCGGATTTCCAAAGAGATGAAGGATTTCCAATGCGAGGATTGGATTCAAAAGGAAGTCCTGGTCGGAACTCAGAACTTCGACTGGAAATAATAAAAGAAAAACCCGAGATGGAACTCAGATTTCCGAAGAAATGAAGGATTTCCAATGCGAGGATTGAATTCAAAAGGAAGTCCTGGTCGGAACTCAGAACTTCGACTGAAAATAATAGAAGAAAAACCCAAACTGGAACTCGGATTTCCAAAAGAATGAAGAATTTCCAATGCGAGGATTGGATTCAAAAGGAAATCCTGGTCGGAACTCAGAACCGCGACTGGAAATACTAAAAGAAAAGCCCGAGCTGGAATTCGGATTTCCAAAGAGATGAAGGATTTCCAATGCAAGGATTGGATTCAAAAGGAAGTCCTGGTCGGAACTCAGAACTTCGACTAAAAATAATAGAAGAAAAACCCGAGCTGCAACTCGGATTTCTAAAAGAATGAAGGATTTCTAATGCGAGGATTGAAATCAAAAGGAAGTCGTGGTCGGAACTCAGAACTTCGACTGAAAATAATAGAAGAAAAATCCGAGCTGGAATTCGGATTTCCGAAGAAATGAGGGATTTCCAATGCGAGGATTGGATTCAAAAGGAAGTCCTGGTCGGAACTCAGAACTTCGACTGAAAATAATAGAAGAAAAACCCGAGCTGGAACTCGGATTTCCAAAAGAATGAAGGATTTCCAATGCGAGGATTGGATTCAAAAGGAAGTCCTGGTCGGAACTCAGAACTTCGACTGAAAATAATAGAAGAAAAACCCGAGCTGGAACTCGGATTTCTAAAGAAATGAAGGATTTCCAATGCGAGGATTGGATTCAAAAGGAAGTCCTAGTCGGAACTTAGAACTTCGATTGAAAATAATAGAAGAAAAGACCGAGCTGAAACTCGGATTTCCGAAGAAATGAAGGCTTTCCAATGCGAGGATTGGATTCAAAAGGAAGTCCTGGTCGGAACTCAGAACTTCGACTGAAAATAATAGATAAAAAACCCGAGCTGGAACTCGGATTTCCAAAGAAATGAAGGATTTCCAATGCGAGGATTGAATTCAAATGGAAGTCCTGGTCGGAACTCAGAACTTCGACTGAAAATAATAGAAGAAAAACCCGAGCTGGAACTCGGATTTCCAAAAGAATGAAGGATTTCCAATGCGAGGATTGGATTCAAAAGGAAGTCCTGGTCGGAACTAGGAACTTCGACTGAAAAAATAGAAGCAAAACCCGAGCTGGAACTCGAATTTTCGAAGAAATGAAGGATTTCCAATGCGAGGATTGGATTCAAAAGGAAGTCCTGGTCGAAACTCAGAACTTTGACTGAAAATAATAGAAGAAAAACCAGAGCTGGAACTCGGATTTCCAAAGAAATGAAGGATTTCCAATGCGAGGATTGGATTCAAAAGGAAGTCCTTGTCGGAACTCAGAACTTCGACTGAAAATAATAGAAGAAAAATCCGAGCTGGAACTCGGATTTCTAATGGAATGAAGGATTTTCAATGCGAGGATTGGATTCAAAAGAAAGTCCTGGTCGGAACTCAGAACTTCGACTGAAAATAATAGAAGAAAAACCCGAGCTGGAACTCAGATTTCCAAAGAAATGAAGCATTTCCAATGCGAGGATTGGATTCAAAAGGCAGTCCTAGTCGAAACTCAGAACTTCGACTGGAAATAATAGAAGAAAAACCCGAGCTGGAACTTGGATTTCCAAAAAGATGAAGGATTTCCAATGCGAGGATTGGATTCAAAAGGAAGTTCTGGTCGGAACTCAGAACTTTGACTGAAAATAATAGAAGAAGAACTCAAGCTGAAACTCGGATTTCCAAAAGAAAGAAGCATTTCCAATGCGAGGACTGGATTCAAAAGAAAGTCCTGGCCGGAACTCAGAACTTCGACTGGAAATCATAAAATAAAAACCAGAGCTGGAACTCGGATTTTCAAAGAGATGAAGGATTTCCAATGCGAGAATTGGATTCAAAAGGAAGTCATCGTCGGAACTCAGAACTTTGACTGAAAATAATAGAAGAAAAACCTGAGCTGGAACTCGGATTTCCGAAGAAATGAAGGATTTCCAATGCGAGGATTGGATTCAAAAGGAAGTCCTGGTCGAAACTCAGAAGTTCGACTAAAAATAATAGAAGAAAAACCCGAGATGGAACTCGGATTTCCGAAGAAATGAAGGATTTCCAATGCGAGGATTGGATTCATAAGGAAGTCTTGGTCGGAACTCAGAAGTTCGATTGAAAATAATAGAAGAAAAACCCGAGCTGAACTCGGATTTCCAAAGAAATGAAGGATTTCCAATGCGAGGATTGAATTCAAAAGGAAGTCCTGGTCGGAACTCAGAACTTCGACTGAAAATAATAGAAGAAAAAACCGAGCTGAAACTCGAATTTCTAAAAGAATGAAGGATTTCTAATGCGAGGATTGGATTCAAAAGGAAGTCCTCGTCGGAACTCAGAACTTCGACTGGAAATAATAGAAGATAAAACCCGATCTGGAACTCGGATTTACAAAGAAATGAAGGATTTCCAATGCGAGGATTGGATTTAAAAGGAAGTCCTGGTCGGAACTCAGAACCTCGACTGCAAATAATAAAAGAAAAACCCGAGCTAGAACTCGGATTTCCAAAGAGATGAAGGATTTCCAATGCGAGGATTGGATTCAAAAGGAAGTCCTGGTCGGAACTCAGAACTTCGACTGAAAATAATAAAAGAAAAACCCGAGATGGAACTCAGATTTCCGAAGAAATGAAGGATTTCCAATGCGAGGATTGAATTCAAAAGGAAGTCCTGGTCGGAACTCAGAACTTCGACTGAAAATAATAGAAGAAAAAACCAAGGTGGAACTCGGATTTCCAAAAGAATGAAGAATTTCCAATGCGAGGATTGGATTCAAAAGGAAATCCTGGTCGGAACTCAGAACCGCGACTGGAAATACTAAAAGAAAAGCCCGAGCTGGAATTCATATTTCCAAAGAGATGAAGGATTTCCAATGCAAGGATTGGATTCAAAAGGAAGTCCTGGTCGGAACTCAGAACTTCGACTAAAAATAATAGAAGAAAAACCTGAGCTGGAACTCAGATTTCTAAAAGAATGAAGGATTTCGAATGCGAGGATTGAAATCAAAAGGAAGTCCTGGTCGGAACTCAGAACTTCGACTGAAAATAATAGAAGAAAAATCCGAGCTGGAATTCGGATTTCCGAAGAAATGAGGGATTTCCAATGCGAGGATTGGATTCAAAAGGAAGTCCTGGTCGGAACTCAGAACTTCGACTGAAAATAATAGAAGAAAAACCCAAGCTGGAACTCGGATTTCCAAAAGAATGAAGGATTTCCAATGCGAGGATTGGATTCAAAAGGAAGTCCTGGTCGGAACTCAGAACTTCGACTGAAAATAATAGAAGAAAAACCCGAGCTGGAACTCGGATTTCTAAAGAAATGAAGGATTTCCAATGCGAGGATTGGATTCAAAAGGAAGTCCTAGTCGAAACTTAGAACTTCGATTGAAAATAATAGAAGAAAAGACCGAGCTGAAACTCGGATTTCCGAAGAAATGAAAGATTTCCAATGCGAGGATTGGATTCAAAAGGAAGTTCTGGTCGGAACTCAGAACTTCGACTGAAAATAATAGATGAAAAACCCGAGCTGGAACTCGGATTTCCAAAGAAATGAAGGATTTCCAATGCGAGGATTGAATTCAAATGGAAGTCCTGGTCGGAACTCAGAACTTCGACTGAAAATAATAGTAGAAAAACCCGAGCTGGAACTCGGATTTCCAAAAGAATGAAGGATCTCCAATGCGAGGATTGGATTCAAAAGGAAGTCCTGGTCGGAACTAGGAACTTCGACTGAAAAAAATAGAAGCAAAACCCGAGCTGGAACTCGGATTTTCGAAGAAATGAAGGATTTCCAATGCGAGGATTGAATTCAAAAGGAAGTCCTGGTCGGAACTCAGAACTTTGACTGAAAATAATAGAAGAAAAACCAGAGCTGGAACTCGGATTAACAAAGAAATGAAGGATTTCCAATGCGAGGATTGGATTCAAAAGGAAGTCCTTGTCGGAACTCAGAACTTCGACTGAAAATAATAGAAGAAAAATCCGAGCTGGAACTCGGATTTCTAATGGAATGAAGGATTTTCAATGCGAGGATTGGATTCAAAAGAAAGTCCTGGTCGGAACTCAGAACTTCGACTGAAAATAATAGAAGAAAAACCCGAGCTGGAACTCGGATTTCCAAAGAAATGAAGCATTTCCAATGCGAGGATTGGATTCAAAAGGCAGTCCTAGTTGAAACTCAGAACTTCGACTGGAAATAATAGAAGAAAAACCCGAGCTGGAACTTGGATTTACAAAAAGATGAAGGATTTCCAATGCGAGGATTGGATTCAAAAGGAAGTTCTGGTCGGAACTCAGAACTTCGACTGTAAATAATAGAAGAAGAACTCAAGCTGAAACTCGGATTTCCAAAAGAAAGAAGCATTTCCAATGCGAGGATTGGATTCAAAAGAAAGTCCTGGCCGGAACTCAGAACTTCGACTGGAAATCATAAAATAAAAACCAGAGCTAGAACTCGGATTTCCAAAAAGATGAAGGATTTCCAATGCGAGAATTGGATTCAAAAGGAAGTCATCGTCGGAACTCAGAACTTTGACTGAAAATAATAGAAGAAAAACCTGAGCTGGAACTCGGATTTTCGAAGAAATGAAGGATTTCCAATGCGAGGATTGGATTCAAAAGGAAGTCCTGGTCGAAACTCAGAAGTTCGACTAAAAATAATAGAAGAAAAACCCGAGATGGAACTCGGATTTCCGAAGAAATGAAGGATTTCCAATGCAAGGATTGGATTCAAAAGGAAGTCTTGGTCGGAACTCAGAACTTCGACTGAAAATAATAGAAGAAAAACCCGAGCTGAACTCGGATTTCCAAAGAAATGAAGGATTTTCAAAGAAATGAAGGATTTCCAATGCGAGGATTGAATTCAAAAGGAAGTCCTGGTCGGAACTCAGAACTTCGACTGAAAATAATAGAAGAAAAAACCGAGCTGAAACTCGGATTTCTAAAAGAATGAAGGATTTTCAATGCGAGGATGGATTCAAAAGGACGTCCTGATCGGAACTCAGAACTTCGACTGAAAATAATAGAAGAAAAAACCGAGCTGGAACTCGGATTTCTAAAAGAATGAAGGATTTCCAATGCGAGGATTGGATTTAAAAGGAAGTCCTCGTCGGAACTCAGAACTTCGACTGAAAACAATAGAAGAAAAACCCGAGCTGGAACTCGGATTTACAAAGAAACGAAGGATTTCCAATGCGAGGATTGGATTTAAAAGGAAGTCCTGGTCGGAACTCAGAACCTCGACTGGAAATAATAAAAGAAAAACCCGAGCTAAAACTCGGATTTCCAAAGAGATGAAGGATTTCCAATGCGAGGATTGGATTTAAAAGGAAGTCCTGGTCGGAAGTCAGAACTTCGACTGGAAATAATAAAAGAAAAACCCGAGATGGAACTCGGATTTCCGAAGAAATGAAGGATTTCCAATGCGAGGATTGAATTTAAAAGGAAGTCCTGGTCGGAACTCAGAACTTCGACTGAAAATAATAGAAGAAAAACCCGAGCTGGAACTCGGATTTTCAAAAGAATGAAGGATTTCCAATGCGAGGATTGGATTCAAAAGGAAATCCTGGTCGGAACTCAGAACCTCGACTGGAAATAATAAAAGAAAAACCCGAGCTGGAATTCGGATTTCCAAAGAGATGAAGGATTTCCAATGCAAGGATTGGATTCAAAAGGAAGTCCTGGTCGGAACTCAGAACTTCAACTGAAAATAATAGAATAAAAAACCCGAGCTGGAACTCGGATTTCTAAAAGAATGAAGGATTTCCAAAGCGAGGATTGAATTTAAAAGGAAGTCCTGGTCGAAACTCAGAACTTCGACTGAAAATAATAGAAGAAAAACCTGAGCTGGAATTCGGATTTTCGAAGAAATGAAGGATTTCCAATGCGAGGATTGGATTCAAAAGGAAGTCCTGGTCGGAACTCAGAACTTCGACTGAAAATAATAGAAGAAAAACCCGAGCTGGAACTCAGATTTCCAAAGAGATGAAGGATTTCCAATGCAAGGATTGGATTCAAAAGGAAGTCTTGGTCGGAACTCAGAACTTCGACTGAAAATAATAGAAAAAAAACCCGAGCTGGAACTCGGATTTCCGAAGAAATGAAGGATTTTCAATGCAAGGATTGGATACAAAAGGAAGTCCTGGTCGAAACTCAGAACTTCGACTAAAAATAATAGAAGAAAAACCCGAGTTGGAACTCGTATTTTTGAAGAAATGAAGGATTTCCAATGCGAGGATTGGATTCAAAAGGAAGTCCTGGTAGGAACTCAGAACTTCGACTGAAAATAATAGAAGAAAAACCCGAGCTGGAACTCGGATTTCCAAAAGAATAAAGGATTTCCAATGCGAGGATTGGATTCAAAAGGAAGTCCTGGTCGGAACTCAGAACTTCTACTGAAAATAATAGATGAAAAACCTGAGCTGGAACTCGGATTTCCAAAGAAATGAAGGATTTCCAATGCGAGGATTGAATTCAAAAGGAAGTCCTGGTCGGAACTCAGAACTTCGACTGAAAATAATAGAAGAAAAACCCGAGCTGGAACTCGGATTTCCAAAAGAATGAAGGATTTCCAATGCGAGGATTGGATTCAAAAGGAAGTCCTGGTCGGAACTGAGAACTTCGACTGAAAATAATAGAAGAAAAACCCGAGCTGGAACTCGGATTGCCAAAAGAATGAAGGATTTCCAATGCGAGGATTGGATTCAAAAGGAAGTCTTGGTCGGAACACAGAACTTCGAATGAAAATAATAGAAGAAAAACCCGAGCTGGAACTCGGATTTCCGAAGAAATGAAGGATTTCTAATGCGAGGATTGGATTCAAAAGGAAGTCCTGGTCGGAACTCAGAACTTCGAGTGAAAATAATAGAAGAAAAGACCCAGCTGAAACTCGGATTTCCGAAGAAATGAAGGATTTCCAATGCGAGGATTGGATTCAAAAGGAAGTCCTGGTCGGAACTCAGAACTTCGACTGAAAATAATAGATGAAAAACCCGAGCTGGAACTCAGATTTCCAAAGAAATGAAGGCTTTCCAATGCGAGGATTGAATTCAAAAGGAAGTCCTGGTCGGAACTCAGAACTTCGACTGAAAATAATAGAAGAAAAACCCGAGCTGGAACTCGGATTTCCAAAATAATGAAGGATTTCCAATGCGAGGATTGGATTCAAAAGGAAGTCCTGGTCGGAACTGAGAACTTCGACTTAAAATAATAGAAGAAAAACCCGAGCTGGAACTCGAATTTCCAAAAGAATGAAGGATTTCCAATACGAGGATTGGATTCAATAGGAAGTCCTGGTCGGAACTAGAACTTTGACAATGCGAGGATTGGATTCAAAAGGAAGTCCTGGTCGGAACTCAGAACTTCGACTAAAAATAATAGAAGAAAAACCCGAGCAGGAACTCGGATTTCCAAAGAAATGAAAGATTTCCAAAGAAATGAAGGATTTCCAAAGAAATGAAGGATTTCCAATGCGAGGATTGAATTCAAAAGGAAGTCATGGTCGGAACTCAGAACTTCGACTGAAAATAATAGAAGAAAAAACTGAGCTGAAACTCGGATTTCTAAAAGAATGAAGGATTTCAAATGCGAGGATTGGATTCAAAAGGACGTCCTGGTCGGAACTCAGAACTTCGACTGAAAATAATAGAAGAAAAAACCGAGCTGGAACTCGGATTTCTAAAAGAATGAAGGATTTCCAATGCGAGGATTGGATTCAAAAGGAAGTCCTCGTCGGAACTCAGAACTTCGACTGGAAATAATAGAAGAAAAACCCGATCTGGACCTCGGATTTACAAAGAAATGAAGGATTTCCAATGCGAGGATTGGATTTAAAAGGAAGTCCTGGTCGGAACTCAGAACCTCGACTGGAAATAATAAAAGAAAAACCCGAGCTAGAACTCGGATTTCCAAAGAGATGAAGGATTTCCAATGCGAGGATTGGATTCAAAAGGAAGTCCTTGTCGGAACTCAGAACTTCGACTGAAAATAATAGAAGAAAAATCCGAGCTGGAACTCGGATTTCTAATGGAATGAAGGATTTTCATTGCGAGGATTGGATTCAAAAGAAAGTCCTGGTCGGAACTCAGAACTTCGACTGAAAATAATAGAAGAAAAACCCGAGCTGGAACTCGGATTTCCAAAGAAATGAAGCATTTCCAATGCGAGGATTGGATTCAAAAGGCAGTCCTAGTCGAAACTCAGAACTTCGACTAGAAATAATAGAAGAAAAACCCGAGCTGGAACTTGGATTTCCAAAAAGATGAAGGATTTCCAATGCGAGGATTGGATTCAAAAGGAAGTTCTGGTCGGAACTCAGAACTTTGACTGAAAATAATAGAAGAAGAACTCAAGCTGAAACTCGGATTTCCAAAAGAAAGAAGCATTTCCAATGCGAGGATTGGATTCAAAAGAAAGTCCTGGCCGGAACTCAGAACTTCGACTGGAAATCATAAAATAAAAACCAGAGCTGGAACTCGGATTTCCAAAGAGATGAAGGATTTCCAATGCGAGAATTGGATTCAAAAGGAAGTCATCGTCGGAACTCAGAACTTTGACTGAAAATAATAGAAGAAAAACCTGAGCTGGAACTCGGATTTCCGAAGAAATGAAGGATTTCCAATGCGAGGATTGGATTCAAAAGGAAGTCCTGGTCGAAACTCAGAAGTTCGACTAAAAATAATAGAAGAAAAACCCGAGATGGAACTCGGATTTCCGAAGAAATGAAGGATTTCCAATGCGAGGATTGGATTCATAAGGAAGTCTTGGTCGGAACTCAGAACTTCGACTGAAAATAATAGAAGAAAAACCCGAGCTGAACTCGGATTTCCAAAGAAATGAAGGATTTCCAATGCGAGGATTGAATTCAAAAGGAAGTCCTGGTCGGAACTCAGAACTTCGACTGAAAATAATAGAAGAAAAAACCGAGCTGAAACTCGAATTTCTAAAAGAATGAAGGATTTCCAATGCGAGGATTGGATTCAAAAGGAAGTCCTCGTCGGAACTCAGAACTTCGACTGGAAATAATAGAAGAAAAACCCGATCTGGAACTCGGATTTACAAAGAAATGAAGGATTTCCAATGCGAGGATTGGATTTAAAAGGACGTCCTGGTCGGAACTCAGAACCTCGACTGCAAATAATAAAAGAAAAACCCGAGCTAGAACTCGGATTTCCAAAGAGATGAAGGATTTCCAATGCGAGGATTGGATTCAAAAGGAAGTCCTGGTCGGAACTCAGAACTTCGACTGAAAATAATAAAAGAAAAACCCGAGATGGAACTCAGATTTCCGAAGAAATGAAGGATTTCCAATGCGAGGATTGAATTCAAAAGGAAGTCCTGGTCGGAACTCAGAACTTCGACTGAAAATAATAGAAGAAAAACCCAAGCTGGAACTCGGATTTCCAAAAGAATGAAGAATTTCCAATGCGAGGATTGGATTCAAAAGGAAATCCTGGTCGGAACTCAGAACCGCGACTGGAAATACTAAAAGAAAAGCCCGAGCTGGAATTCGGATTTCCAAAGAGATGAAGGATTTCCAATGCAAGGACTGGATTCAAAATGAAGTCCTGGTCGGAACTCAGAACTTCGACTAAAAATAATAGAAGAAAAACCTGAGCTGGAACTCAGATTTCTAAAAGAATGAAGGATTTCGAATGCGAGGATTGAAATCAAAAGGAAGTCCTGGTCGGAACTCAGAACTTCGACTGAAAATAATAGAAGAAAAATCCGAGCTGGAATTCGGATTTCCGAAGAAATGAGGGATTTCCAATGCGAGGATTGGATTCAAAAGGAAGTCCTGGTCGGAACTCAGAACTTCGACTGAAAATAATAGAAGAAAAACCCAAGCTGGAACTCGGATTTCCAAAAGAATGAAGGATTTCCAATGCGAGGATTGGATTCAAAAGGAAGTCCTGGTCGGAACTCAGAACTTCGACTGAAAATAATAGAAGAAAAACCCGAGCTGGAACTCGGATTTCTAAAGAAATGAAGGATTTCCAATGCGAGGATTGGATTCAAAAGGAAGTCCGAGTCGAAACTTAGAACTTCGATTGAAAATAATAGAAGAAAAGACCGAGCTGAAACTCGGATTTCCGAAGAAATGAAAGATTTCCAATGCGAGGATTGGATTCAAAAGGAAGTTCTGGTCGGAACTCAGAACTTCGACTGAAAATAATAGATGAAAAACCCGAGCTGGAACTCGGATTTCCAAAGAAATGAAGGATTTCCAATGCAAGGATTGAATTCAAATGGAAGTCCTGGTCGGAACTCAGAACTTCGACTGAAAATAATAGTAGAAAAACCCGAGCTGGAACTCGGATTTCCAAAAGAATGAAGGATTTTCAATGCGAGGATTGGATTCAAAAGGAAGTCCTGGTCGGAACTAGGAACTTCGACTGAAAAAAATAGAAGCAAAACCCGAGCTGGAACTCGGATTTTCGAAGAAATGAAGGATTTCCAATGCGAGGATTGGATTCAAAAGGAAGTCCTGGTCGGAACTCAGAACTTTGACTGAAAATAATAGAAGAAAAACCAGAGCCGGAACTCGGATTAACAAAGAAATGAAGGATTTCCAATGCGAGGATTGGATTCAAAAGGAAGTCCTTGTCGGAACTCAGAACTTCGACTGAAAATAATAGAAGAAAAATCCGAGCTGGAACTCGGATTTCTAATGGAATGAAAGATTTTCAATGCGAGGATTGGATTCAAAAGAAAGTCCTGGTCGGAACTCAGAACTTCGACTGAAAATAATAGAAGAAAAACCCGAGCTGGAACTCGGATTTCCAAAGAAATGAAGCATTTCCAATGCGAGGATTGGATTCAAAAGGCAGTCCTAGTTGAAACTCAGAACTTCGACTGGAAATAATAGAAGAAAAACCCGAGCTGGAACTTGGATTTCCAAAAAGATGAAGGATTTCCAATGCGATGATTGGATTCAAAAGGAAGTTCTGGTCGGAACTCAGAACTTCGACTGTAAATAATAGAAGAAGAACTCAAGCTGAAACTCGGATTTCCAAAAGAAAGAAGCATTTCCAATGCGAGGATTGGATTCAAAAGAAAGTCCTGGCCGGAACTCAGAACTTCGACTGGAAATCATAAAATAAAAACCAGAGCTAGAACTCGGATTTCCAAAGAGATGAAGGATTTCCAATGCGAGAATTGGATTCAAAAGGAAGTCATCGTCGGAACTCAGAACTTTGACTGAAAATAATAGAAGAAAAACCTGAGCTGGAACTCGGATTTCCGAAGAAATGAAGGATTTCCAATGCGAGGATTGGATTCAAAAGGAAGTCCTGGTCGAAACTCAGAAGTTCGACTAAAAATAATAGAAGAAAAACCCGAGATGGAACTCGGATTTCCGAAGAAATGAAGGATTTCCAATGCGAGGATTGGATTCAAAAGGAAGTCTTGGTCGGAACTCAGAACTTCGACTGAAAATAATAGAAGAAAAACCCGAGCTGAACTCGGATTTCCAAAGAAATGAAGGATTTCCAATGCGAGGATTGAATTCAAAAGGAAGTCCTGGTCGGAACTCAGAACTTCGACTGAAAATAATAGAAGAAAAAACCGAGCTAAAACTCAGATTTCTAAAAGAATGAAGGATTTTCAATGCGAGGATGGATTCAAAAGGATGTCCTGGTCGGAACTCAGAACTTCGACTGAAAATAATAGAAGAAAAAACCGAGCTGGAACTCGGATTTCTAAAAGAATGAAGGATTTCCAATGCGAGGATTGGATTTAAAAGGAAGTCCTCGTCGGAACTCAGAACTTCGACTGAAAACAATAGAAGAAAAACCCGAGCTGGAACTCGGATTTATAAAGAAACGAAGGATTTCCAATGCGAGGATTGGATTTAAAAGGAAGTCCTGGTCGGAACTCAGAACCTCGACTGGAAATAATAAAAGAAAAACCCGAGCTAAAACTCGGATTTCCAAAGAGATGAAGGATTTCCAATGCGAGGATTGGATTTAAAAGGAAGTCCTGGTCGGAAGTCAGAACTTCGACTGGAAATAATAAAAGAAAAACCCGAGATGGAACTCGGATTTCCGAAGAAATGAAGGATTTCCAATGCGAGGATTGAATTTAAAAGGAAGTCCTGGTCGGAACTCAGAACTTCGACTGAAAATAATAGAAGAAAAACCCGAGCTGGAACTCGGATTTTCAAAAGAATGAAGGATTTCCAATGCGAGGATTGGATTCAAAAGGAAATCCTGGTCGGAACTCAGAACCTCGACTGGAAATAATAAAAGAAAAACCCGAGCTGGAATTCGGATTTCCAAAGAGATGAAGGATTTCCAATAAAAGGATTGGATTCAAAAGGAAGTCCTTGTCGGAACTCAGAACTTCAACTGAAAATAATAGAATAAAAAACCCGAGCTGGAACTCGGATTTCTAAAAGAATGAAGGATTTCCAAAGCGAGGATTGAATTTAAAAGGAAGTCCTGGTCGAAACTCAGAACTTCGACTGAAAATAATAGAAGAAAAACCTGAGCTGGAATTCGGATTTTTGAAGAAATGAAGGATTTCCAATGCGAGGATTGGATTCAAAAGGAAGTCCTGGTCGGAACTCAGAACTTCGACTGAAAATAATAGAAGAAAAACCCGAGCTGGAACTCAGATTTCCAAAGAGATGAAGGATTTCCAATGCAAGGATTGGATTCAAAAGGAAGTCTTGGTCGGAACTCAGAACTTCGACTGAAAATAATAGAAAAAAAACCCGAGCTGGAACTCGGATTTCCGAAGAAATGAAGGATTTTCAATGCAAGGAATGGATACAAAAGGAAGTCCTGGTCGAAACTCAGAACTTCGACTAAAAATAATAGAAGAAAAACCCGAGTTGGAACTCGTATTTTTGAAGAAATGAAGGATTTCCAATGCGAGGATTGGATTCAAAAGGAAGTCCTGGTAGGAACTCAGAACTTCGACTGAAAATAATAGAAGAAAAACCCGAGCTGGAACTCGGATTTCCAAAAGAATAAAGGATTTCCAATGCGAGGATTAGATTCAAAAGGAAGTCCTGGTCGGAACTCAGAACTTCTACTGAAAATAATAGATGAAAAACCTGAGCTGGAACTCGGATTTCCAAAGAAATGAAGGATTTCCAATGCGAGGATTGAATTCAAAAGGAAGTCCTGGTCGGAACTCAGAACTTCGACTGAAAATAATAGAAGAAAAACCCGAGCTGGAACTCGGATTTCCAAAAGAATGAAGGATTTCCAATGCGAGGATTGGATTCAAAAGGAAGTCCTGGTCGGAACTGAGAACTTCGACTGAAAATAATAGAAGAAAAACCCGAGCTGGAACTCGGATTTCCAAAAGAATGAAGGATTTCCAATGCGAGGATTGGATTCAAAAGGAAGTCTTGGTCGGAACACAGAACTTCGAATGAAAATAATAGAAGAAAAACCCGAGCTGGAACTCGGATTTCCGAAGAAATGAAGGATTTCTAATGCGAGGATTGGATTCAAAAGGAAGTCCTGGTCGGAACTCAGAACTTCGAGTGAAAATAATAGAAGAAAAGACCGAGCTGAAACTCGGATTTCCGAAGAAATGAAGGATTTCCAATGCGAGGATTGGATTCAAAAGGAAGTCCTGGTCGGAACTCAGAACTTCGACTGAAAATAATAGAAGAAAAACCCGAGTTGGAACTCGGATTTCCGAAGAAATGAAGGATTTCTAATGCGAGGATTGGATTCAAAAGGAAGTCGTGGTCGGAACTCAGAACTTCGACTGAAAATAATAGAAGAAAAGACCGAGCTGAAACTCGGATTTCCGAAGAAATGAAGGATTTCCAATGCGAGGATTGGATTCAAAAGGAAGTCCTGGTCGGAACTCAGAACTTCGACTGAAAATAATAGATGAAAAACCCGAGCTGGAACTCAGATTTCCAAAGAAATGAAGGCTTTCCAATGCGAGGATTGAATTCAAAAGGAAGTCCTGGTCGGAACTCAGAACTTCGACTGAAAATAATAGAAGAAAAACCCGAGCTGGAACTCGGATTTCCAAAATAATGAAGGATTTCCAATGCGAGGATTGGATTCAAAAGGAAGTCCTGGTCGGAACTGAGAACTTCGACTTAAAATAATAGAAGAAAAACCCGAGTTGGAACTCGAATTTCCAAAAGAATGAAGGATTTCCAATACGAGGATTGGATTCAATAGGAAGTCCTGGTCGGAACTAGAACTTTGACAATGCGAGGATTGGATTCGAAAGGAAGTCCTGGTCGGAACTCAGAACTTCGACTAAAAATAATAGAAGAAAAACCCGAGCAGGAACTCGGATTTCCAAAGAAATGAAGGATTTCCAATGCGAGGATTGAATTCAAAAGGAAGTCCTGGTCGGAACTCAGAACTTCGACTGAAAATAATAGAAGAAAAAACTGAGCTGAAACTCGGATTTCTAAAAGAATGAAGGATTTCAAATGCGAGGATTGGATTCAAAAGGACGTCCTGGTCGGAACTCAGAACTTCGACTGAAAATAATAGAAGAAAAAACCGAGCTGGAACTCGGATTTCTAAAAGAATGAAGGATTTCCAATGCGAGGATTGGATTCAAAAGGAAGTCCTCGTCGGAACTCAGAACTTCGACTGAAAATAATAGAAGAAAAACCCGATCTGGACCTCGGATTTACAAAGAAATGAAGGATTTCCAATGCGAGGATTGGATTTAAAAGGAAGTCCTGGTC
The DNA here is from genome assembly GCF_984573655.1 of Nuphar pumila. Lineage (NCBI taxonomy): Eukaryota > Viridiplantae > Streptophyta > Magnoliopsida > Nymphaeales > Nymphaeaceae > Nuphar > Nuphar pumila. The sequence goes on from NC_143259.1 coordinate 52,640,252, forward strand.
GGAACTCAGAACCTCGACTGGAAATAATAAAAGAAAAACCCGAGCTAGAACTCGGATTTCCAAAGAGATGAAGGATTTCCAATGCGAGGATTGGATTCAAAAGGAAGTCCTGGTCGGAACTCAGAACTTCGACTGGCAATAATAAAAGAAAAACCCGAGATGGAACTCAGATTTCCGAAGAAATGAAGGATTTCCAATGCGAGGATTGAATTCAAAAGGAAGTCCTGGTCGGAACTCAGAACTTCGACTGAAAATAATAGAAGAAAAACCCAAGCTGGAACTCGGATTTCCAAAAGAATGAAGAATTTCCAATGCGAGGATTGGATTCAAAAGGAAATCCTGGTCGGAACTCAGAACCGCGACTGGAAATACTAAAAGAAAAGCCCGAGCTTGAATTCGGATTTCCAAAGAGATGAAGGATTTCCAATGCAAGGATTGGATTCAAAAGGAAGTCCTGGTCGGAACTCAGAACTTCGACTAAAAATAATAGAAGAAAAACCCGAGCTGGAACTCGGATTTCTAAAAGAATGAAGGATTTCTAATGCGAGGATTGAAATCAAAAGGAAGTCGTGGTCGGAACTCAGAACTTCGACTGAAAATAATAGAAGAAAAATCCGAGCTGGAATTCGGATTTCCGAAGAAATGAGGGATTTCCAATGCGAGGATTGGATTCAAAAGGAAGTCCTGGTCGGAACTCAGAACTTCGACTGAAAATAATAGAAGAAAAACCCGAGCTGGAACTCGGATTTCCAAAAGAATGAAGGATTTCCAATGCGAGGATTGGATTCAAAAGGAAGTCCTGGTCGGAACTCAGAACTTCGACTGAAAATAATAGAAGAAAAACCCGAGCTGGAACTCGGATTTCTAAAGAAATGAAGGATTTTCAATGCGAGGATTGGATTCAAAAGGAAGTCCTAGTCGGAACTTAGAACTTCGATTGAAAATAATAGAAGAAAAGACCGAGCTGAAACTCGGATTTCCGAAGAAATGAAGGCTTTCCAATGCGAGGATTGGATTCAAAAGGAAGTCCTGGTCGGAACTCAGAACTTCGACTGAAAATAATAGATGAAAAACCCGAGCTGGAACTCGGATTTCCAAAGAAATGAAGGATTTCCAATGCGAGGATTGAATTCAAATGGAAGTCCTGGTCGGAACTCAGAACTTCGACTGAAAATAATAGAAGAAAAACCCGAGCTGGAACTCGGATTTCCAAAAGAATGAAGGATTTCCAATGCGAGGATTGGATTCAAAAGGAAGTCCTGGTCGGAACTAGGAACTTCGACTGAAAAAATAGAAGCAAAACCCGAGCTGGAACTCGAATTTTCGAAGAAATGAAGGATTTCCAATGCGAGGATTGGATTCAAAAGGAAGTCCTGGTCGAAACTCAGAACTTTGACTGAAAATAATAGAAGAAAAACCAGAGCTGGAACTCGGATTTCCAAAGAAATGAAGGATTTCCAATGCGAGGATTGGATTCAAAAGGAAGTCCTTGTCGGAACTCAGAACTTCGACTGAAAATAATAGAAGAAAAATCCGAGCTGGAACTCGGATTTCTAATGGAATGAAGGATTTTCAATGCGAGGATTGGATTCAAAAGAAAGTCCTGGTCGGAACTCAGAACTTCGACTGAAAATAATAGAAGAAAAACCCGAGCTGGAACTCGGATTTCCAAAGAAATGAAGCATTTCCAATGCGAGGATTGGATTCAAAAGGCAGTCCTAGTCGAAACTCAGAACTTCGACTGGAAATAATAGAAGAAAAACCCGAGCTGGAACTTGGATTTCCAAAAAGATGAAGGATTTCCAATGCGAGGATTGGATTCAAAAGGAAGTTCTGGTCGGAACTCAGAACTTCGACTGAAAATAATAGAAGAAGAACTCAAGCTGAAACTCAGATTTCCAAAAGAAAGAAGCATTTCCAATGCGAGGATTGGATTCAAAAGAAAGTCCTGGCCGGAACTCAGAACTTCAACTGGAAATCATAAAATAAAAACCAGAGCTGGAACTCGGATTTCCAAAGAGATGAAGGATTTCCAATGCGAGAATTGGATTCAAAAGGAAGTCATCGTCGGAACTCAGAACTTTGACTGAAAATAATAGAAGAAAAACCTGAGCTGGAACTCGGATTTCCGAAGAAATGAAGGATTTCCAATGCGAGGATTGGATTCAAAAGGAAGTCCTGGTCGAAACTCAGAAGTTCGACTAAAAATGATAGAAGAAAAACCCGAGATGGAACTCGGATTTCTGAAGAAATGAAGGATTTCCAAAGCGAGGATTGGATTCATAAGGAAGTCTTGGTCGGAACTCAGAACTTCGACTGAAAATAATAGAAGAAAAACCCGAGCTGAACTCGGATTTCCAAAGAAATGAAGGATTTCCAATGCGAGGATTGAATTCAAAAGGAAGTCCTGGTCGGAACTCAGAACTTCGACTGAAAATAATAGAAGAAAAAA